>NC_134687.1:571473548-571792923 GCF_050947455.1 Rhinoderma darwinii | reverse complement strand
TCGTGTTTTGCGAGGCTTCTCTGACAGCCGTAAATTTTGAGCTGCTCTTCATTGAGTTCAATGAAGAACGGCTCAAATTAAGTCTGAAAGAAGAGTCCTGCACTTCTTTTTCCGAGGCTGTCAAACGACGACGCATAAATGACAGGTCGTCTGCACAGTACGTCGGCAAACCCATTCAAATGAATGGGCAGATGTTTGCCGACGTATTGTAGCCCTATTTTCAGACGTAAAACGTGACATAATACGCCTCGTTTACGTCTGAAAATAGGTCGTGTGAACCCAGCCTTATATTGTAATTTGTAGTGAATTTTCAGTGCGCAATCCGCACCAAAAATAGGAGGCAAGCAAGTGGCCTTATTCAGACGTCCATGATCGGTTTGTGAAATACGGAGCGTGTATCGGCCATATTTCCCGGACCGACCACAGTTCAGGGAGCCGGGTTTCTAGCATCACAGTTATCTATGATCATAGTCCCTCCCTTCCCGTCGGAATACTGTCCCCGGTCCCGTACTGAAAGCATCATTACAATATGGGGCAGTATTCCCGCGGAGAGGCAGGGACTCCCAGCAACACTGGTAACTATGATGCTAGGTGTCCGGCTCCATGAATTGTGGTCAGCCTGGGAAATACGGCCGATACACGCTCAGTATGTCACGGACCGAACGCGGCCGTCTGAATAAGACCTTAGTCTAGTTACACAGTGCGGTGAAATCCCATTTTTTTGCCACCATTTTTGCAAAATCGCGGCAAAAACGTGATTTGACCGCACTATGAGAATATAGCCTAACAGCACTTTTCATGTCTTGTATCCTTTTTTTATGCAATTTTCGTAATTGCGGCACAAATCACGCGGTTTTGCAGCGATTTTTATATAATCGCGGCAAAACTGCGCCATTTTTGCCGCGATTACGAAAATTGCGGCAAAAAAAATGCTAGGAAAACGAAAAAATACCAAAAAACATTTTTAGCAACTTTATACATACTACAAATGGGATCAGGGGGATGGGAAGCAGGAAGGATAGGGGAAAATACTCACCAGCCTGCAGGTCCGGTCGGCAGTATAGAGGAGCTGGCTGGGGGGCGGGATCTCCACACGGATCTTCAGCACATGCTGCATCTTCCCCTTCCAGTGAAGCTACAACAGGTATGCAGGGGGTGCCGCGAGCGTTGCTAGCGGGTGCCACGGGTGTTGCTAGGGGGGTGCCGCGGGCGTTAGTAGGGGCGGGGCGCGAGCGTTGCGAGGGGGGCCCGTGAGCGTTCCGTGGGGGGGCAACAGACCGTGGGGGGAGGGGGTGACAGCCCGGCGGGCCCCTTTTCTTCATCCATGTGGCCGGGCCCCTGACGGGAGTACCAGTAATACCCCCTGATGGCGGCCCTGACCATAGTGTCAAGCGAGAGAACGCTTCAGGTCTCTGCTATCTGGACTCTGGATCCTCTGCTGATTTCATCCGTAGAGACCTGGTGTACCTTCTTCAATTACCCACCAGACCTCTGGAGAGCCCATTGACAGTTGCTTAAGTAAATGGACTACCTCTGCCAGAGACCCAGTTATAGCTGTGACCAAGCCGCTGAGGCTCCAAGTAGGGGCCCTTCCCTTGGAACTTCTGCCATTCTATGTCCTATCCAAAGCCGTTAACTCTGTGTTGCTGGGCCTGCCTTGGCTCTGACTGCATGCCCCAGTCCTAGACTGGCATTCTGGAGAGGTTCTCCAGTGGGGCCCTGAGTGTCAAACCTGTTGCCTGGTGCAGATTCGTTCGGTTCAGCCTTCTCTGCCTCGGTCATTGGCAGGATTGCCGGGTCATTATGCTGTATTTTCGGACGCCTT
Organism: Rhinoderma darwinii; assembly: GCF_050947455.1. NCBI lineage: Eukaryota > Metazoa > Chordata > Amphibia > Anura > Rhinodermatidae > Rhinoderma > Rhinoderma darwinii. The sequence goes on along the minus strand of NC_134687.1, from coordinate 571,791,098 downwards.
CAGCAAGAGGGAGGCGGAGACACTGCCTCCACATCGGGCATTTGACTGCCCTATCAAACTAATTACTGGTGCATCCCTTCCTCGTGGTAGGGTATATCCTCTCTCCTTGCCAAAGACTCTATCCATGTCCACCTATGTGAAAGAGAACTTGGAGAGGGGCTTCATACGAAAGTCTTCCTCCCCGGCAGGAGCCGGATTCTTCTTTGTCAAAAAGAAAGATGGCTCTCTTCGTCCTTGTATCGACCAGATCACGGTGAAGAATAAATATCCGTTGCCACTGATCTCTGAACTGTTTGATCGTATACGTGGTGCCAAGATTTTTTCTAAACTAGACCTGCGTGGGGCTTACATTCTAATCCGGATTCGCCAGGGTGACGAATGGAAGACTGCATTTAACACCCGTGATGGACACTATGAATATCTTGTAATGCCCTTCGTTTTGTGTAATGCTCCCGCGGTCTTCCAGGAGTTCATTAATGACATTTTCCGTGACCTCCTCTATGTTTGTGTTGTGGTCTATCTTGATGATATCTTGATTTTTTTCTCCAGATCCTATGACGCATCAGAGACATGTCCGTCAAGTTCTGCTACGGTTAAGGGAGAATCGTCCGTACGCCAAGTTGGAGAAGTGCGTGTTTGACAGAGATGCTCTACCCTTCCTGGGCTAGATTGTCTCGAATCGAGGTCTTGAGATGGATCCTGAAAAGGTAAAGTCTGTCCTGGAATGACCACACCCTCAAGACTTGAGGGCCATACAGCGCTTTTTGGGATTCACCAATTTTCACAGACAGTTTATTCCAAACTTCTCCTCACTGACTTCTCCTATCTCTAACCTCACTAAGAAGGGCACGAACTCCAAGGTGTGGACTCCCGAGGCAGAGTCCGCATTCAATAGCCTGAAGAGTGCCTTCACATCAACCTCTATCCTCCATCACCCGGATGTCTCTCTGCAGTTCTCGTTGGAGGTGGACGCCTCCTCTGTCGGTGCTGGTGCACTCCTGTTCCAGAGAGGTCCCAAGGGCAAGTCAATGGTATGTGGATATTTCGCTAAGCTCTTCTCTTCCACAGAACGCAACTACTCGATTGGGGATCGGGAGTTACTGGCCATCAAATTGGCTCTGGAAGTGTGGAAACATCTACTAGGGGGTGCAGCTCATCCGATCCTAATTTTTACAGACCACAAGAATCTGACCTACCTCCAGACGGCCCAATGGCTGAACCCTCGTCAGGCAAGGTGGTCACTGTTCTTTACCAGGTTCCAGTTTGAGTTCCATTATCGCCCGGCCGACAAGTATGTGAGGGCTGATGTCTTGTCCAGGTCTTTCGAGATGGAAGACACCATGGAGATTCCACAGAACATTATTGATCCGTCTTGCATTGTCTCTGTCAATCCCCTGCAAGTTGGGGACATTCCTCCAGGGTGGACTTTTGTGCGTCTGGCTGATCGTGGAAGAATCCTCCGCTGGGGACACTCCTATAGAGTGGCAGGTCACGCGGGGGTCCGTAAGACCCAGGATCTGATTGCTCATCATTTCTGGTGGCCCACGCTGCCCAAGGACATTATCGAATTATTTTCTTCCTGTTCAGTATGTGCAGCCAACAAGGTCGCTCACTACAGACCTGCTGGTCTGCTCCAGCCATTGCCTGTGCCCAATGCTCGCTGGCAGCATATAGCTATGGACTTTATTACGGACCTGCATCTCTCTGCCAGAATGCAGTACTGTCTGGGTGGTGGTAGATTGGTTCTTCTGACCGGTCTTCCCTCTGCTCCTCAGCTGGCCAAGCTGTTCATCCAACACATCTTCCCGCCTGCATGGCTTTCCACAGCATATTGTGTCTGATCGGGGGGTTCAGTTCACCTCGAAGTTCTGGAGAGCCCTCTACGGACTCCTTGGTGTGAAGTTGGACTTTTTCTCAGCCTACCATCCTCAGTCCAATGGTCAGGTCGGGAGGATCAATCAGATCTTGGAGAACTACCTACGCCACTTCATCTCGAAGCAGCATGATGACTGGGTGCAGCTGCTTCCATGGGCTGAGTTCTCATATAATAATCACACCAGCGAGTCCACAAGAAATACACTGTTCTTCATTGTCTATGGCCAACACCCACAAATTCCTCTCCCGGTGCCCGATACTTCTGCGGTACCAGCGGCTGACTCCGCTTTTAGAGACTTCCTGCAGATCTGGCAGCAGACTCGATCCTCCATCCTATGGCAGTCGACCGCATGAAACGGAAGGCTGACACAAGGAGAAGAGAACCTCATCAATTCCTCACTGGCACGAAGGTCTGGCTGTCTTCTGGGATTATTCGACTAAGGGTGCCATCATACAAATTTGCTCCCAGGTTCCTCGGACCTTTCGAGATCCTACAGCAGATCAATCCTGTCGCCTACAAGCTTCGGCTGCCTCCTACCCTCAAGATCCCCAACTCCTTCCATGTCTCCCTCCTGGAGCCTGTGGTTCTGAACCACTATACCAAAACTCCTAGCCCTGCGGTTGCCTCCAGCGGTCCATCAGACACCTTTGAGGTTAAGGAGATATTGGACACCAAAAAAGTGAGAGGAAAGACTTTTTATTTAGTGGATTGGAGGTGGTTTGGTCCTGAAGAGAGGTCCTAGGAGCCAGAGGAGAACCTCAATGCTCCTACTCATCTGAAAAAGTTTCTCTCTCGCTCTGGTCCAAGAGGCAGGGCGTAAGAGGGGGGATACTGTCATGTCCGTGGCTGCGAGCCATCAGCGCCACTCTCCCCATGACAGCCGCAGCCACGAGTCGGCGAGCGCTGGCCCCAGTCTCCTTCCCAGGAGACACCAGCACTCGCTTCCACTCGCCTCAGCCGGATCCCGTAGGGTGCATGCGCACGCTCGTGCCTGCTCTTAAAGAGGCAGCGCGCGCACCGGACTTTGATGAAGCATCAGGGCGTGAGTAACCTTGACTATAAGAGGGGTCCAGCCCCCTGCTTCGATGCCTGAGCGTTGTTGTTGTTTCCCTAGTTTGTCTATGCTATGGTCTCCTAGTGTGTTCCTGTTCCTGTTCCTATTCCCTACATTCTGCAGTATCCTGCTCAAGTACTGTGCTGAGCCAAAGTCATGCCGTGCTGTATACCATGCCTGAGCTGCTTCGCCACGCCTGACGTCTATCTGCTGCCTAGTCCCAGGCGAGCCTGCCTTGCTACTGTCCGAGCTGCCACAAGTACCCTATAAGAACTATAGACATTGACCTGCTCCCTGTTGGCCAGCTGCCATACCGCCAAGGCGGTACGGCCCAGTGGGTCCACAAACCCTACGTGACAACAGCAAGCAGGCTAACGCTTGCAGTAAGGTAAATATAATATATTGAAAAGTTATTTATTATGTTAAAAGGAACACATATAAAAAGATTTTTATCTTTACAGGTACACTTTAAGTATTTACATATTTACACTTGTATGTGTAGGAGGCCGTAATATTGCAACCTGCTCACATCTAGACATATGACAATTATTTTATTCCTAAGTTCACCCTCTCTATCTAAGGCTTAGATTTTTCACATTTTAGGCCTTATTCAGACGAACGTGTCAATTTTTAATGTGTAAAAAAACTCACTGTTTTTCATTTGTTGTTGTTCCCTTTGCCATCAGTATTTCTTCTGTGTGACATCAGTTTTTTTATGTCAGTGTTGGTGCACTTTTTTTTTTCTCAGCCGTTCTTTAGCAACTGTTGCGTGAAACACAGAAAGCACACGGATGACGTCCGTGTGCTGTCCGTGATTTTCACATACCCATAGACTTCAATGGCACGTGGTCCGCAAAAACGGACTAGAATACGACATGCAGGGAGTTTCACGCAGCGGAAACACAATGCGTGAAAAACACGCATGTCTGAATAGCCCCATTGAGTTGGTTTAACGGACAGCACGCGGACATATACAACGTTCGTCTGAATAAGTCCTAACTCTCATTCTCCAGTGTATTACAATTTGTATGTGTCATTTGTTGCTATTATTTCAGATTTTGAGCACAATTTTGACTACACAATGTTCAGCATTAGAATTTTTGTACTGCAGGATGAGTGGAATTGATCCAAAATCATTAAATTGTCCGTTATTTTAATTATAGTCCTAACTTTGTTTTATACTTCATAAAAACTGAATATTTACTTATGTTATGCATCATTCTATTACCATGTACCTAAAATTATAAACATTCATTTATGTTTTTTTAGGTTTAGATTTAGTTGCTGAGAATTTTCATTGCATATCTTTATAGAGTTTGGCTATTCTGTTACTGAACTCCAAATTTCCTGCTTCTTTTCATATAACCAGAGAGCTAAATGTAACAATTCTAGCTGCCTGCAGCCACCAGAGAGAGTGAGGGTATGTTCACATGGCCTATTTTTAGCTGTATTTCGGGCCGTAAACGCCTTGAAAAACCGCTGAAAATACGGGGGCTGAATGCCTCCAAACATCTGCCCATTGATTTCAAAGGGAAATACCCTTAGGCTATGTTCACATGCTCAAAGCTGCTCTGTCACCACATTATAAGTGCCCTATCTCCTACATAATGTGATTGGCGCTGTAATGTAGATAACAACAGTGTTTTTTATTTTGAAAACTGATCAATTTTGAGCCAGTTATGCACAATTTTAGATTTATGCTAATTACTTTCTTAATAGACAACTGGGTGTGTTTTTACTTTTTACCAACTGGGCGTTGTAAAGAGAAGTATATGACGCTGACCAATCAGCGTCATACACTTCTCTCCATTCATTTTTAGCAGTACTCGCAACACAGCGTGATCTCACGAGATCATGCTGTGCAGTCACATATTCCCATATTAACTTTACCGAAGTATCTTGGGAGTGAATATACATCACCTCCAGCCAGGACGTGATGTCTATTCACACTCCCGACACTTCGGTAAAGTTTCTGTGGGACTTAACTCACACAGCACGGCATGACCTCGCGAGATCACGTGTGCTGTCATTCACAGAAAATTTACGTGTCAGGAGTGATGAATAGACATCGCATCCTGGCTCGAGGCATTGTCTATTCACTCCCAAAACACTTTGGTAAAGTTAATGTGCGAGTATGTGCCTGCACAGTGTGATCTCGCTGATTGGTCAGCGTCATACACTTCTCTTTATAACGCCCAGTTGGTAAAAAAGTAAAAACACGCCCAGTTGTCTAGTAAGAAAGTAATTATGATAAATCTAAAATTGCGCATAACTTGCTCAAAATTGATAGTTTTTCAAAATAAAAAACACTGTTGTTATCTACATTACAGCGCCGATCATATTATGTAGGAGATAGGGCATTTATAATCTGGGGACAGAGCCTCTTTAACAATGTTAACAAAAAAACTACTGTAAAATACGGAGCTGTTTTCAGGGGAAAACAGCCTCTGATTTACAGCCGTTTTTTATGCATCAGGCGTTTTTTGATGCGTTTTATACAGCCGTTTTTGGAGCTGTTTTTCTAAAAACAGCTCAAGGAGTGAAATGCACTTTTTTTTTATTCTGCATTTTTACAAATGGCGTGTAAAAAAAAAGCCCTGTGGGAACGAAACAACATTTTTTCCCATTGAAATCAATGGGCAAATGTTTGGAGGCATTTAGCCTCCATATGTTTAGCCATTTTTCGGGGCGTTTACACCCCGAAAAACAGCTGAAAATAGGCCGTGTGAACATACCCTTAGGCTACATTCAGACGAGCGTGTCCAATTTGCATGCTTAAAAAAACGCAGTTTTTCCTACATTTCTTGTCCGTGTGTGTGTTGCATATTGGCATCAGTGTGCTTTGCGTGTGGCATGCGTTTATCACGTCCGTGCAACCACTTAATTTTTTTTTACATTTATGTCTATGCTGTTCTATGTATTTGATGTGTGTAACATGGATGTTGTCCGTGTGCTGTCCGTGGTTTTCACGCACCCATAAACTTCAATGGGCGACTTGGTGTGTGAAAACGCACCAATATAGGACATGCAGTGAGTTTCATGCAATGGACACTCGCTGCGTGAAAACCCACGCATGACTAAATAGCCCCATTGAAATCAATTGATCCGTGTGCTGTGAGTTATTTCAACGCACAGCACACAGACGATTATTACGCTCGTCCGAATGAGCCCTTCAAAAATGAAGTGCTGGCACAGACTTGATAAATGCATGCCACACACAAAGCACACTAATGCCAATACACAATGCACACGGACAAGAAATGTTGAAAAACGCTGCGTTTTTTACGAGCTCAAATTGAAAATGCTCATCTGACTGTAGCCTAAGGGTATGTTCACACACACAATTAAAAACAGCTGAAACTTACAGAGCTAAGGGAAAATAGCCTCTAATTTCCAGCCATTTTTGAAGCAGAAGACGTATTTTTTAGGCTTTCTTTTTAACAGTTTTAGGAGCTGTTTTTCAATTGACCCTATGAAAAACTGCTCCAAAAACCGCTCAAGAAGTGACATGCTCCTTTTTTTTTAAAAATGGCGTCTTTTTACGCGCCATTTTTTAAAACGGGGGCGTAAAAAACCGCCACGCTGAACTAAACGCCCCTTTTCCCCATTGATTTCACTGGGAAAACTTTTTGTACATGTTTCACTAGTGTTTTTCAAGGCGTATTTCGAGGCGTTTATTTTCCCCCGATATACGCCTGAAAACACTGGCCTATCGGAGCTGCTTAAAATCATTTGCAGTGAGCTCCCCTAGTGACAAGTACTGGGAAATTGTATTTTTTATATTCTAAAGTGTTACCCAAACTATGAATATTATTTTGTTTCTAGGTATGAGTAAATTCATAATATTCTTTAATGGGGTTTGTGCTCAATTTTTATGTTGCAAAGTTCCAAATCACCTGCTTTCCTTGAAACAGTCATATTACATAGTATTACATAGTACAGTTTAAAAAAGAGACACATATCCATCAAGTTCAACCAAGGCATGGGAGAAGGGAAGAAATTAAACAAAATTCTATACATTGACATAGGAGCTAATATTTTTTTGTTCTAGGAAATTATCTAAGCCTTTTTTAAAGCCATCTAATGTAGATACTGTGACCAGCTCCTGGGGTAGACTATTCCATAGACTCACAGTTCTCACAGTAAAGAAGGCTTGTCGTCTCTGCAGGTTGAACCTTTTTTTTTCTCTAGACGGAGGGAGTGCCCCCTTGTTTTTTGAGGGGGTTTTACATATAACAGGATTTCACTATATTTCTTGTATGTGCCATTCATATACTGTATTTATATAAGTTAATCGTGTCCCCCCTTAGTCATCCCTTTTCATGGCTAAATAGGTTTAATTCTTTTAATCTTTCCTCATAACTTAGATTCTCCATGCCCCTTATTAGCTTAGTTGCTCTTCTTTGTATTTTTTCCAACTCCAGGGCACCCTTTCTATGAACTGGAGCCCAGAACTGAACTGCATATTGTATATGAGGCCTCACTAATGCTTTGTAAAGTGGTAATATTATATCCCTGTCCCGCGAGTCCATGCCTCTTTTAATACACGACAATATCTTGCTGGCCTTTGAAGCAGCTGATTGACATTGCATGCTGTTATTTAGTTTATGATCTACAAATACACCAAGATCCTTCTCAACAAGTGATTCTCCCAGTATAGCTCCCCCTAGGACATATGAAGCATGCAGATTGTTGGTACCCAGATGCATAACTTTACATTTCTCTAAATCTCATTTGCCAAGTGGATGCCCAAACACTCAGTGTGTCCAAATCAGCTTGTAATTTATGAACATCTTCTATAGACTGAACAATACTAAATAGCTTGGTGTCATCTGCAAAAATAGAAATAGTGCTATTAATCCCATCCTCTATATCATTAACCCCTTCCCGCAATTTCACGTACAGTTACGTGATGGGAGATGGTGTTTTCCCGCAATTCCACGTAACATTACGTGAAACAGATGGAGCTGGCTCAGGAGGTCAGCTGGCACCCTGAGGTATCGACCAGGACCGGAGCTAGCCTCCGATCCGACCGATTAACCCCTCACATGCTGCGTTCAATAGAGATCGCAGCATGTGAGGAGTTTATAGCCACCGGCACCCCAGCAACGTGATCGCTGGGTTGCCGGTGGCTGCAAAGGCGATCGGAGGGCTAATACTTACCTCCCGGTCAGCCTGTAACGGAATCCTCCTGTGTCCCGTCGTCGGTGGGGCCCAGGAGGCTTCCGGTACCATCGGCAAGATGGCGCCGGCTCAGCTTCCGGCTCAGAAGCTGAGCCGGCGTCCTCAGCAGTGGGTGTCCGCTGTATGTTACAGCGAACACCCCGATCTATCGCCAGGAACCGGAGCTAGCTCCGATTCCTGGCATCAACCCCTTTGATGCAGCGATCCATTGTGATCGCTGCATCCTAGAGGTTTGTAGCAAATCGGCAGCCTTGCCATGCGATGGCAAGGCTGGCGACTGTTACTATGGCAACAGGAGCCCTAACAATGGACTCATGTCTGCCATTAGAGGCATTAGAGGCAGGCGGAGCCTGATCAGCTTGCTGTCAGTGAACAACTGACAGTTCCAATACATTGCACTACATAGGTAGTGCAATGTATTAGGACATCAAACAAACAGTTGGACATTCTAGTGGGACTAAATAAATGTGTAAAAAAAAAGTGTAAAAAAAGTAAACAGAAAAGTTGTAAAACATACAATAAAAGTTTCAAGTAATAAAATAAAACACAATCGCCCTTTTTCCCTTATCAAGTAATTTATTATTGAAAAAAATAATAAAGCCATACATATTTGGTATCGCTGCGACCGTAACGACCTTAACTATAAAAATATTATGTTATTTATTCCGCACAGTGAACGCCGTAAAAAAAAAAAAAAATAAATACTGACATAGTTGCTATTTTTTGGTCACTTTGTCTTCCAAAAATTGACATAAAAAGTGATCAAAAAGTCGCATGTACCCAAAAATGGTGTCTATAAAAGCTATAACTCGTCTTGCTAAAAACAAGCCCTCATACAGCTCCGTCGACAAAAAAATTAAAACCGTTATGGCTTTCACAACCTGGCGACAGAAAAAATCCATTCTCTTTACAAAAGTATTTTTATTATGCAAAAAGTTGTAAAACATAAAAAGTGCTATAAATTAGGTATCACCGGAATTGGATTGACCTGCAGAATAAAGGTAACATGTCATTTATAATGCGTGGTGAACGCTGTATAAAAATAATCAAAAAACAGCAATTCTTAAAATTAAAAAATTAGTTAAGGCTCCAATAAGCCAGGAAATAAAAATATGCAGTTGTGCCGGCCCGAGGGGAACGTTTCTTCTGTTTCAAGTGGCGAATTATCAAGCCCCTAAAATTAGGGAACCAGGAAGGGGAGGGCCCAAACATATCTGCTGGAAGCGACGGTGCCCGTATTATACCAGGACAACACTTTTGCAGCAAATATCCTCAAACTGCAAAGATCCCGAGTGTGGACCAAAAGGGGAATAAGTAAGGACCATTTATTAGTGCAACACCGGCCTGTGCAGAAAGGATTGTGTCACAGCGTAAAAAATATCTATGGATTATTTTGGTTTTTTATACCCCATTATTATACCACCTGACTATGCCCCTTATATACTCCGCCCGGCTTACATGTACCCCCACATTATAAACGGAAACACCAGTAAGACTCCAAATAAAACTACTACAAGCAAAATCCATGCTCCAAAAGCCAAATGGCGCTACCGCCCTTCTGAACCCTACAGTGTGCCCAAACAGAAGTTTACTTCCACATATATGGCATCGCCATACCCGGGAGAACCCTTTTAACAATTTTTGGGGTGTGTGTCTCCAGTGGCACAAGCTGGGCGCCACATATTGGCATATCTATGGAAAAAAAATCCCATTTTCACTCTGCAACATCGAGTGCACACCAATTTCTGCCAATCACCTGTGGGGTTAATATGCTCACTACACTCCTAGGTGAATACCTTGAGGGGTGTGGTTTCCAAAATGGGGTCACTTCTGGGGGGGATCCACTGTTTTGGTCGTACAGGGACTTTGCAAATGCGACATAGCGCCCAGAAACCAATCCAGCAAAATCTGTACTCCAAAAGCCAAATGGTGCTCCTTCTCTTCTGAGCCCTACTCTGTGCCCAAACAGCAGTTTATGACCACATATGTGGTATTGCCGTACACAGGAGAAGTTGCTTTACAAGTTTTGGGGTGCTTTTTTTCATTTATTTGTTGAGAAAATGAAACATTTTCAGCTAAAACTACGTCTTAAAGGGAATGTGTTGCCAGAAAAACATGTTTTTTTTTAAAAAATTAAACATTTAGTGTGTGGGTGATTAAACATTGTTCAAATTTTTTTTATTTTTTTCGCGAGTCAGGAAATATTATAAATTTTTTCTAATTTATAATACTACCCATTTTTGGTCACTAGATGGAGCTAGTTCCCAAAATTGCAGCATTGCAACATTGGGTTAAAAGCCCTCGCTCTAGTGAGCTCTCAGCATCCCCCCCTCCTTTATCCTGGCTAGTGCCGGGATAAACGAGGGGTTTGAAAGGTTTAACCTCCTACACTGTGTGTCGCCATTTTTTGAGGTAACCTACAGTGTAGTAGGTTTACATACAGTAGTAAACACACACAAACACTAACATACATTGAAATCTGTTACCTGCTCCTGCCGCCGCGGCTCCCTCCGGCCCGTCCGCTCCCTTTGCTGCCGCTGTTCCATGTGCACAAGTCCGGAAGCCGCGACCGGAAGTAGTAATATTACTGTCCGGCCGCGACTTCCGGTCCACAGGAAAATGGCGCCGGACGGCGCCAATTTCGAATAGGACTGTGTGGGAGCGGCGCATGCGCAGTTCCCACACAGACGCCGTACACGGCAGTCAATGGGACGGGAGCCGTTCGCAGTCCCTATGGGACTGTGGCTGCCGTATTCCATGTCTGTGTGTGTCGTTAATCGACACACACAGAAATGGAACAAAAAATGGCAGCCCCCATAGGGAAGAAAAAGTGTAAAAATAAGAAACAGTAAAACACAAACACACAAATGAAAATAAACGTTTTTATTAAAGCACTAACATCTTTAACATATAAAAAAATTATTTGTGATGACACTGTTCCTTTAAAGAAGAAAAAGGATTTTTTTAATTTTCACTGCCCAATTCTAATAAAATCTATGAAACACCTGTGGGGTCAAAATGCTCACTACACCCCTAGATGAATTCCTCAAGGGGTGTAGTTTGGTGAATCTAGTCACTTTTGGAGAGTTTCCACTGTACTGGTACCTTAGGAGCTTTGCAAATGTGACATGGTGTCAAGAAACCAATCCAGCAAAATCTGTGCTCCAAAAGCCAAATGGTGCTCCTTCTGTTCTGATCCTTGCCATGTGCCCAAACAGCAGTTTATGACCACAAATGGGGTATTGCCGTACTCCAGAGAAGTTGCTTTACAAATGTTGGGGTTCTTTTATTCCTTTATTTGTTGAGAAAATGAAAAATTTTGAGCTAAAGCTATGTCTTATTGGAAAAAAGGATTTTTTTTATCTTCACTGCCCAATTCTAATATAACCTATGAAACCCCTGTGGGTTCAAAATGCTCACTACACCCCTAGATGGATTCTTCAAGGGGTGTAATTTCCTAAATGGAGTAACTTTTCTGGTGTTTTCACTGTTTTGGTCCCTTAGGGGCTTTGCAAATGCGACGTGGTCTCCGCAAACCATTCCTGCTAAATTTGAGCTCCAAAAGCCAAATTGCGCTCTTTCCCTTCTAAGCCCTGCCGTGTGTCCAAACCGCCTTTTATGACCACATGTGGGGTATTGTTTTACTCGGGAGAAATTGCTTTACAAAAGTAGTGGTACATTTTCTCTTTTTAGTCCTTGTGGAAATTAGAAAAAATTAGCTAAACCTACATTTTCTTTGAAAGAATGTAGATTTTCATTTTCACGGCCTACTTCCAATAATTTCTGCAAAAAACCTGCAGGGTCAAAATGCACACTATACCCCTAGATAATTTCCTCAAGGGGTATAGTTTCCAAAATGGGGTCACTTTTGGGGGATTTCCACTGTTTTGGTGCCGCAAAAGCCTTTCAGACCCGACATGGTGCCTAAAATATTTTCTAATAAAAAGGAGGCCCCAAAATCCTCTAGGTGCTCCTTTTTTTCTGAGGCCTGTGCTTCAGTCAATAAGTGCACTAGGGCCACATGTGGGGTATTTCTAAAAACTGCAGAATCTGGGCAATGGATATTGAGTTGCGTTTCTCTGGTAAAACTTTGTGTGTTACAAAAAAAATAGATTAAAAATTAATTTCTGCAAAAAAAAAAAAAGAAATTTGAAAACTTCACATCTACTTTGCCTTAATTCCTGTGAAACATCTAAAGGGTTAATAAACTATCTAAATGCTGTTTTGAATACTTTGAGGGGTGAAGTTTTTAAAATGGGATGACTTATCGAGGGTTTCTAATATATAAGGCCCTAAAATCCACTTCACAACTGAACTGGTCCCTGTAAAATTCACCTTTTGAAATTTTCTTGAAAATGTGAGAAATTGCTGCTAAAGTTCTAAGCCTTGTGATGTCATAGAAAAATAAAAGGATGTTCAAAAAACAATGCCAATCTAAAGTAGACATATGGGTGATTTTAATTAGCAACAATTTTGTGTGGTATTACTATTTGTCTTACAAGCAGATACATATAAATTTCGAAAAATGCAAATTTTTGCAATTTTTCGCTAAAATTTGGTGTTTTTCACAATTAAATACTTAATGTATCGAGCGAATTTTGCCAGTAACATAAAGTCCAATGTGTCACGAGAAAACAATCTCAGAATCGCTTGGATAGGTAAAAGCATTCCGAAGTTATTACCACTTAAAGTGAAACATGTCAGATTTGAAAAAATTGTTTGTGTCCTGAAGGCCAAACAGGCTGTGTCCTTAAGGGGTTAATAAATAAGTTGAATAATAGTGGTCCCAGCATGGAACCCTGGGGTACACCACTTTTAACCGGGGACCATTCAGAGTAGGAATCATTGACCACAACTCTCTGGATACAGTCCTTGAGCCAAGTCTCAATTCAATTAAAAACGAAACTTTCTAAACCTATAGTCCTTAATTTACCAATTAGACGTCTATAAGGGACAGAGTCAAATGCCTTTGCAAAGTAAAAAAACATTATATCCACAGCGGCCCCTCTGTCTAGGCTTCTGCTCAACTCTTCATAAAAACAAATCAGGTTGGTTTGACAACTTCTGTCCTTAGTAAAACCGTGCTGGCTGTCACGTGTAATACTATTTTTTGTCACATAATCCTGTATATAGTCCCTCAATAGCCCCTCAAAAAAATTTCCCACGATTGATGTTAAGCTAACTGGTCTATAATTACCCGGGGAAGACCTAGAGCCCTTTTTCAAAATAGGCACTGTAGCGTCCATGGCCGCGGGCCATCAGGTTTACTCTCCTCTCGACTCCCGCAGCCATGGATTAGTGAGCGCTGGTCCCCATCTCCTTCTTAGAAGACGACCGCGCTCACTTACGCTCCGGTCCGCTGTGGCCCGTAGTGTGCACGCGCAAGCTCGTGCCCGCTCTTAAAGGGCCAGCACGCGCACATGAAAACATTCATCATCATCAACTCACATGATTTCCTGGACTATAAGTAGGTCCCTGCCCTTCTGATCCTTGCCTGAGCATTGTAAGTGTTTCCCAAGTCTGTCTTGCAAATGGTCCCTTAGTGTTTTCCCGTTCCAGTTGTTACCCGTGCCCTGTTACCTGTTCCTGTATCCCATGCTGTGTTCTTGTTCCTGTGCCTACTACTGTTGGAGTCATGTCTACTGCACCTGCTGTCGTTTGCCAAATCCTGTGTCATCTGCCACATCCAGTGTTATCTTCCACATCCAGTGTGATTCGCCACGTCTGGCACAACCTGCGGCTCCTGCTGTCATCCACCACGTCTGGCATAACCTGCTGCACCCACCTCATCCATGCCAGAGTTGCGGCCACTGTCTGGACTATCCAGGTACCCTAGTGCGGGACTTTGTATTACTGGGGTGCTCTGTTGTTTGGCCAGCTGCCTCCCTGCTACGGCGGTGTGGCCTAGTGGGTCCACATACCCACAAACCATGACAGTACGCTCAGGCCATGGACCCCGCTGGTCAACCTGAGACCTTGACGACACAAGCCATGCTGGCCGAGATGCAAGACCTCCAGTCACGGAAGACCAACTCCTCCTGTCGGTGGACACCATTGCCCATCGGCTGGCTGTTCCAACCAAAGTCGTCACCGAACCCATTCCTGCTGTACCTCCTGCTACACTTCCTGTCTGTACCAATGCCGATCCCCTGTGCTTCTTGCCGCTACCTCCACGCTATGACGGAGACCCGAGGACCTGCAGGGGATCTCTGAATCAGTGCCAGATACACTTCAGACTACATGCCAGGGCCTTCTCTTCTGATGATGTCAGGATTGCCTTCATCATCTCTCTCCTTACTGGCAAAGCCCTGGCATGGGCAAATCCTTTGTGGGAACATCAGGGACCAGAGGCTCGTGACTTGCAATGCTTCTTACGGACTTTCCACTCGATCTTTGAGGAACCTGGGAGAGTTTCTTCGGCTGCTGCATCCCTGCTGACCCTACATCAGGGAGACCTCTCCATGGGCGAGTATGCCATTCAGTTCCGTACCCTGGCTGCTGAATTAACCTGCAACAATGAGGCTTTGGTGGCCACATTCTGGCAGGGATTGTCTTTGGGGGTTAAGGACGAGATGGCCGCTCGCGATCTGCCATCTACCCTGGACGATCTCATCCTACTTGCCACCCGGGTTGACATGGGGATCCGGGAGCATTCTCAAGAGGTTCTCCGGGAGAGAGGATTTCCTAGGCTACATTCTACTTTCCTGCAATCCTTACTATCCTCCTCAGTCGTCCCACCAGAGGATCCTATGCAAATGACCGTGTCAAATTGTTTACCCAGGAGAGACAACGCAGACGCACTTCTGGACTTTGTCTGTATTGCGGCCACGGAGGCCATATTGTGCATCTGTGTCCCCAGAGGCCAGAGAGACCCAGTGCCTAGGATTGGTTGGAGAGACAACCCTAGGTGGAACGTTACCAAATAAAGCATTCTGTTCCAAGTTGACTATTCCTGTGACCCTAGTATCCGGCGAGAGAACGCATTGGGTTTCTGCCTATCTAGACTCCAGGTCCGCGGCAAACTTCATCCAAAAGGAGCCATTGGATCATCTCCAGTTGCCCACAGTTCCCCTGGAGACATCTTTTGCTGTTGCCTCAGTGAATGGACTGCCTCTGCCTGATCCAATCATTTCTAAAACCAAGCCGTTGAAGCTCCAGGTTGGAGTCCTTCATTTGAACTAATTTTTTTCCTTGTTTTGCCCAAGGCCATCAATCTTGTTCTGCTGGGCCTGCCTGGGCTTTGACTGCATGCCCCGGTCCTGGACTGGAGTTCTGGAGAGGTTCTCCAATGGGGCTCCAAGTGCCTCGGTCGTTGTCTTTTGCAGATTCAACCTGTCCTGCCTCCTCTGCCTCAGTCATTGGCGGGACTGCCCCCCCATTTTGCTCAGTTTGCAGATGTCGTCAGCAAAAGGGAGACTGAGACGCTGCCTCCACATCGGACTTATGACTGCCCCATTGAACTGGTTCCTAATGCCTCTCTCCCCCGTTGACGGGTATATCCTCTCTCATTGCCAGAGTCTCTATCCATGTCAGCCTATAACAAGGAGAATTTGGAGAGGGTTTCATATGAAAGTCTTCCTCCCCGGCCGGGGCTGGGTTCTTCTTCGTTAAAAAGAAAGACAGATCCCTTCGACCCTGCATTGACTACCGTGGTCTCAACCAGATCACGGTCAAGAGCTAATACCCGTTGCCACTTATATCTGAACTGTTTGACTGTATACGAGGAGTCAGAATTTTTTCTAAACTAGACTTGCATGGGGCTTATAATTTGATCCGAATCTGTCAAGGGGACGAGTGGAAGACTTCGTTCAAAACCCAAGACAGGCACTACGAATACCTGGTGATGCCATTCGGACTGTGTAATGCTCCCGCTGTCTTCCAGGAATTCGTTAATGATATCTTCCGAGATCTCCTCTATTTCTGTGTTGAAGTTTATCTCGATGATATTTTGATTTTCTCGCCAGATCTGACGACTCATCGGAGGCATGTCCGTCAAGTTCTACTACGATTAAGGGAGAATGTATCCTGAGAAAGTGAGAGCTGTCCTGGAGTGGCCACGTCCGGTCCATACAGCGTTTCCTGGGATTCGCCAAATTCTACCGGCAGTTTATCCCAAACTTCTCATCACTGACAGCTCCCATCTCTACCCTTACCAAGAAGGGTGTGAACGCCAAGGTGTGAACTCCAGAGGTAGAATCTGCATTTATTAGTCTCAAAAAAGCCTTCACTTCAGCCTCGATCCTCCATCCTCCTGACGTATCTCGGCAGCTTTCATTGGAGGTGGACGCTTCTTCTGCCGATGCAGGTGCACTTCTGTTCCAGAGGAGCGCCAAAGGAAAGGCAGTAGTATGTGGCTACTACTCAAGACCTTTTTCTTCTGCAGAGCGCAATTACTCTATTGGGGATCGGGAGCTACTGGCCATCAAATTGGCTCTGGAGGAGTGGTCGCTGTTCTTCACCCGTTTCCAATTTGTGCTCCACTACCGTCCCGCTGACAAGAATGTGAGGGCAGATGCCCTGTCCAGGTCAATTGAGACAGATGACACTGTGGAGTCCCTTCAAAGTATCATAGACCCGTCCTGCATTGTCGCTGCCAATCCTCTACAGGTTAGAAACATCACTCCGGGGAGGACTTTTGTTCGGTTGGCAGACAGGAGAAGAATTTTCCGCTGGGGACACACTTCTACACTGGCTGGGCACACTGGTGTTCGTAAAACCAGAGACCTGATTGCTTGTCACTTCTGGTGGCCCACACTACCCAAAGATGTTGTGGACTTTGTCTCTTCTTGCACGGTGCGTGCTTCTAACAAGGGTACTCACTCCAAGCCTGCCAGCCTGCTTCAACCTCTGCCTGCACCCAATGCACCCTGGCAGCACATTGTGATGGACTTTGTCCCAGACCTTCCTCCCTCAGCAGGGTGCAACACTGTCTGGGTGGTAGTGGACTGGTTCTCGAAGATGGCACATTTTATCCCGCTGACCAGCCTACCTTCTGCTCCCCGACTGGCGAGTCTCTTCATTCAGCATATCTTCCGCTTGCATGGCTTGCCCCTTCACATTCTTTCTGATCAGGGGTTCAGTTTACCTCAAAGTTCTGGAGAGCCCTCTGTAAACTCCTGGATGTGAGATTGGACTTTTCCTTAGCCTATCACCCCCAGTCCAATGGGCAAGTCGAGAGTATCAACAAGATAATGGGGAATTATCTCCGCCACTTCATCTCCTTACAGCATGATAACTGGGTACAGCTTCTTCCATGGGCCGAGTTCTCGTACAACAACCACACAAGCGAGTCCACCACTTCCACTCCATTTTACATTGTGGACAGTCAACTTCCTAGAGTCACTCTTCCAGTGTCAACTACATCTCAGGTATCCGCTGCTGACTCTGCATTTGGGGACTTTCTGCAAATCTGGCAACAGACCCGGTCCTCTATTTTGCTGGCAGTTGATCGCATGAAGCAAAAAGCGGATACAAAAAGAAGAGAGCTGTCTCAGTATCTTCCAGGTACCAAAGTCTGGCTGTGCTCACGGAACATTCATTTGAAGGTGCCTTCATACAAGTTTGCTCCCAGGTTCCTCGGTCCTTTTGAGATTCTGCAACAGATAAACCCTGTCTCCTATAAGCTACGGCTGCCTCCTACCCTCAGAATCCCTAACTCCTTTCATGTGTCCCTCCTGAAACCAGTGGTCCTGAACCGCTACAGCAAGACTTCCAGCTCCCCAGTTGCTCACAGCGGTTCTTCTGATGCGTTTGAGGTGAGAGAGATCCTGGACTGCAAAAGGTTCAGAGGAAGGACTTTCTATTTGGTGGACTGAAGAGGGTTTGGTCCTGAGGAGAGGTCCTGGGAGCCGGAAGAGAACCTCGATGCCCCTGCTTTCATTAAGAAGTTCCTCTCTCGCTCTGGCCCCAAGAAGAGGGGGCGTAAGAAGGGGGATACCGTAGCGTCCATGGCCGCGGGCCGTCGGATTTACTCACCTCCCAACGCCCGCAGCCATGGATCAGTGAGCTCTGGTCCGCATATCCTTCCTTGGAAACGCCAGCGCTCACTTCCGCTCCGGTCCGCTGTGTCCCGTAGGGTGCACGGGAACGCTCGTGCCCGCTCTCAAAGGGACAGTGCGCGCACATGAAAACAATCATCATCAACTCACATGATTTCCTTGACTATAAGTAGGTCCCTGCACTTCTGATCCTTGCCTGAGCGTGGTTAGTGTTTCCCAAGGCTGTCTTGCAAATGGTCCCTTAGAGTTTTCCCATTCCAGTTGTTACCCATGCCCTGTTACCTGTTCCTGTATCCTGTGCTGTGTTCTTGTTCCTGTGCCTACTAGTGTTGGAGTCGTGTCTACTGCACCTACTGTCATTTGCAATGTCCAGTGTCATCTTCCATGTCCTGTATGATTCGCCACGTCTGGCGCAACCTGCGGCTCCTGCTGTAATCCGCCACGTCTGGCGTAACATGTTGCACCTACCTCCATCCGTGCCAGAGCTCCGGCCACTGTCTGGACTATACAGGTACCCTAGTGCGGGACTTTGTATTACTGGGGTGCTCTGTTGTTTGGCCAGCTGCCTCCCCGCTACAGCGGTGCAGCCTAGTGGGTCCACATACCCACAAACCATGACAGGCACCACATTTGCCCTGCGCCAGTCCCTTGGCACTATACCAGTCACTAGAGAATCTCTAAATATTATGAAAAGGGGGACAGAAATAACTGAACTAAGCTCTTTAAGAACTCTAGGGTGTAACCCATCTGGTGCTGGGGCCTTGTGCACATTTATTTTATTTAACTTACCTTGGACTATATCTATATTCAGACTATTCAGTATATTAATTTATGTATTAACAGCACTGTCACCAGCTACATCAGCTGCTCTTTCTTCTGTTGTATATACAGAGCTAAAGAACCCATTTAGTAACTCTGCCTTCTTTTGATACCCTGTGACCAACTCCCATTAGGAGTCCTACGTGTTCAGACATTGGCTTTTTTGAATTTACATACTTGAAGAATTTTTGGGGATTTATTTTGCTATAAATTTCTGGCATTTGTGAACATACACTTTAACTTGCATTTCAAATTGCCACGTTTGGTATCAGAAATGCGATTATTTTGACATTATTTTGACATTATTTGGACATTTTCATTGCTGTTTTCTAACAAATCTAGTCCTCTCCCCACAGTCTACTTCTCCCCCCACCACAGAATGATAAAATTATCTCAGCTTGCAGCCACCACTAGAAGGACTTAGGGGCATATTTACTGCAACTAGTGTTTCATATGCCAGTCTCAGTCTGCAGTCCACAGGAGTAAGAAGCATCTCTTAAAAAATGTATTTCATCTTCTGCTGTCCGTGCAGCAGAAAAGGAAATCTACTGTACGCCAGCTACAATCTAGTGTAGATTATCGCTATAACTAACCCCAGTTTCTGGCACAAATTCCCAGGGTGTCCCTGTCTCCTTATGATGAGCGCTATCCACTTTTTTTTTTTTAAATAGCGGAGGTGGCGGAAATGGAAAAAACCTGTGCACCATAATTTGCGCCTTTTTATCACCATAATACTGGCATTCAGCCGTTCATAAATTTCCCCCTTAATGTACTGTATATCGATATATTATTGAATGCAGCGAAAGCTCAATAAATAAACCTTAAGTAAGCTCCTCATAGTGGTAACTGAAGCAGAAGATATCGTGCTTTGCATTCGAAAAACACACGTTCCGACCCCTATAAAGTTGTATTATTAAATGTCTGTTATGCTGTTGAGGAATAATGATCCAGAGAGACTAAATCATTAGCAACCACATGAGCATGAAATATTCTCAGTATGGTCAACTTCCCTTCCCCCACAAGGCATTAAGGCTGAATCAGTTCTTCAAGCTCTTCTAGCCTAAGAGGGATTACCCATCAGTTATATGAGAATTGCCACAAACCAATATGGTAATATCATAACATCTGTGCAAAATTGTTCACAATGCATATGTAATTTAAACCTCTATGTTATCACTTTGTAACATACGTTCTCTCTGTATGTAACTGTTTATAATATGATACAACCTATTATATAAAATAACTCTGGAAAATGTATTTATATGTGTATATGTGTGTGTGTGTGCATGTTCGTGTGCGTGTGTGTGTAAAGTAGTATTTGTTGGGCTTGTCTGGGCATTTTATATTGATGACCTATCCTTGGGATAAGTCATCAATATTAGATCAGATCGACTCCCAGCACCTCCACTGATCAGCTGACTAAAGGGTCTACGGCGTTTGTAGCTGTGGATTCTTTTGTGTTTACCAGGCAGAGCGCCATTCACTTCCGTAGCGGCTGTGCATGGGATTGCAGCTCAGTCCCATTCACTTGAATGGGACCGAAACTGCAATTCCAAGCAAAGCCACTACGGAACTCTACGACGCAGTGCCTGTAAATTGGGAAAAGGCTGCTTCAACTAATGCCTCTGCCCCATCAATCAGCTAATCGGTGGGGGTCCCGGGAGTTGGACCCACACCGATCTGATATTGATGACCTATCCTAAGGATAGGCCATCAATATAAAATACCCGGACAAGCCCTTTAACTAAAAGATAAAATGTATAATATTTGTAGCCTTCCAAAAATCCATCACACATTTCAAACCTTTTTCCCATGCACTTTGCTGTCATGTCCATGGCCGCGGGCCGTCAGGCTCACTCCCCTCCTGACGGCCGCAGCCATGGGCCTGCGAGCGCTGGTCCCAGTCTAATCCTCAGGAGACGCCAGCGGTCACTTCTGCTCACCTCGGCCAGGTCTTGTAGGGTGCGCGCGCATGCTCGTGCCCGCTCTTAAAGGGGCAGCGCCAAGGCGGTACGGCCCAGTGTGTCCACGAACCCAACGTGACATTTGCTTTTGGTAACTGAACTTCATAATTAGTTGGTTCCCCCAAGGCTTATTACCTTCATAACATTGATGAATTGATGATCAAATTGAAGAAGAAGATTGAAGGGATTTTTTAGACTGGGTAATAAATTTAGATGTCAAATATTACAAAGAAGTTAAAGGAATGTGAGGTTTGTACAGCCCATATCTGTGTTACAGATCACCCAATTGAGATGTAATCCAGAGGACTCTTCTGCTAGGACCCCCTCAATAAGCTCTTATCCCTGGAGGAAGCTGTCAAAAAGTCCTTCTTTCTTGTAGTGTAAACTAAGCAATACACAGTCCCATTGAAATGAATGGGCTGTCATGTGATGCCCTCATGAGAAGGGTCCTATAGAGGGCGAGTCGCTTTTGGTACTGTTATTTATTAGAAGCATTGTATGTAGGGGACCTTGCTCTCTTACATTCATATGTCCTGTTAGGTTGTAACTTCCAGGGAAGCAGCCATGCGATAGCAGCTGCTATGGTGGCCCACCACCACTCAGAGATGATATGGAGCACGTGATGGCTATGGATGATAAAAAGGGAGAATGGAAAATTTAATTAAGATCACTAGGAGAGCATGGAAAGGGCATTTCAGTACTATGATGCACCTTGGTTCATTAAGTCTGTATTGTGTATCTGTTTTATGCATTATTCCTATGCTGTGATGTTACTTTGTGCATTATCCCAATGTTACATCATTTATGTGCATTATTTCTGAACTATACCATCACCTTGTGCATTGAGTCTATACTATGACATTATTGTATGCATTATCTTTGTACAATGACATCACTTTGTGCAGTATTCCACCGCTGTGACATCATAAACTATAACCTTGCAGAGTGGATTATCCCCGTATTGTGTATAGTTAACAGCTAGCATCATTCCCATATCAAATAATGTTTATACACTGAAATCAATAAGAAGACAGTGTGCAGTAAACTACTGAGCTCTCCCTAGTGGTTGCTGCAGACAGAATTTTATCATTTTTGTTCTATGTCTATGCAGGGGATTTGAAGCTCTGTTTCAGAAAAACTGAGATCTGACCATTATAATGACATAAAAAGCACAAAATGTTGGACCTAAAATAGATATGGTGTTAAAAGGTGCACATTTTCACGGCACGTGGTGTTGACCCACTTGGAGTACCGCGTAGCAGGATAGCAGCTGGCCAACTAGGTACAAAACAATATCTATAGTCAGAAAGGGTACCTGATTTCAATGTAGACAGTAGTGGTGACACAACTTGACTCTCACTGTAGATGGCACAGTAGGTGCAGCGGAAGACATGTCTTGACTTTCACTGTAGATGGCACAGAGGCACGGTAGCACGGGATACAGGGTACAGGTAGCAGGTACGGGTAGCACTGGGAACTGGAAAACACTGGGAGACCACCTGTAAGACAAACTTTAGGTATACAACAATGCTCAGGCAAGGATCCAGTGGGCAGAGCCCTTTTTATAATCCAGCAGCATTCTAGGCTAAGTTACGGATTAATAGCAGCTGGACGCGCACTGGCCCTTTAAGGCCGTGCACGCGGGGGCACGTGCGCCCTGCGGGAAACAGTCCCAGAACCCGGAAGTGAGTGCCGGCGTCTCCCTGGAGGGAGATGGCGCGAGAAGACAGGCGTCCATGGCCGGGGCCGTCAGAGGGTAAGTCTGAACGACGGCCCTCGGCCATAGACGTTACAACATTCACTTTAAATTACATACTTTGTTACAATAATAATTAAAATAATATGTACTTAAATGTGTGAACCTACCCGGACAAAAATCTTAATCGCATGGAATAACTCTTAGGTTACTTATTAAGAGCAGTTATATTATAGTAATTTGGATTTGATTATAAAAAGGACTTATATTTAAAAAAAAATATTTGTTTTTATGTATATATATATATATATAGGCTTGAGAAAGATCCTAATGTAGGATTGAAACGTTGCTGTTATATTTGGATTGAATAAACCACCATTTTTTCAAATTGGAGTGCCGCAAAGTTTTTCTTTCTTCTATATACACCACGTCCGAGGATCGGGACGTTTTTTGCTGGCACCCGATTCACATTTATTCTGTGAGTGCTGCTGTCTTCTCTTTTGTATATATATATATATATATATATATAAATAAAAGTATATATCACCAGTAGGTGACAGACAGATATCTAGATAATCTGGGACTTTCCTGTAAATAAGGGACAGTTGCCACCTATGCGGAAACCACTAACTCATCTCATCAATCTGGAGTAATACTGGGAATAAAACATTTCATTTTCCATGGGATCACACACTCAGAGTGAATCTCTTTGAATTACAGTGGTGAGAGCCAGGATTGCTGACAGGCTGATTTAATGAAGCTCTTACCAACAATTTGTGGAGATTAGGAGTCTGTCAGAAGGATATCATTGGAAGCTTAAGGGATTGCATTGTGCAGTCATTCTGAAATGACAGTTAATGTATGGGAAGCCTTTTCTCATAGCTCTGCCGCAAAGGACCATGGAACTGATGCACTGCTTGTCTTTAATGATCACTCCGGGAGAATTTTTCTATGAAATTAGCACATATGATATGTTTAACCCTTATGACTTTAACAACAACAACAACAACAACAATTGATACACAATATGCACAACAGCAATCTAGTTTAAATATTTTTAATCTCTTGTATATTTGTAAAATATGTGCACAACTTAATTTGTCTATTATATACTGTACATCAGTGTCCTGCAACTTGTGGATCTCCAGCTGTTACAAAACTAGAACTCCCAGCATGCCAGTCTGTGGTTATCTGGGCATGATGGGACTCGTAGTTTTATGGCAGATGGGGATCTACGAGTTTTAGACCACTGTTTTACATTATAGTTTCTAGAGCTATAGAGAGAGTTTCTAAAGATATAAGTGGTTGGCTGTGTTAGTCATGAATTGTTGTTCCATGTTTCTTGGTAGTTTATTATCTTTGGTTTTGGGTTTTGACTATATATGAGTAAGTACAGTAAAAAATAGTGTAGTACCGTGTTAGCCAGAAACAATATGCAATGTTAAATACTTTTGTGTCAAAAAAGACAAAAGTATAGTAGGTATGAAACCTTTATTGGCTATAAAGGTATCATACCAACTATACCTTTGTCTTTTTTTACACAAAAGTATTTAACATTGACTATATATGAGCAAATCAGTGATAATTGTATTTACATTTTGATTAGAGTTTAGCAAATGGAAAAATCCATTCTCCTTTGATTCTTCAGTTCTCCTTAACATAAGTTTATTCTAGAAAGGTAGGAGTGACTCCGATATATTGGAAGGAACGGGAAACTCCATAATATATATTGCATTGCAATTATATAGATAGCAAAAGTTTCAATACAACCTGTCATGTGGCCAGCACTGGTAAGCACATCCATTACTTCTAAGTAGACGTGAGACACTTTTTCTCCGACCTATGTTTCATCGATTCTCGCTGGCCTTTAGAATGTATTGGCAAATAAAAGACAAATCAATTTTCCCAATGTATTCTATGGAACAGAAAATTTGCAAAACAAACTTGTCAGAAAAACATGAATCAAACTACTCACATCCTATATATAATATATCCTTTTTGCAAAGGGATGGTAAGACATTGACATTTGGTGCCACGTGGGTTCACTCACTAGACCGTAAATAAGAGATGAATAACTATACAGCTGCAGGAAACACCAAGTCAGTAGCTTAGTGCATTTATGTGGAAATAAACTCATGTAGCACTCCTTTGGTCTGATCTTTCTAAACACTGCATGATTGTATAAAGATTTGATATACTAACACTGAATACCATGTACATTTTTGAGACTCAGTAGTCGGCCACCACAGACATTTTCTTTTATTTTCTTTTTCATTTTTGTCCTCCCTACTTTCCAAAAGCAATAACTTTTTTCCTCAATATAGACGGAGTGTTTTTTTTTTTTTGTGGATTGGTTGTAGTTTTTTCACAACACCATTTATTGTAACATACAGCCGACACCCGCAAAGTATGGAGCAGGCTTAGCCTGTGAGCTTGCTCCATACTTCCCCTTCCCAGCAATGACGTAACCCTATGTCAAATGTCAGGAAGAATTTAATGGAGTTGTCTCATTATAACAAATACTGAACATATGCCCTATTAGCAGGGCTACACCATCCATGAGGCGACATGAGCATCTCGCCTCAGGCGGCGGCCTGCTGCCTATCTGAGGGGGCTTCGGCGCCACTGAAACCAGCCGCCACCACCCCCTCCTACACTATAATTGTACCTGCATCTATAGGACACAGATACAATTACATTCATAAGCGCTGAATGGCGGGGCACGTTCCGTGCCCCGCTATTCAGCGCCTTTCAGTGACGTGAGCGGCATGATGATGTAATCTCGCCATTGAATGACAAGGTAAGGCATACTGCCGATTAGTGCCTTTCAACGATGCAAGCGGCGCGATAACATCATCGCACTGCTTGCGTCGTTGAAAGGTGCTGATTGGCAGGGCAGAATGACTTGCCCTACCACTCAGCACCTTTTAACCAGGCAAGCAGCACAGTGACGTCATTGCGCCACTTGCGTGGTTCAGCCCCAGCAGACCTGCTCAGAAGAGGGCAGGCCTGTATTGCAAGAGGACGGCGCGGGAACAAATTTAGGTGAGTATGTAAAGTTTTATTTTTTTCTGTTAAAAGTGTGAGAGGCTATATGTGAAGCAGTATCTACAGGGGAGGCTATATGTGGGGGCTATATATGGCGCAGTATCTACAGTGGGGTGTATGTAGGTCACTATCTACAGTGGGGCTATATGTGGGGCACTATCTGTAGGATGCTATATGTAGGGCACTATCTACAGGGGGGCTAAATGTGGGCACTATCTACAGGGGGGCTATTTGTGGGGCACTATCAACAGGGGGGCTATATGTGGGGCACTATCTGTAGGATGCTATATGTAGGGCACTATCTACAGGGGGGCTAAATGTGGGGCACTATCTACAGGGGGGCTATTTGTGGGGCACTATCTACAGGGGCTACTATTATCTACAGGGGGCACTATTTACAGTGGGTCTATGAGGGGCAGTATCTACAGGAGGCTCTATAGTGGGCACTATGTATGTGGGGCACTGTCTACAGGGGGCTCTATGTGGGGAACTGTTTACAGGGGGCTCTATGGAGGGGCACTGTCTACAGGGGGCTCTATGGTGGGGCACTATCTACAGAGGGCTCTATGGGGGGCACTCTCTACATGGGGCACTGTGTGTGTGGGGGGGACACAGTGTATGGTGCTATTATAATCAGGGGCACAGTGTATAGTGATATTATAATCAGGGACACAGTGCATGGTTCTATTATAATTAGAGGTGCATTGTATGGTGCTATTATATTTAGGGACATAGGGTGTGGCACCATGAGAATTATATCTTTGTTTATAGGTGCAGAAATGTTTCTAAAGTGAGTAGCTGAGGACATCTGAGCAGAAAACTGTAGAAATGTGTTGTGGCCAGGAGAAGTCATCATAGAGGACTTGACCGGATGGAGAAGAAAAGAGAAAAAGAACAAGTAGAATCTGAGAAGACATCACCTGTGAGTCACTTAATGTAAATGGTTATTCTCCCTCTAATCAGCACTGTAGTCACTGTATGATCTGCAGCGAGATAATGGGTGGTATGATTTTTTTTTTTGTGATGCTGCTAGTGATGTACGACAGCCAGGGGGATGTCAATCAAGATCTGGGGGGCGGCATTTCAATTTTCGTCTCAGGCAGCAGAAAAGCTAGAAAAAAGCCCTGCCTATTAGGGCATATGGACTTCATAAAGAGGGGCCTCCGCTTGGTTGTGACATATATAAAGACAATATATATAGTACAAACTCACAATATTGGTATTTATTTACATTTGTGGTTTAACTCCTTAACGCCGAAGGACGGATATATCCGTCCTCAGCAGCTGCTAGTTCGCGCAGGAGGACGGATATATCCGTCCTGTGATCGCGCGGGTACTGACAGCGTACCCATGCGATCAGCGGCAGGAGCCCGGCTGTTATACACAGCCTGGCTCCTGCTGCAACTGCCGGAATCGAAGCACGCTCCGATTCCGGCAGTTTAACCCATTAAATGCCGCTGTCAATAGTGACAGCGGCATCTAATGTGTTTGACAGAGTGAGGGAGCTCCCTCTGTCACCCGATCGGCACCCCCACAAACAAATCGCGGGTCGCCGTCGGGTTTCTATGACAGCCGGGGGTCTAACAAAGACCCCCAGGTCTGTCTTCCGCAACTGCCTGTTAGGCGATGCCGGAGGAATGACCTAACAGGTTGCCTGTCAGTTTTACACTGACAGGCAATAATGCTTTGGTATACTAAGTATACCAAAGCATTATATATGCGATCGGCACATCGCATAGTGAAGTCCCCTGGTGGGACTTAAAAAAAAAATGTAAATCAGTTAAATAAAGTTTGTTGAAAAAAAATAAAAATAATTACAGTCAAAATCAAATAAAACTATTTTTCCTGCCCAAAAAGTGGTTTTATTCAGTAAAAGTGTCAAAACAAAT
This sequence comes from Rhinoderma darwinii, assembly GCF_050947455.1. Taxonomy (NCBI): domain Eukaryota; kingdom Metazoa; phylum Chordata; class Amphibia; order Anura; family Rhinodermatidae; genus Rhinoderma; species Rhinoderma darwinii. The sequence goes on along the minus strand of NC_134687.1, from coordinate 571,763,570 downwards.
AACACATGCACATATATGGTATCCCAGCGATCGTAACAACTTGACCAATAAAATGAACACATTAATTAAACCGCCGGATGAACGGCGTCCAAAAAAACCGCAAAAAACAACGGCAAAATTCTCTCTTTTCTCCCATTCCGCCCATAAAAAATAAAATAAAAGTTAATCTATAAGTCCTATGTACCCAAAAATAGTACTAATGAAAACTACACATTGGCCCGCAAAAATCAAGCCCACATACGGCCACATCGGCGGAAAAATAAAAAAATAACAGCTCTTGGAATGCGGCGATGCAAAAACAAGTAATTTTTTTCTAAAAGGGTTTTTATTGTGCAAACGTAGGAAAACATATAAAACCTTTACATATTTGGTATCCCCGTAATCGTGCCGACCCATAGAATAAAGTTAACATGTTATTTACGCTGCATAGTAAACGGCGTAAATTTATAACGTGAAAATTAATGCTGGAATAGCTGCTTATTTTCAATTCTCTCCTAAAATAAAGTTAATAAAAGTTAATCAATATATTGTAAGCATCTAAAAATGGTGCAATTACAAAATACAACTCGTCCCGCAAAAAACAAGCCCTTATTCGGCTATGTCGACGTAATAAAAAAAAAGTTACGACTCTTGGAATGCGACCATGAAAAAACTAAAAATAATCCTTGGTCATTAACGTGCAAAATGGCCCGGTCATTAAGGGGTTAAACAGTTTTTCTGCATTATTACTTTAAAATAGTTCTCTGCTTTGGAGAATATATTTTTGTTGGAAGTGTCGCTCTAATTGAGAGTATATATAAAAGACAGAAAAAATACCCAAGGAGCGCTCCTAGTGCATTACTGAAAATTCAGAGACAGTTTATGAGATCTAGATGGCAAATGCTCTCACCTTGTAGTGTTGTACTGCCGGGACAAGACGAGGAGCAACATAAAACTTTTCCAGTGGTAACAACTTGGATAGATCCTTTATTGTCATCAAACGATTGTGAAGTGCATCGTTGTGGAGCATTTTTGCTTGTACGAGGATTGATCACTATTTCAACACACGGTTGTGTCTTTTTAACACAAAATAAAAACTTATGGGCTCACTCTATTGGTTTCTGATTGACCTGGTTTCTGACTGAGGCAACCCTTTGGGGAAATATTCTTCTTGTAACAAAAAATTGTCACCAGAATTTAGTAGATGTATGTAGAAAAAAAAATATATGTCCTTATATGAGTATTTTATATCACTATCAGTAATTTTAATGGGCACAGGCAAGAATGTCATAATAAAGGTTTCATGGATCTAAAAACTTAAATAAGGAGGTTGTCATTTCTGACAAAACAAACAAACAATGTGCCCATTGTTCGCCGAGATCCCAATATTTGGGCATTGAAGTATCTTCGGTAGCACACAAATTGTGTATGTTGGCAGTTCCCAATGTGACCAAATATTATCAGGTAGTCCAGATAACCTAGCTGACTCTTTATCATGCTATCAGGCGTCCCGAAATACAGTGCTTTGATCCTGTGAGCTGCTTAAGTAATACGCCATGACCCCCTCCCCTAGCTACTTGCATATAGTTAAGCGACGGCTAAGTAAGCTGCTGTAGTTCTATTGTGTATAACTAACCAGCATCAGTTTTTGCTCCGACTACTGCCCCATTATTTATCAAGCCCGCTCTCTACATTGTTACGATGCTTTCTTTGTTAATGATATGCAGGCTTCTGTTTTCACCTGTATGTATGTATCTGATGTTTCCTTACCTCTCATTGGAAAATGATTTTTTTTTTATAAAGAAACAAGTTTATAAAAAAAATGGTATATAAGTTCAATGTTTCCTTTTGGCAGAATATTTTGATAACTTGAACTGGGCTGGCTGTAAACACAGACTGTTCCATGTTGTGTTGTGTACAATTCAAGCTGTTGCATTACACATAATAACAAACAAGCATTATTTTAAAGCTGTATTCATTTTGACAGCTCAGTAAAGGTCAGCAATGTTTTCATCTTAATCAATTAATTCAGAACCAACCCCTCAAACATGCTGTTTTGTAGAAAGTTTAGTTTTTTCACATTGAGGTCTGTGGTCTCTTGTTGTTATGTAGTGGGTTGGCGCTGATTAAACCAGAAGAATCTAAGAAAACCTCTGTTGTTTTTTATTCCAAGCCACATAAGAAAGTATGGGCCTTTCTAGTGCCCAGGTTGCATCTCATCCACTATATACAGTATATGACAAGCCAAAAAATAAGCGAGAGGGGGGGGGGGGCAGATGATAGAATGAAATGAAATTGCAGGAAAATACGTTAGCTAGAGATCAAACAACGTAAGCAAAACATTGTTTACACTTGTGCCAAGATAGTGTACATGAAAGCCGGCCATACACACAGGACAATGATCAGCCGCATAGCAAACGATCCCACCAGCAACAGTAAAGAACAAACTGGCTGATCGAGGTGTAAGTCTTAGAAAAAACTCCCTACGGCCAGAGCAAAATGGTAATTGATGTGCCGAATTTGGCCAATCATGTCATGCACATGTAGTTTTGGCCAGCCATGGACGATCATGTCATACACTGATGGATTTTATGCCTACCAAATAAATATATATATATATATATATATATATATATATATATATATATATTTATATATATATATATAGAGTGCAGCACTCATTCTATTTATTAAACATTGGATGGACATTCCTACCTCAGCATTAAAGTCTCCACTCCTTGTGTATGGATTCAAATAGTCACAGAAGGCCCAGGAGCATCACTACAGAAATAACATACTCAAGATCAAGAGACATAAAGAGAGGGGACCTGTTTAAGAAATAAAAGTACAGCGCTCCATAGTGAAGAAATCTTTTGGTATGATGAGAATGAACCGAGGGAGTGCTCACCTGGGTGATATGTGCTATCAACAGGCCCAACTCTGTACAGTAGCTTTGAGCAGTTTAGGACAAACTGCAGGTCCCCATTGGCCGGTTGGCAAACCTGCATCTGCAATAGGTAGCCTAAATAAAGTGGAAAAACAAGGCTATTTGGGTGCTGCTGGATGAAGGACAAAGACTGGAATCCGTTTAAAAAAAATAAATAATAATCATAGGACTACGTGTTTCAAAACCGAACAGATGACTTCCTCAGGCAAGTGTTTCCATTCTTTAAAATAGTAGGAATAAAAGCTCTGGAGCACAAACTGCTGCTCAAACAAGATAAATACAATGCAAAGAAAAAGAAAAGTAACATCCATGAGGTATAATGTATTATAATAGCTTGTTTAACTCCTTCCCTCTGGAGCCATTTTTCGGATTTTTATGTTTGCTTTTTCCTCCCCACCTTCCAAAAGTCATAACTTTTTTATATTTCCGTTAATGTAGCCGCATGAGGGCTCGTTTTTTGCAGGACTAGTTGTAATTTTTCATGGCACCATTTATTTTACCATATAATGTACTGGAAAACTGGAAAAATAATTTGTCGGGTGGACTGGGAAAAAAAAAACAAGTAAAGCCGACGTGTTAATTTTATTCTGTGAGTAAATACAATTACAGGGATACCACATTTATATAGTTTTTTATGTTTTATTACTTTTTCAAATAAAAAACTCATTATTAAATATAAAATTTGTTTTGTGTCACCATATTCTGAAAGCCATAACGTTTACATTTTTCGGCTATTGAGCAGTGTGAGGGCTTTTTTTTTTTGTGTAGCGAGATGTAGTTTCTATTGGTACCATTTTGGGGTAAATGAGACTTATTAATAATTTTTTGTTGGCGATGAAGTAACCAAAACACAGTCTTGCGTTTACATTTTTTTTTTTACGGCGTTCACCATGCGAGTTAAATTATATTATATTGTCATAGATCGGACATTTATGGATGCAGCGATACCAGTTACGGATGTAACCATCTTTAACTTGACTCTGATATCACACAACGTAAGTCATTAAAAAGTCATTGAAAAAGTCAAGATAAGAGATCTTTCCACTGTGTATTTAATGCGTTAAAGTCAAGGTAAAGACGGCTACATCTGTATGTTAATATTTTTTTTACATAGATTTTGGTGGAAAATGGGAATTTTTTTTTTGTAACTTTTCATATTTTTATATTTTAAAAAAAACTTTATTTAACTGTATTAACTCTTTTTTTAGTCCCCCTAGGGAACCTGAACCAGCGTTGGATCACATGCATGATATACTGAAATTCTAATGTATTGTGATTCTGACATACCTCTGGCAGGGATTAATAGGAGTACAAATATGGCAGACATGTGGGCCTTCATTAGTCCCCCAGGCTGCCATGACAACCGTTGTCACCCCACCATCGCGTCATGAGGGGTAGGTTATGGAACCTCAAAGGAAAAATGCTGCAAAGTAAGAATGCTTTCAAAAACAGAAGTGTTAATTGTATTTTGTTAAATGATTAAAAAAAAACTAAGTGAATGAACAGAAGAGAAATCTAATTCAAATGAATATTTGATGTGACCACCCTTTGCCTTGAAAACTGCATCAATTCTTCTAGGTACACTTTCACAAAGTCATGGATTTTGTAGGCTTATAGTCAGGTGTATGGTTAATCAATTATACAAAACAGGTGATAATGACCATCATTTTCATATGTCAGTTGAAACACAGTCATTAACTGTAACAGAAACAGCTGTGTAGCAGGCTTAAAAATGGATCAGGTACAGCCAAACTCTTCTACAAAGTACAAAGGTGAGGTTGCGGAAGACCGTTTCATGTCACAGGTCCATCATGACAAGACTGAGCACAGTAACAAGACACAAGGTAGTTATACTGCATCAGTAAGGTCTCTGCCAGGCAAAGATTTCAAAGCAGACTGGGGTTTCAAGATGTCCTGTTCAAGCTCTTTTGAAGAAGCAAAAAGAAACGGACAATGTTGAGGACCATAGATGCAGTGGTCAAAGACACATCATGCTTACTTCCCTTCGAAATCTGAAGATGTCCAGCAGTGCCATCAGCTCAGAACTGGCCGAATCCAGTCGACCCAGGTACACCCATCTACTTTACAGAGAAGTCTGGCCAAAAGTGGTCTTCATGGAAGAATTGTGGCCAAAAATTCACAGAAGGGATACAACTATACTCACAAACAGGGCCGCCATCAGGGAGGTATTAGGGGTACTGCTGTAAGGCCCCGGCCAAACCTAATTGAAAGGGGGCCCGGCAACTGCCGCGACTTGCCTTTGGTAGAAAAAAAAACAGGCCCCTGCGATGGGTCCCATTCTTTTCACCAAAAGAAAGTTGTGAGCTGCGGTCCCCCCCTCTCGTCATGGGGGCCTGGCCGTCAAACACTGCTTGCTCGCACCCGCGAGCTACTGCACGAACCTGCAAACGCCCGCACACACCCACGTACGGCCGCGTGCTCCCGCGCGCAGACACGCGCAGCCACGCACACCCTTAAAGAATTTTGAGGCAGATTTTGACCTGCCCCCACTATCTTGCCGCGTCTTTTGCTGCGTTTTTTGCCCGCGCCGGTTTAGGACCGCAGACAGAAAGCGCAGCGAAAAATGAATTTTCTGCCTCCCATTGACTTCGATGGGAGGTCAGAGGCGGAACCGCGGCATGAAAGGACGTGCTGCTTTTTATTTTTTCCGCGACTGGCCCCCTTAGATTTCAGATGAAATGAATGGAAGGCGGTTTTGGAAGTTTTTTGGCGCTGATTCTGACGCATTGTCCGAGTCAATATCAAAGCCCAAAAACTCTGTGAACTGGGCCTTATTGTTAGGGTAGGAACACACTAGGCATGAATGCTGCGGATTTTATGCAACACATTTTATTGCAGAAAATCTGCAGCGTATAACTGTAGCAGCAGAGTGGATGAGATGTGAACAAATCTCATCCACACACAGCGAAAAAAATTTACCTGCAGTGTGTTTTTTTTAAGCCACAGCAATTTTATCCTGCGGAATCGCTGCTCCTTTGTTGCAGAAATGCTGTGGTTCTGCCGCAAAAATGAGAAAAAAAAAAGTATTTTTTTATTTAAAATTTATAAAAAAGTTTAGACTTACTCTGGCCGTAGTCTAGGCAACGCGATCCTCTGTTCTTAGCGCAGCCCGGCCTCCTGTCATGATGTTTCATCCCATGTGACTGCTACAGTGGTCACATGGTCTACAGCGTCCTCCCAGGAGGCGGGGCTACGTTCAGAAGTGAGAGACGCGTCGCCTAGACTACGGCCGGGGTAAGTAAAGTTTTTGTTTCCCTGCAGGATTTCCGCAGTGGACATGCCTCACGAAACCTGCACCACTACTGTATTTGGTGCGGTTTTTCTGGCGGAATTCCCTGCGGCTACCGGGGCGGATAAGCTGTGTAGTTTTACTCAGCATATCCGCCTAGTGTGTCCCTTAGGGCTTATTTACACGAACGTGTAATGCGTGATTTTCACGCGCCTTGCACGGACCTATGCTAGTCTATGGGGCCGTGCAGACAGTCCGTGATTTTCACGCAGTGTATGTCCGCTGCGTGAAACGCACGACATGTCCTATATTTGTGCCTTTCTCGCGCATCACGCACACATTGAAGTCAATTGGTGCCTCTAAATCACGCGCAGGACACGGAAGCACTTCCGTGTTATGCGTGTGATTCGCGCAAGAGCAGTAAACAGTATGAATGAAAACAGAAAAGCACCACGTGCTTTTCTGTTTACAAACATACAAACAGAGGGTCATAATAATGGCGGCTGCGCGACAATCACGCAGCAACGCATCATATGGTGATGACACACGGAGCTGTTAAGTGCCTTTTGCGCGCGCAAAACGTAGCGGTTTTTGCGCACGCAAAACGCACACGCTCGTGTAAATCCAGCCTTATTATGAGCTCCTAGAGCTGCTGCCTGTCTCTAAATAGGCAGTTAGCCCAGTAGAATTTGTAATTTTTTTTATTTTTTTTTGTAAACCAGCTTAAAAAAATACAAAACTTTTGTGTTAGGCCTTGTTCACATCTGCGTTGCAGATCTGACCAAGAATACCGGATACAAAAGTGCAGCATGCTGCCCTATTGTTTTCATTAAAACCACAGACACCCCAATGGAAATCCGACAAAACCCATTAAAGTCAATGGGTTTAGTTGGCGGCAGGTGTTGTCCGTTGTGCAACGGAACAGGCGCTTCTTATTTTTCCGTTCTGCTCTGACGGAGGAGAATAACGGAAAGCTGAACGCAGGTGTGAACCCAGCCTTACATTTTGGGCATTTTGCGTAAAATAAAACTTGCACTCCCATGCAGGCGGAGCTTGTACGGAGCGGCGGTCAAGCATGTACAATGCTGTTTCTGTCATTCCCATACACTTTGAATGAAATGGAAGCATGCACGCTTGACCGCCGCTCAATTTAATGTCCCCCTCACTGTGGGGGGTGCAGTGAGGAGGATCTGGGGGTTTGGGACCCTCATTCTTATGAACTAAAAAAAAAACAAACAAGAATTAAACTGTAAAATTATTGTTAACCTACCTACTGGCCTGACTTTCTTGCTTCCCACTCTGTTCCCTCGTTCTGGTCCCAGTTGTCCGGGATCCAAGATGGCTGCTACTGTCTCAGGCTTGCATGTGGAGAGCGTTGCCTGCCAGTCTGAGGCATGCCCCCACCTCCTTCACTGCTCTCGGAAGGACAAGCACCGATGATGTCAGCGCTGTGTCTATCTCTTCTGACACTTCTCCTGCTGTGTCCTTGACAGGGTCTGCGGCTGCAGCAACATCATCACTGACAGCGCGTCAGTGGAGGACGGAGGAAGACAGCAACAGGGTTGTCAAGAATAATCTTCTGTATGTAAGTATATCACATTGTATGCTGGGCCCCATGCCACACTTTTGAATAGCCTCGTCTACCTTAAGCATGGACCCCAAACCCAAAATAAAAATGTAAAAAAATTTACTCCCCACTATTCACTCCTCTTGCCTTCGTGGACTGGTACACAAGGCCCACTGCCACAGCCGGCCGGGCAGCATTAGGAAATTATATAAGAGACAGCATACACCATCCTAACACTTTGTTAAATACGAGGATCCGGTTTTAAGTGGGGCTCGCCCATTCCAGATCGACCCGCCCCCCTGTGACCGCAATTGTTATGCCACTGTTTTAACAACCTTTTTCTCCTCTGCTCTTATGTATCTATTCTTGATCATAGATGGGGTTTTAAGATTGTACCAAAACAAATCCTGTATCTTCTATTTTGTTAATGTGAACCTGTCGGCCTGTCAATGTTGCCCTAACTGCGGGCAGTATGATATAGTGACAGGTGCACTGATTAAACTAAACTATGTGTGAGGGTATGTTCACACGCTTAACAAAAAACGTCTGAAAATACGGAGCTGTTTTCAAGGGAAAACAGCCCCTGATTTTCAGAAGTTTTTTGAGCAACTCGCGTTTTTCGCGCCGTTTTTCGCTGTATTTTCACAGCGTTTTTTACGGCCGTTTTTGGAGCTGTTTTCAGTGGAGTCTATGAGAAAACGGCTCCAAAAACATTCCAAGAAGTGTCCTGCACTTCTTTTGACAAGGCTGTAATTTTACGAGCCGTCTTTTGACAGCGACGCGTAAAATGACAGGTCGTCGGCACAATAATAATAATCGTAAAGTCCATTGAAAGTAATGGGCAGATGTTTGCCGACGTATTGGAGCCGTTTTTTCAGACGTAATTCAAGGAGTAAAACGCCTCCATTACGTCTGAAAATAGGTCGTATGAACCCAGCCTGACTCTAAAGTGCCGCGTCATTTTAGAGAAGTCATAGCTTTAGCACTGGCTTGTGTCCATTGTTAGGGCAGCAGGAAATGTGCTAAAAGGTTCCTTTTAAAGGGGTTTTCCAGTCACTAAAAATTGATGGCCTATCCTCAGGATAGGCCATCAATAGTTTTGGGGTCGGTACGAGCGCTGCTACCCCTTCATTTCTACTTGCTCACTGTGAATCGTCGACCCTGATGTAGCGGCGATTCACAGTATTGCAGTCCTCTCCCAATTAAGTGAATGTGAGAAGGCTGCAATACTCTGAATTGCGCTACATCTGTGTCGACGATTCTCAGTGAGTAAGTAGAAATGAAGGGGAAGCAGCGCTCGTACAAGCGCTGCACTCCCTTCAAAACAGCTGATCGGAGGGGTCCCCGACCCATCAGCTATTGATGGCTTTTCTTGAGGACAGGGCATCAATTTTTAGGTGCTGGGAAACCCCTTTAAGTAATATATTCATTAAATCTGCAGAAAAAGAAATAAAGTCTATATATTTTTACGTTAGAGTAGAGTAGGGCCCTGCCAAAAGAGTCTACCTTGTCATGGTGGCAGGCTTCAAAATCTTTCGGCCAAATAAAAAGTTATTAGTTATGTATCACACAAAGAGCGTGATATGGTGCTGGACGGAGTATCGTTAACGGGCAGTGCCACGGTACGGGGGCCCAGACAATTTAGCTGTATGGGGCACTGAAATTCCTGATGACGGCCCTGCTCACAAATATTACTCAGTGAATCAGGGCTGATAGCTGTCAGCTGAACAATTGTCCATTTGACAGCTATCATGCTGAACTTCTGGCACTGTGCATTATGTCAGGGGGGGGGGGGGTTGCTTTGGGCACCGGGAGAGCTTGTCCCAGCCCTGCTGTAGCTGATTATATCTACATACCAAGGGCAATTCTTCTGGTCATGAGAAATCAGCAATAGTCAAGCATCATGAATAAATGTTATTTTGCATCGAGTTGCAATGAGCTATTTCCATTAAATGTTCAGACTTCCAGTCTCATGTAAAACATTATATAAGGGCCTGTTCACATCAGCGTTCACTTTCCGTTCCGGGGTTCCGTCGGAGGTTAGCGTCGTGGAACCCTGCAATGGAAAGTCAAATGGAAACTTTAGCTTCCGTTTGCATCACCATTGATATCAATGGTGACGGAAACATCGCTAATGGTTTCCATTTGTCACTGTTCGGGCAGGTTTTCGTTTTTCCGACGGAATCAATAGCGCAGAAATGGAAGCTGTGGTTTCAGTTTGACTTTCCGTTGCGGGGTTCACCCGACAGAAACCTCAGACGAAACCCCTGAACAGAAAGCCAACGCTGATGTGAACAGGACCTAAAACTGTAATTAACACGTTTCAACAAGGTTGGCAGTTTTTTAAATACTGCCTATGACTAGTCTGGCACCGATGACCATGCCTCAATCGAAGTCACTCAGATCAATGGACTTAACCATTCTAATGTGGATTCACACTGAAACTGATTCACGAAAAACGTGCTCACTTAATCTTATGGTTTACTCGTGTCTAATAAATAAATATATATATATATATATATATATATATATATATATATATATATATATACATACATACACACACACACACACACATTTCTTTAATTATTTGATGCAGTTATTCAAAATAACAATTTGGCTAGGAAATATAATCTTTTAATAGGTACATTTTGCCGAGAACTCAATGTAAATGCCTTAGATACAGTATGTGTCTTTCTTATTCTGTGAAAATAGACTGAATTTTAAAGTGACTTGTCACATTGGATGAGGATCAACCTAAATATTTAAAGTATTGCATACTTCTTAAAATTGTTGCCGCAAGAATAGCTATTTATATAACCGCTATTTCCTTGTATTCTGTCGTCATTTATATATTTATTTTGTTTTGAAATGGAAGTTGGGACTCAATGCTGATTGCTAATCGGAAATTGACTTCAATTTTTTGGAACGTGTTAATTACAGTGTTATATAATGTTTTACATGAGACATCTGAAAAGTTATTGGAAATACCTCATTCCAACAAAATGCAAAGTAACATTTACTCATGTTAAACTACTGCTGAACTCTCATGACTTTCTTGCTGCCCAAAGCAGGGGTTTCACAAAAGCGTCGTCGTCCCCCACATACATACACTGTCCCCGAAGTTCAGCATGACCAAATGTACAATCGTTCAGCTGACCGCTATCATCACTGATTCACTGAGTAATATTTGTGCATATAGTTGTGTTCCTTCTGTATATATACAACCATGGTAAAAAAAAAAAAATGAGTACACCCTCCGTCCACTTTATTTATTATGGCCTACATAATAATTGTGCGGTCCTCACTAACTTCTATAAACAAACAAATAACCTCTGGTGATTTCAATATGTAGTAATTTTTTTCCAAAAAGTAAACCAACAGTATAAAATAAGTACACCCCTCTTACTTCCACAATTGTTTAGCAGCCTGGTTGGCTACATCTGTACTTGTCAAATGCATAAGATCAGTTAATCATCAAGAAGTGGGACGTCTTCTATTAAAGCAGATCTTTTGTTCGTTTAGTGTGCAGGAGCAAAGAAAGGACACAAACCATGACCTCAGAAAAGCTATTGTTGCTGCTTATTAATCTGGGCAGAGGTTAATGTAATCTCCAATCAATTTGAGACCAGTGTAACCTAGAAGGTGTGCGGCTGTGCGGCTGCGCGGCCGCGCACCTTCCACAGTCCGCCTGCTCACTAAAGGTTAAAGCCCGCGCACTGTCACGGGTGGCAGGCGGATGCAGTGGTGTCGCTAGCACCGGAGGGAGCTACGGTGCTAGCGACAGCCACATTCACTTGCAGCCTGCAGCCTATAAGGCGCTGGGAATACTCCCTGCGCAGGCTGGCGTGATAACGTGACATTATCACGACGGTCTGCACATGCGTCCAGCCCGAGAGGCTCCGTCCGTCGCAAGAGCGGGGCAAGGTAAGTACAATCATTTGTTTTTTAGGGAGTTGTGTGGTAATATACAGGGGGGGATTGCTGTATGGCAGTATATACAAGGGGAGAGGGGTGCTGTGTTGCACTATATACAAGGGGAGGGGGGTTTGCTGTGTGGCAGTATATACAAGGGGAGGGCTGTGTGGCGCTATCTACAGGGGGCTGCGTGGCGCTATCTACAAGGGGGGCTGTAAGGCGCTATCTACAGGGGGCTGTGTGTTGCGCCATCTACACGGGGGCTGTGTGGCGCTATCTACGGGGGGGCTCTGTGTGGTAGTATCTACAGGGAGTGGGTGTGACACTATCTACAGGGGGTCTGTGTGGCGCTATCTACAGGGGTCTGTGTGGCGCTATCTACAGGGGTCTGTGTGGTGCTATCTACTGGGGCTGTGTGTGGCGCTATCTACAGGGGCAGTGGTGTAAGAGAGGGATTCTTTCATTGATGCGTATTATTGGTGTTTAGAACTGTCTATTTTACAGGTGTACTTGTAATATTATAGTATTTAAAAAAGTAATTCATAAGTAATTTCTTCTTCTCTTATTTAGTCGCTATATTAGCGTTTACTGGGGGTATTCCTTTTGGTCATCAGATTGCCCACCATTGATGGAGGCTTGTCCTGCTCCCTAACTGCTCCGCTCAGGAGCTGACAAGACTTAGAGGGAACATTGATTGAGACTCCCCATTGTACAGTGAGAAGGATTATTAGCAAATGGAGAGCCTTCAAGACTTGCCAATCTTCCCAAGTACTGGGTGTCCCAGAAAAGTCAGTCCAAGATCAGACCATTTAATACTCAGATATAAAGAAAAATCCAAAAGCAAAAACACGTGACCCACAGGCTTTTGTAAGCACATTAATTATTATTATATATTTTTATGTTCATGATAGCAGAATTAGAATTTCTTTTAACTACTGTGGCTTTTATGAATGGGTAGCTGCAGATGTGTTCACCCTTAACTTCCCGCTAATTTCGTTAAGGATTTCTCATGATTCAAATTCAATACATTATCGCGACATGCTAGCAAAACCCTCAACACGCTTCAATTCACACCACAACCACAGGGTGACCACATATAGACATGTATAGCATAAACAACTCCCAACACAGTATTGCAAAAATCTTTTTCAAAGCTGGTCATCTTGCTCAAGTCATCTCGGGACATGTCGAGCCAAGATGAAAGGTAAGGAATGGCACGTCTGTAGGAAAAATACCCTTTTACCCAAAAAGCTTATGGCAGCATGACCAAGATAGAGATGTTTGGTCATCGTGAAGAGTGTCATATTTGGCAAAAACCAAACACAGCATATAACACATACACATCATACCAACTGTCAAGCTTGGCGGCAGAGGGCTTATTATTTGGGCTTGATGTGCAGCCACATGACATGGAAAACTAACAGACATTGAGACAACCATGGACTCTATACCAGAATATTCTTTAGACAAATGTGGGGTGTTCTTTTCCAATAGCATTAGGGGATATTCCCATCTAAGACATTTATATGCATTTAGGCGGAGAATCGAGGGAGTTGATCTCTCCTTAGATTCCTATGGGTGTTACGTAAAAGCCTTCTTGTACGCGGCCACCTCTTCATTAACCCTCATTCTAGAGATAGTAGCAGGTCCCAGACCTTGGACCCACGTCTATTAGACGTTTATGGAATAACCCGTGCATATGCTATAAATGACTTGATGGGAATAACCCTTTAAGCTGGGCTGAAATTGGGTCATGCAACAGGGCAATGATCAGAAAATTGCCATCTGAATGCCTAAAGAAAAAAATAATTCAGGTGTTGGAATGGCTTACTGAAAGTCTAAGGGTATGTTCACACGCAGTTGCAAAATACGTCTGAAAATACGGAGCAGTTTTCATGCGAAAACAGCTGCTGATTTTTAGACTTTTTTTTAACAACTCTCATTTTTCACTGCGTTTTTTTATGGCCGTTTTTGGAGCTGTTTTTCAATGGACTCAATGAAAAATGCCTCCGAAAACGTCCCAAGAAGTGTCCTGCACTTCTTTTGACAAGCCGTCATTTTAAGTGCCGTATTTTGACATCGACGTGTAAATTAAAGGCTCGTGGGAACAGAACATCGTAAAACCCATTGCAGGCAATGGGCAGATGTTTGTAGGCGTATTAGGGGCATTTACGCCTCTGACCTCCCATTGACATCAATGGGAGGCAGAGAAAGCGTATTTCGCGGCGTTTTATGCCCGCGGCGTTCAATGGCCGCAGGCGAAAACTCAGTGAAAATCGGCGTGCAGGCAGAGGAAAATCTGCCTCAAAATTCCAAACGGAATTTTGAAGCAGATTTTCCTCCTGAAAAAAACTCTGTGTGAACCCAGCCTAACAATATACAATTGATCGTGCTGTTTTGTTGTCACCAGAGGTTATTTGTTTTATTATAAACGTCGATGACCACACAATGTTATGGCCTGATAAATTAGAAACATAGAATAGAACTTTCCCATGACTGTATATTAATAGATATGTATACAGTACATACACACAGGGAAGCACTGACAATCACTCACAGTGACAGCCCGATACATAAGATATCTCACCTGAGACATAATTAAGTTGCATCAGCACAATACTTAGAGAATGCGAACATACATTTTATTAGTGAGTCGGGGTCTAATCAAGGGTTTGCGTACCATAGAGGCAGTCCATGTGGATGCTTTGGGGCCCCTGGAAAGGGGGAGCAATTCCAGGTTGCTTCTGCCCCTATTGTAATGATTGAGAACCTGCCCAGGATGTGGTCTCTATAGGTGCCGCAATAGAAGTGGAAAATGTATATAGGGTTGGGGCACAATGTCCTCCTGTTGTGGGTAGATAGGTGCATGGTGGTGTCAAGCAGCAACTGAAAGTGGCCAATACTATGGGGTCACCCGTTCTCTACAGTATGTATGCAACTAAATATAATAGAACAATTTTACTAGTAAATATACTCATTTATTCTGAAGAGAAAACCATTGCAATAAAAACAATTACCTCTCGCTCACTAAAACAAACAGAAAAATCCCCTCATCACAATGCAATAAAGCTGAGTGCTTAAAAGCGCAGTATCTCACAATCACACAACAATGATATCACATTAGGAATTAAAAAAAGCAAATAATTTCACATGTATGATCAACTTAAGAGGATCCACTTGTCTCAATTGTAACAAATCAAAATAAAAAGGTCTGCTGCTTTATTACATTTTTAGATTACATTTCCGCTGGTGTATGTAATCATTAAAGGAGTCAAATAAAATATTTCTACATTATGTGGTTGGAATTTATTACCCTTTTTAAGATCAGATTTTTAACTAAAATATGTAAACCTTTTCTGAAATTACATTTTCTCGGGATCAATGCAAGCTATATTGAATCAGCTATATTTTATTCTGTTTATGCAACTGTATCCTTAAACTAATATATTTTAAAAACAAATTTTAAGTTATACATTTATATTATCCATTAACCCCTTCCTGCCCAAACCACGTAAATTAATGGGCTAAAGGACTGGTCCTTGTGCCAGAAGACTGTTCATTTACTTGCTGTATTTGATGGCACTGTGCGCTCCTGCAAGCAGTGCCATCGGCAGGAGCAGCCCGATCCTGCACTGTGACAGGGAGCTGAAATAATCAGTTTCCTGTCAGAAAAAACCCAGACCACATGCTCATACTGCGTGCTGTTTTCCTGAAAGCAGAAGCCACTGCTTCAGGTGATTGCTAGTGGAACCCTGTGACATCAGTAATGATGTCACAGGGATTCCCTGTGCAAAGGGGGGCTTGGAGACATGCAGGGAAGACGTTATCTGCATCTTCTCTGCAAGTCTGGCTATACAGATCACTAGAAACAGTCATCGAACAGGCTGTTACCATTATATGAGCGTTATTAGTGATCTGTATAAGAGGACAGAAGGAAAAAAATAGTTAATGTGTTCCCTACTAACCTGTGCCCCTATAGTAAAAAATAATAAATAAATACAGTAAAACTAAAAAAAGTTAAGTGAAATTTATTTTTATTTTTTTAAATAACAGAGCCCCCCCCCCCTCCCAAAAAAAAACTCCAAACCTTTTCAAACTCACACACATTTATTTTTAAACATTTTGCATGGGCGTCAGGTACTAACACATTAATTTGTTACTGTCAGGCAGAATGTACAATGCCCAAAACATAAAATAATTACACCCAGACAGTAATTTTAGTCATTTATGCCGGCCCTATCTGCTACTACCTCTTTGCTAAAATATTACTGTACTTGGATGATTATCATCCATGTACAGATGCTGCATCTAAAGCTAAGGAAGGGAGGGAGACACATTTAAAGCTAAAATAGGGTTTTTGTTCTCGGCGCTATAGCAACATCATACGTTACACAATATACACATATTTGACATTGATATGTGCAGGATAACAAGAGGAAATGTTTTGGATTTATTATTATTCATTGAACAAACTGCCCTAAAACAATGAAAAACCTTAGGAAACATTAAATTTTTTCCTGTTTCCAACCATTTTTTTTCTAAAAAAAAAAGACCTGAATTAACATTTGCTCCAATTTTACATAATAAGAAAATCCTATGTGTCCTGCCAAAAAAGAAACAAAACATTTTGGTGTAGACAAATAAAAACATGATGTCTTAAACATTTTTAAGTTCTGAGACATTTTTTTGCAAAATTCTTAAGAAAAGAATGCAAATTGACTGTGACGTGTAAACATAGCCTAAGGCATCATGTATACGGCCTCATGTACAACTTGCTTGTACAGCAGCACACTGAGTCCTAGGGCTTCTGTATGACACTGTATTATGGACATTTTCCCAGCTAGAAGTGATTCATCTAGTTTATCATAGACAGGCAAAAATGCTTTGATATACTGAGTATACTATAGCATTATAATAGCAGATCGAGCAATCATATTGTAAAGTCCCCTAGTGGAACTAAAAAAAAATCAACCAATGAAAGTTAAATAAAGTTTATTTAAAAAAAAAAATGGGTAAGTATGAATTTCTTTTACTTTTACTAGGGAAAGGGCTGCCCCTTCTCTCTATCCTGCACTGATAGGGTATGCCCAGACGTGGTGGAGTTCTTCCGCCACTGTCCGCATCAATTCCGCACAGAATCTGTTGCGGCTTTGCCTAAAATGGGCATTAAATTGATGCGGACTAGCCGTTGCGTATTGAGGGGAAGAGGGCTTCCCTTCTCTCTATCAGTGCAGGATAGAGAGAAGGGACAGCCCTTTCCCTAGTAAAAGTAAAAGAAATTCATACAGTGTTACATACAGTGAAAATGTATAAAATGTCCAAAACATCCAAAGCTCATCAGTGATTGATTCCATGTGTATATATTTATACTAATTAAAAGCAAACTGTCACTCACCCTTTTAGTTGGAAGCCATTATAAGCCATATAAGTGAGTACATGCTGTATTCGGCATCTTGACACTCATAACACGCGTGCGTCACTATAATGTTGGCTATTGGATCATTGGAATCGCCTAACCAACGTCTCGCGGGATAATTAAATCCCGAGCATGCTCGGAAAAGCTGAGCACCGCTGTGTATTCATCCACAGCATTATCACTGAGCGCTGCATTTGCACTTTAGGACTTTTATTTCTAGACATTTTATGACAGAATTCCACTTGTTTCCTAATGAGCTGTGCTCCCTATTTAAACCTTGTGATCACTATGATGTTATGCTTGAAAATGCCTGCAATGTGAGGGTGAAACGTTGCACCAAGATGTGGTGGTAAATAAACCATTTTGATATTTTTGGAGTGCTGCTTCTTCATCCATTCTTTGTATGTATATACATATAAATATATATATATATATATATATATATATATATATATATATATATATATATATACACCGTGTTCCAAATTATTATGCACATTGGATTTAAGTGCCATAAACATTTAATTATTAGTTTTTCAATTAAACTCATGGATGGTATTGTGTCTTAGGGCTCTTTGGATCATTGTAATCAATCTCAGACACCTGTGATAATTAGTTTGCCAGGTGTGCCCAATCAAAGGAAAACTACTTAAGAAGGACGTTCCACATTATTAAGCAGGCCACAGGTTTCAAGCAATATGGGAAAGAAAAAGGATCTCTCTGCTGCCGAAAAGCGTGAAATAGTGCAATACCTTGGACAAGGAATGAAAACATTGGATATTTCAAGAAAACTTAAGCGTGATCATCGTACTGTGAAAAGATTTGTGGCTGATTCAGAGCACAGACGGGCTCGTTCAGATAAAAGCATAATGAGGAAGGTTTCTGCCAGACAAATTAATAGGATTAGGAGAGCAGCTGCTAATATATATATATATATATATATATATATATATATATATATATATATATATATATATATATAGTTCTAAATACAGTTTTTTTACAGGACAGGATAGCGCAGCCTTGCTTCTTTTAAAGATATTATTAAAATGCAATAGGATCCAACTGTATAGGCTCCCAATTGTTTTCTAATGCCACAAGATATGCAACATAAATAAGAATTTGAGAAGGCCCATGCAAAAATGTGAATTGCACAAACAAGACCAACAACTTCTCACTATGAAATTTACATACTACTCTAGATGGTATTACATTTATCATAATGATCAAAGTAGCAGAATGTTCAAAGTTTATGCAAAAGAAAGAGAGTTAGAAAGTATTAGAAAAAAGTATAAGATGCTATCCAAAGAATAAGAGCTCTGAGCTAGCGCAGAAATTCTGCAGAGGGAACACAGACCTGGCAAGAAATTCTCCTAAAATATGCCCTCTCCTCTCATTAAATTTTTACAAGACCCTTCTTTGCACATATATTTTTAATTGACTGTGTCTATGGGAACTTTTGGCCAATACAGAAAAATTTACAAAGACAGTCCTAGTCTTTCCGCACAAGAGGCTGAACTGAGCAGGTTACACTTAAAAAACATATGACAGCATTGTTCAGTTTTAGTATATTTTTTATAAATAGATTTTGTCTACTGAAAATTAAAGTTATCTTTAACCTCTTCAGGACACAGCCTGTTTTGGCCTTCTGGATTTTTTCAAATCTGACGTGTCAATTCATGTAGTAATAACTTTGGAATGCTTTTACCTATCCAAGCGATTCTGAGATTATATTTTCTCGTGACATATTGTACTTTATGTTAGTGGAAAAATTTGGTCGATGAATTCATTTTTTTTTTTTTAAATACACCAAAACGTAGAGAAAATGTGCAAAAATTAGCATTTTTCTCAATTTAAATGTATCTGCTTGTAAAACAGATCGTAATACCACGCGAAATAGTTACTAATTAACATTTCCCATATGTCTACATTATGCTGTCATCATTTCTTGAACATCCTTTTATTTTTCCAGGACATTACAAGACTTAGAACTTTAGCAGCAATTTCTCACACTTTCAAGAAAATTTCCAAAAACTATTTTTTTGTGGACCAGTTCAGTTCTCAAGTGGCTTTGAGGGCCTTATATATAGAAACCCCCATAAGTCACCCAATTTTAAAAACTTCACCCTCAAAGTTTTCAAAACAGCATTTAGAAAGTTTCTTAACCCTTTAGGTGTTTTACAGGAATTAAAGCAATGTAGAGGTGAAATTTATACATTTTCTTTTTTTTTTTTTTTTTTTAGAAAATCCATTTTAATCCATTTATATCTGTAACACTGAAGCTTTTACCGGAGAAATGCAACTCAATATTTATTGCCCAGATTCTGCAGTTCTTAGAAATATCCCACATTTTGCCCTAGTGTCGTAATTTACTGAAGCACCAGCGTCAGAAGCAAAGGAGCACCTAGAGGATTTTGGGGCCTCCTTTTTATTAGAATATACAGGGTGGGCCATTTATATGGATACACCTAAATAAAATGGGAATGGTTGGTGATATTAACTTCCTGTTTGTGGCACATTAGTATATGGGAGGGGGGAAACTTTTCAAGCTGGGTGTTGACCATGGCGGCCATTTTGTATCCAACTTTAGTTTTTTCAATGGGAAGAGGGTCATGTGACACATTGAACTTATCGAGAATTTCACAAGAAAAACAATGGTATGCTTGGTTTTAACGTTACTTTATTCTTTCATGAGTTATTTACAAGTTTCTGACCACTTGTAAAATGTGTTCAAAGTGCTGCCCATTGTGTTGGATTGTCAATGCAACCCTCTTCTCCCACTCTTCACACACTGATAGCAACACCGCAGAAGAAATGCCTCCCGATCTGACCCCCTTAGACTTTTATCTTTGGAGTCATCTGAAGGCAATTGTCTATGCTGTGAAGATACGAGATGTGCAGCAACTGAAACTACGGATACTGGAAGCCTGTGCTAGCATTTCTTCTGCGGTGTTGCTATCAGTGTGTGAAGAGTGGGAGAAGAGGGTTGCATTGACAATCCAACACAATGGGCAGCACTTTGAACACATTTTATAAGTGGTCAGAAACTTGTAAGTAACTCATGAAAGAATAAAGTAACGTTAAAACCAAGCACACCATTGTTTTTCTTGTGAAATTCTCGATAAGTTTGATGTGTCACATGACCCTCTTCCCATTGAAAAAACTAAAGTTGGATACAAAATGGCCGACTTCAAAATGGCCGCCATGGTCAACACCCAGCTTGAAAAGTTTCCCCCCTCCCATATACTAATGTGCCACAAACAGGAAGTTAATATCACCAACCATTCCCATTTTATTTAGGTGTATCCATAAAAATGGCCCACCCTGTATTTTAGTCACCATGTCGTGTTTGAAGACGTTTTGTGGTGCCAAAACAGTGGAAACCCCCAAAAATACACCATTTGGCAAACTACACCCCTCAAGGAATTTATCTAGGGGTATAGTGGGCATTTTGACCCCACCGTTTTGTTCTTTTTGCTGAACTTAGTGGAATTAGGCCATAAACATGAAAATTAAATTTTTTCCAATACAACTAAGATATTATCAATTTTTACAAGGCATAAAGAAGAAAAAACACCCCAACATTTGAAAAGCAACTTCTTCTGATTACAGCAATACCCCATATGTGGTAATGAAACGGCTGTTCAGACACATGGCATGGCTCAAAAGGGAAGGAGCGATATTTGGCTTCTGGAGTTCAAGTTTTGCTGGATTGGTTTTCGGATGCCATGTCGCATTTGCAAAGCCCCTGCGGGTCCAAAACGGTGGAAACCCACAAAAAATTACCCTATTTGGGAAACTACAGCTCTAAAAGAATTTATATAGCGGTATAGTGAGCATTTTGATCCCACAGGTTTTTTTCTGAATTTAGTGGAATTGGACCTTGAAAACGTATTTTTTTTTATTCTTTTTTTTTTTTACGTCATTTACCGTGCACTATAAATGACATATTTAATTTATTCTTGATTACGGCGATACCATATGTATATAGTTTTTTAATGTTTTACGGTGTTTGCACGATAAAATCACGGTTTTAAAAAAATTACGTTTTTTTGTCACCATATTCTAAGAGCCATAACTTTTTCTATTTTTCCATCAAGAAAGCTGTGTGTGAGGGGTTGATTTTTGCGGAACAAACTGTAGTTTTTATTGGTACCATTTTTGGGTAAATGCGACTTTTTGATCCATATTTATTCAATTTTTGGGGGGCTGAAGTGACTAAAAATAGCGATTCTGGTATTGTTGTTTTATTTTTTTATGCCCTTCACAGTACGGGATAAATAACATTATGTTTTTATAGTTCAGGCCGTTACGTACAAGGCAATACCAATTATGCATAGTTTATTTTTTCATGTATTTCTAATTACTTTTTTATTTTTGTAAAAAATTTTAAAACTTTTTTAAACTTTTTTTTTTTTAGTCATACTAAGGACTTGAAAATCCAACTGTTGGATCTTTATTATAATACCCTGCAGTACTTATGCATTGCAGGGAATACCTTTCATTTTCACACTGACAGGCAGCGTATTAGGTCCTGCCTCTGGCCTTCCGTAGAAGGCAGACCCAGAGCCTTTTGTTAGGCCTCCGGTTGCCGTAGCAACCATCGGCACCCCACAATCGCGTAGCGGGTGCCGATGTTGTTGTAACTCTTTAAA
Organism: Rhinoderma darwinii; assembly: GCF_050947455.1. Taxonomy (NCBI): domain Eukaryota; kingdom Metazoa; phylum Chordata; class Amphibia; order Anura; family Rhinodermatidae; genus Rhinoderma; species Rhinoderma darwinii. The sequence continues at coordinate 571,741,838 of NC_134687.1, read as the reverse complement.
TGTGGCAGTCGCTATTGACTGTACGTTCTGGTGGCCAGTGTCTTAGCACACGGGGATGTACAGTTACTGCGCAGTTCTCGGTGCACACTGTCGCCAATAGCGTGCACCGGGAGGCCGGGAGGCCAGCTGTCCCTGACAGCTGACACTCCACTGTATGCCGATCAGCGGCTTATTTCTGCTGATTTCAGCAATTAACCCCTTAATTGCAGTGATCGATTGCAATCGCCGCATTTTAGGGGTTTCTAGCACATCGGCAGACCTCACAATGAAATTGTGAGGTTTGCAGATGGCTAGCATGGCGACCGAAGGCCAAGTAATGGCCTCCGTGTCTGCCGTGTATGGAAGCCTATCAGGACTAGTCTCCTGATAGACTTCCTGTCAGAGTGACAGTGTAGCGTCCATGGCCGCTGGCCGTCGGGTTTACTCACCTCCCGACGCCCGCAGCCATGGATCTGTGAGCGCTGGTCCCCGTCTCCTTCCTAGAAGACGCCAGCGCTCACTTCCGCTCCGTTCGGCTGTGTCCGCGCAAATTGGAGGAAGTCATCATCATCAACTGCCATGATTTCCTGGTCTATAAGAAGGCCCCTGGCCTTCTAATCCTTGCCTGAGCATTGTTAGTTTTCCCAGTCTGTCTTGCAAATGGTCCCTTAGTGTTTCCCGTTCCTGTTGTTACCCGTGCCTTGTTCCCCGTTCCTATTTCCCGTGCTTTGCCTTAGTATCAAGTCGTGCCACGTCCTGTGTCATCTGCCACGTCCAGAGGAATCGGCCACGTCCTGTGTCATCTGCCACGTCCAGAGGAATCTGCCACGTCCTGTGTCATCTGCCACGTCCAGAGGAATCTGCCACTTCCTGTGTCATCTGCCACGTCCAGAGGAATCTGCCACGTCCTGTGTCATCTGCCACGTCCAGAGGAATCTGCCACGTCCTGTGTCATTTGCCACATCCAGAGGAATCTGCCACGTCCTGTGTCATCTGCCACGTCCGGAGGAATCCGCCACGTCTGGAGGAATCCGCCACATCCTGTGTCATCTGCCACGTCCGGAGGAATTTGCCACGTCTGGCGCAACTTGCGGCTCCTGTGTCATCCGCCACGTTTGGCGTTATCTGCTGCAACCATCTCCATCTGTGCCAGAGCTTCGGTCACCGTCTGGACTATCCAGGTACCCTTGTGCGGGACATTGTATTTCTGGGGTTTCCTGTGGTTTGGCCAGCTGCCTTCCCGCTACGGCGGTACGTCCTAGTGGGTCCACTAACGCACTCCGTGACAGACAGGACGTCACTGCTGTTCGCAATGCACACTGTCGGTGACAGTGTCTGTGACAGTGTGCATCGGGAACCGGGACGTCAGCTGTCCCTGACAACTAACACTCCACTGGTGCCGATCAGCGGCTCATTGCCGCTGATTTCGGCAATTAACCCGTTAAATGTGGAGCTCGATTGCGATCTCCGCATGTAGGGGGTTTGTAGCACATCAGAAGCCCCCATGCAATTGTGGGGGCTGCTGATGCTTGTGATGGCACCTGGGGGCCAGATAACGGCCTCCAGGTCTGCCATGTATGCAAGCCTATGAGGACCAGCCTCTGGCTGATCCTCGTAGACTTAGGCCTTATTCACACGAACGTGTGCGTTTTGCGCGCGCAAAAACGCAGCGTTTTGTGCGCATTGCAGTTCCGTGTGTCATCAGTGAATGGTGCGTGGCTGCGTGATTTTCACGCATATACCATCCTTATGACACGTGGTTTTGCTGTTTAGAAAAAGAAATGAAGGAAGTGCTTTTATTTTTTCCTTCATTTCTTTATCTACTGTTGCGCGATACACGGAAGTGCTTCCGTGTGCTGTGCGTGATTTTCACGCACCCATCGACTTCAATGGGTGTGTGATGCACGAAAATCGCCCAGGTATAGGACATGTCGTGAGCTTTACGCAGCGGACACACGCTGCGTGAAAATCACGGAATGTCTGAACGGAATGTCATTGACTAACATAGGTCCTTGCGACGCGTGTGATTTTCAGGCGCGTATCACGGACGTTAAACACGTTCGTGTGAATAAGGCCTAACTGTCAGAGTGACTGTGACGTCACACTGACAGTTTAAATACATTACACTACTTAGGTATTGTAATGTATTCTAGCAGCGATCAGAGCTGCAGGTAAAAAAAGAAAATGGTAAAAATTATAGAAAAATGTAAAAAAAAAGTTCATAATTTTTTTTTACAAAAGTCTCTTATTATAGGAAAAAAATGAAACCGTTAAAAAACAGTACACATATTTTGTATCACCGCGTTCGTAACGACCCAATCTATAAAACTATAATGTTATTTTTACTGCACGGTGAACGCCGCAAAAAAACCTAACTAAAAACAATGCCAGAATCACTATTTTTTGGTCACAACCCCTCCCAAAATATAGAATAAAAAAGATCAAAAAGTCACATGTACCCCAAAATAGTACCAATAAATACTACAACCCGTCCTGCAAAAAACAAGCCCTTATACCGCTTTTTTGACTGAAAAATAAAAAAGATACGGCTCTCAGAATATAGTGATACAGAAAATAAATTATTTTATAAAGAAGTGATTTTATTGTGCAAACACTGCAGAACATAAAAAAACTATATACATATGGTAATCGCCGTAATCGTACCGACCCGCAGAATAAAGTAAAATTGTCATTTATAGCGCATTATAAACGCCGTAAAAAATAAAGAATTTAAAACGCCAAAATCACAGTTTTTTGGTCACCAAAGCTCTAAATAAAATGTAAGAAAAAGTGATCAAAAAGTTGTATGTACCAAAAAATGGTACCAATAAAAACTACAGCTCGTCCTGCCAAAAATAAGCCCTCACACCGCTCAATTCATGGAAAAATAAAAAAGTTATGGCGTTTGGAAGGTGGGGAGTGAAAAACTAAAATGGAAAAGCAAAAAAGGATCAGTCCTGCAAAGGTTAATTAATTTCTATTAAAAAAAAATATAATTATTACCACATGTGGGATATTGTCATACTCGGGAGAGGTTGCGTTACAAATTTAGGGCGACTTTTTCTCCTTTATCCCTTGTGGAAATGAAAAAATTTAACATTTTAGTGGACAAAAATGTTTATATTCATTTTCACGGCCTAATTCTACTAAATTCTGCAAAAAATACATGCGGTATAAATGCTTACTATACCCCTAGAAAAATTCCTTGAGGGGTGTAGTTTCCCAAATGGGGTCACTTTTGGAGTGTTTACACTGTTTTGTTCCCTCCAGGGCGTTGCAATCACGTCATGTCACTAAAAACCAATCCAGCAAAATCTGCGCTCCAGAATCCAAATGGTGCTCCCTCCCTTCTGAGCGCTGCCGTGGGTCCAAACAGCAGTTTATTACCACATATGGGATATTTAGGTAATCGGGAGAAGATGCTTTACAAATGTTGGGGTGCATTTTCTTCTTTATTCCTTGTAAATAATACAAATTTCTATGTTTTTTCATAAAAAAAGTAGATTTTCATTTTCACAGACTAACTCCAATAATTATAGCAAAATACATATGGTGTCAAAGTGCTAACTATACCCCTAGATAAATTCCTTAAATTTCCACTGTTTTGGCACCACAGAACCTCTTCAAACCCGACATGGTGCCTAAAACATAATCTAAAAATAAGGAGGCCCCAAAATCCTGTAGCTGCTCTTTTGCTTCTGAGGCCGGTGTTTCGGTCCATTAGGGCACTAGGGCCACATGTGGGATATTACTAAAAACTACAGGACCTGGGCAATAAATATTGAGTTGCGCTTCTCTGGTAAAACCTTCTGTGTTATAGGATTTTTTTTTATTACAAATGAATTTCGGCAAAAAAAAAAAGAAATTTGTACATTGTACATTTGTACTTTGCTTTATTTTCTGTGAAGCGCCTAAAGGGTTAAGAAACTTTCTGAATGCTGTTTTGAATACTTTGAGGGGTGCAGTTTTTAAAATGGGGTGATTTATTGGGGATTCTAATATACAAGGCCCTCAAAACCACTTCAGAACTGAACTGGTCCCTGAAAACATAGCCTTTCGAAATTTTCTTGAAAATGTGAGAAATTGCTACTAAAGTTCTAAGCCTTGTAACAACCTAGAAAAATAAAAGGATGTTTAAAAAATGATGCAAACATAAAGTAGATGTATGGGATATGTGAACTAGTGACTATTTTGTGTGGTATTACTATTGTTATACAAGCAGATACATTTAAATTTAGAAAAAAAAAATTCTCAATATTTTTTTTTTCACAAATAAATATTGCATTTATTGACCACTTTTTTCCACTATCATAAAGTACAATATGTCACGAGAAAACAGTCTCAGAATTGCTTGGATAGGTAAAAGCATTCCCAAGTTATTACCACATAACGTGACACATGTCCGATTTGAAAAAATCGGTGTAGCGTCCATGGCCACGGGCCGTCGGGTTTACTCACCTCCTGACACACGCAGCCATGGATCCATAAGCGCTGGTCCCCATCTCCTTCCTAGGGGACACCAGCCCTCACTTCCGCTCCATTCACGCTCATGCCCTGCTTTAAAGGGCCAGCGCACGCACATCAGGAAATCATCATCATCAATGGCCCATGATTTCCTGGTCTATAAGAAGGCCCCAGCCCTTCTGATCCTTGCCTGAGCGTTGTTAGTTATCCCAAGTCTGTCTTGCAAATGGTCCCTTAGTGTTTCCCGTTCCAGTTGTTACCCGTGCCTTGTTACCTGTTCCTGTATCGGGTGCTGTTCTTGTTCCTGTGCCTATTAGTGTCAGAGTCGTGTCACAACCTGTGTCATCTGCCACGTTCGGAGGAATTTGCCACGTCTGGCGCAACCTGCGGCTTCTGTGCCATCCACCACGTCCTGTGTCATCTGCCACAACCTGTGTCAACTGCCACGTCTGGAGGAATTTGCCACGTCTGGCGCAACCTGCGGCACCTGTGTCATCCGCCACGTTTGGCGTTACCTGCTGCACACATCTCCATCTGTACCAGAGCTGCGGCCACTGTCTGGACTATCCAGGTACCCTTGTGCGGGACATTGTATTGCTGGGTTTCCCTGTTGTTTGGCCAGCTGCCTCCCTGCTACGGCGGTACGACCTAGTGGGTCCACAAACCCGCTACGTGACAATCGACTGTGCCACAAGGCCAAAACAGGCTGCGTCCTGAAGGGGTTAAGGGGTTAATCGGCGAGGATCACGGCTGTGATCCCACCCGATGTCTTCCCTTGGTACTAAGGCTGCTAGTAGCAGCCAGCACTGAGAGATGCTGGGCTGCGGGGAGTGCCTGTGCACTCTGTTAGGAGCACACGTAGATTAATGGGCTGCAGGTACAAGGACCAGTGCTGCAGCCCGTTAATCTACGTGGGGTGGTCGGAAAGGGGCTAAAGAGCCCACTCCTCTGACATGTCTGTTTTAGTAAATACTTCAATTCTTGATAAACTAGCAATTCTGAATCATCTTTCCTTAGAACACTGTGTTGTGCTGTTCCTCTATTGTTTCTACTGGAGATGTATGCCTAAATTAACAACTCTGTTTCACCATTTCCCTTTGCCAATGAGGCATGTCCCTACACAGTCTGGCACTACCTAATCACTGATAACATTGTCAGACTGTGTAGGGGCACACCATATTGACCTATTGACTAGGGGAATGGTAACACTCAATTGTTCGATTATAAGTATTTACTATAACAGGCATGTTAGGAAATGTGGCAGATCCTCCAGTATATGTCCACCTTTTCAACCAATATGTTTTATTGTTCCAATTCATCAAAAAAAGAAAATTAAGTAACTTTGCAAATAGTCTTGATTAGAAATATCCTACTGTTTTGTGTATACAGCTTCTCTGGAGACTTATATGTCTCCATGGTAACAGACTACAAGCAAATCCGTTATTATCAGATTATGCTCTCTGCTATTTATCTCCTACTTCTTATTCCCCACATTCATAGGTTAGTGAGATATAGGGGACAGAAGGTACTGTTGGATCAGACTATACACAGTTCATCTCAGTAGAACCATGCACATCCAGCGGTTGCAGCATTAATACCGATCCTAACATGCAGCCTTATTTCACCTGTAAATTGCCCATACACTTACTAAGATGTTCATAAACTTACAATAGCAGTCAGCTGGCAGCTATTGCTCCCAACTTGACTACCCCATACACGCTTAGTTCAACCCTGTTTTCAATGGGGAGAGGGACATCTCCTACGGGAACAAAGCATCAGGCTAATTGAAATCCAACATACCCGATCCTTCTTTCCCCAAAATCTGCCATTCCTCCACACATTAGATAGTCAGCCGCCCTGCAGAAATCACTAGGTTCAAACGACTTACATATAATATGTTTGGGCGCAGTTAGGCCTCATTCACAATTGCATATTTTGGTTAGTATTTTGCATCAGTAGATCTAAAACACGGCAGAGGTATAAATATTTCTAATATAATTTTTCTCTGTTTATGATCCACTCCTAGTTTTGGCTTACAAATACTGATAAGAAATACTTACTAAAACACTGTCATGTGAAAGTGGCCTTAGGGCCTGTTCACATCAGCATTGGGTTCCATTGGGGTTTCTATTCATCTCTTCGGTCAGCGGAACAGATGAACGGACAGCCGAGTGGAAACTATAGCTTCCATTTGCAATGGTAATGCTTCTGTTGCAGTTTGTTTCCGTTTGTTTACGTTCTGTTTTTTCATGGAAACAATAACATAGTCGACTACACTATTGTTTCCGCAAAAAAAAAATTCAACTTTACGGAACAGAAACAAACGGAAACAAACTGCAACGGAAGCATTACCATTGACATCAATGGTAATGCAAACGGAAGCTATAGTTTCCATTCGGCTTTCTGTTTATTGGTTCCACCGAAGGAAAGGTTGAACAGAACCAACGAACGGAAACCATACGCTGATGTGAACAGGCCCTTACTCTGCTGACAAATTCATCCATATGTAAATTTTTATGATCATAAAAAGAATGGCTTTCCATGTATTATAGGCAATGCTGACCTTTACAACCCGAAATCCTTACCTTTTCAAGTCAAACAATGTTTGAAAGCCCTACAGATATACAGCGGATAAATGAATAACATTTATTAAAATTCAATAATCTGTATACACATTAATGATATTTAACAAAATGTAGTATTTGGTAGGTCCTTAATTTGCAACTGTGACTCATATAAACTTTAAGAGCTGATGTGATGTGCTACACAAAGCCCTGTAAGATTTTATGTCAGCTTGTATCAACCGGAAGTCCATTTTCCCACAGGGGAGATAGTCATGTCTTGTCAAAATGCATCATATCATGGTAGACCCATTCTGATTTCTTCATCTTACTAACTTTTAGCAGAAAAGAGGGGGAAAAAAAAATCTCCGTAACATCCACTATTTTGGGAAACAGAGAGTAGAAATGACACTCTACCAGAGACGCTTAGTAAGTAGTTATTGGAGACAAAGACATTTTGTTGCGACAGAGTTCTTGGAACATAAACTGAGATTGGCTTAGAGGAAGGAAAGTATTTTTATTATTTACATTAAATGACTAAATTATCAACATTACTATCTGGATACATAACAATCTGAAATCTTGTAACCGACCGTAAATTGTATTATAAAATGGTTTTCTAGAGCGGTGATCCTCTCAAGGAAGATGGCCAGTATTTATAGGATATGATGGAATGGAAAATCTGTCACAGAAAATCTAGTCTAGATAAAGGGGAGCTCTTCTAAAAGAAAGGGTCTTTCTGAGAAGTTTTGCTGTACATTCATGTTCAATGATTTACATTGAAAATATTTTCTTTATAACAATTAAACAGAAAACGTCAGAAAAAGGTAAGGGCCAGTTCACACAGTTTTTTTTACATGTTTTTTGATGCGGAAACTGCGTCAAAAAATGTCCGAAAATGCCTCCCATTGATTTCAATGGGAGGCGGAGGCGTTTTTTTCCCGCGAGTGGAAAAACCGGCTCACGAGAAAAGAAAGGGACATGCCCTATGTTCGGGTGCTTACGCCTCTGACTTCCCATTGACATCAATGGGAGACAGAGAAAGTATTTTGCGACGTTTTTTGCCTGCGGCGCTCAAACGGAATTTTGAGGCAGATTTTCTGCCTGCAAAAAACTCTGTGTGAACCCAGCCTAAGACTCCGTTTACACTACCGTTATGACCTTCTTCACTTCCACATTTTGTTATGTTACAGTCTAAAATGGATGAAATTCTTTTTTTTAATTATTAATTGACACAGAAAAAAAACCGCAATGACATCAAAATCAGGATTGTCAAAATTTGTGAAAATGTATTAAAGGTGTGATCAGGGCGTAGCTATATGGGCTGTAGAGATAGCAGTCGCACCCAGGCCCTGGTGCCTAGGCGGCCCTGAGGTTGATCTGCCACATAAGAAGTATTTTTAATGGTGCATGGTGGGTGGGGGGCTCTGTTAGAAATGTGGCATTGGGGCCTAGTAGCTTCAAGTTACCAAGCTTGAACTTTTTTGGCCAAAATACCAAATGTCATGTCTGGAGTAAAGCAGGCAGCGCTCATCACCTCGCCCATACCACCCATAGAATGAAGTTTGATAGTGGCAGCATCATGCTGTTAGGGTGTTTTTCAGATGCAGGAACTGGGAGACTAGTAAAAATTGGAGCTAAGATAAATGAAGCAAAGTTCAGAGAAATTCCTGATGAAAACCTGCTCCGGAGATTGATCAATATATCGCTCCTGTGCACCGAGCTAAGACAATGCAGGAGTGGCTCCCGGACAAGTCTGTGAATGTTCTGGCGTGGCCTAGCCTGAGCCCAGACTTTATACTCATGGAACATTTCTGAAAAGACCTGAGAATAGCTGTGTCTAGCTTTACATTGAAAATTTAGGTAACATGGAAAAAATCATTAATTTCTGGAAAGCGCTTGCTTTGCCAATTCAAGATTCTGATCACAGCCTTCATTTTTCAATTCAGTTTAAGAAAAAAATGCACATTTCTGATTAGTTGCTATGGGCAACAAGGTCAGTTTTTCTGTTACGCAGTGTTGATAAATAAGGCCCATATATAGAGTAGTTTTTTTCTCCCTGGAGACTGTGGGGGAGATTTAGCTAAGCTAATGCAAAGGAAAGCAATAAACTATAGCAACCAATCAGATTGCAGCTGTTCTTTTTCAGAGACCCTTTGGAGAATTAAAGTACATACCTGATTGGTTGCCATGGGCAACTGCTACACTTTTGCCTTGCATTAACATTAAAAAACGTCACATGACCTCAATGATTCTGGAGTGTTAAGTATCAGTGAGCCTAACAGATGGGAATGATTTAGGCTTTGTTCACATCTGCATTGTGGCTTGCGCTTATAACAGAAGTCACGATGCAGTGCCAGATCCGTCAGATGACGGATACTAGCGGCACCAGAGAGACCCCATTGACTTACTACGGGGCTGTTGGGTTCTGTCAAGGTGTCTGTCCTTTTGAAGGCAAAAAAGTGCTGCATGCACTGGTTTTTATCCTATTAAAATTTACAGAATTTGTGATGGAGGTTCCGAACGTAGCCTCCAACGCATATGTGAACTTAGTCTCACACAAATTGCATGTCTACACGCAAACATAAGCCCTCATGCATAAAAAGGGGCGTTGCGTCTTGCAAAAAAAATCCTTTAGTGATGCTCATTACAACCATTCATTTTTCTAGATCAGATGTGAAAATGAATACACTGTTCTGATTGGTTGCTACAACAACACTGGCACTTTGTGTTAGCATACGTTTTATGCATATGGGAGACTAGGGATGTCACGATACCAGAATTTGGACTTCGATACCGATACTTCGTTTAGTATTGCGATTTCGATACCAATCCGATACTTTGCCAACAGTAATAAAAAAAAAAAAGTTCTTCCATTTTCTGATGTGAGGCGCGAGGTGTGATGATGAATTTAACCTCCACGTGCCTCACATTAATAGTAATTAACCCCATCATGTTTCTCAGTCATAATGGGTTAATGTGTAAGGTACATGATGGGGTTAATTACTATTAGGGCTTATTCAGACGAACGTCTAATACGTCCGTGCAACGCGTGTGATTTTCACGCTCCTCATACGGACATATGTTAGTCAATGGGGCCGTGCAGACTGTCCGTGAGTTTCACGCAGCGTGTGTCCACTGCATAAAACTCACGACAGGTCCTATATTTGTGCGTTGTTCGCGCATCACGCACCCATTGAAGTCAATGGGTGCGTGAAAATCACGCGCAGCACACAGAAGCACTTCCGTGTGACGCGCGTGATTCGCGCAACAGCAGTAAAAAGTATGAATGAAAACAGAAAAGCACCACGTGCTTTTCTGTTTACAAACATAGTGTCATAATGATGGCGGCTGCACGAAAATCATGCAGCCACGCATTATATGGTGATGACACATGGAGCTGTTATGTACCTTTTATGCTCGCAAAACACTGCATTTTTGCACGCGCAAAATGCACACGCTCGTGTGAATCCAGCCTTAATGTGAGGCGCATGGAGGTTAAATTCATCGCATGCCTTACATTAAGAAGTGAAAAGTTTTTATTTTATTTTTTTATAGCGTACACATCATAAATAACGCAAACAAATTGTTGTGCAGGTTATTACGGTCGCGCCAATACCGAATATGTATGTTTTATGTATTGAGACTTATTTTAATGTTTATTGTAAAAAAAAAGGCGTATGTGTATTTTTTAAAATGTAATATTACTTTATGTTTTTACTTTATTTTTAAACTTTAATGTACTGTCATATATCTATATTACAGTACATTAGCCTGTGGACGGATAGCACACAGGCAGTTGTTAGGACATACCTAAGTATGCCCTAACAACAGGAAATATGGTAAGACAGCCCTGGGGTCCTACAATAGACCCTGGGCTGTCTGCACATATATGGTGTGGCACTCGATCGCGTCACAGGAATTCCCTGTGACGTGATCCAGGGGCATCCCCCCTTCTCACTTTCCCCTGAATGCTGCAGTCCGCTGTGATCGCAGCATTCTGGGGAATAGCAGCAGAGATGAGGTTTCTCAGATCTCCGCCGTTATAGAGTGGGGCTGCAGCTCTGTAATACAGCCATTTCCCCGCTCCTGACAGTACGTGCGCGTGTGGTCAGCATGAGGTGATGCGGCTGGCGCTAAACTAATGAGCGGCGGCACAGGCACTGAAGACAGAACACAGGGGTGTTTTGCAGTGCGGCCGCCATGTTCTGTCTTCAGTGCCGGCAATCATTAGTGCAGCGCCGGCAGCATTACCTCATGCTGACGGCGCGCACTTGCCAGGACTCAGGAGCGCGGCAATGACTGTATCACACAGCTGCAGCCACTCTCTCATACATTCATGTGTTACTATACTGAGCTGTGCGGTGGCGCAGCTTAGTATCGAAATACATGAAACGGTATCGAACCGTTGGGGGATGCAAAGTATCGAAACAGAATCAAAGTTTCGATGCATCGTGCATCCCTATGGGAGACAGTAGCTAAAAAACGGAGAGATTGTCAGGTGATGTCCAAAACACTAACATACTGTAGCAGTGCTAGAGACTGTAAAGGGCTTTATTATTTAGGATCTTTTATTTATTTATTTGCATGTTTATTAAGTTATTTAGTTTTACTTTGTTCATAACTTCAATGGTGCAAGAAGGTTCATTACAAAATGGTCAAATAAAAACATCAGCAGCCGGCATTCTAATTATTTTATTTTAGAGTTGGGGTGAATAGATTCAGCATTAGCATCCTCAAGAGCAGACATGATAACAGCATCACTATAAAATATACCATGTCAAAAGAGTAGGGAGAATTATTGGAGTGTTAGGCTTTGTTGACATCTGCGTTGGGCCATTCCATTGTTCTGCTCTGTCAGAAGAGCAGAGCAAGTTAATAGCGGAAGCGCCAGATCCATTGAACAACAGAGAGAACTGGCGCCCGACGGGTTCCGTCAGGTTTCTGTTGTGGTGTCCATCGATTCAACTGAGCCTCCAAAACAGATGTGAACAGGCCCTTACCTATTTATTTATTTATTTTTTTAGCATTTTGTGTTTTGTTTTAGACCCTTCAATTCTAGAATGTATATTGTTGTTCTATAAATTCCTGAGTTAGTCCTCACACTGTGTTATTATTAGTCCAAAATAGAGTGTCTATAGCCTGCTAGGGGCTCATACTGTCTCTGCCTATTGGTTTGCAATGGATAGATTCTATCTGCCAACATACAGGGTCTCCATACACAGCTTTACCATGTGCATAAACCATTATTTAAAGGGGTTTGCACATAACGGACATTTATGGCATATCCACAGGATATGCCATAAATGTCAGATAGAACGTGGACCCCCTTAATCCCCGATCTACCTTTCTCTGCTCCCACTGCCTCCCGGCCACTTCCTGATTATATGGTCGGGAGTTATGCAAACAGTGTAGCTTGTGTGCTACGCTGCTTCCATAACTACCATTCACTTCTATTGGAGTTACAGAAACAGTATATCTCAGCAAGCTACGCTGTTTTCGTAACTCCTGGCCATCTAATCAGGAAGTGGCCAGGAGGCAGCGGGAGCCGAGAAAGGTAGAACGGGGTTTAGGGGGCCCCCGTTCTAGAGATAGGTACGGATACTAGAGATGGGACCTGCATCTATATGACATTTATTTATGGCATATACTGTGGATATGCCATAAATGTCCGTGATGGGCAAACCCGTTTATGCATTCATAAAAATATTTTTTTAGGTTAGTACTTTTCAAGAAAATATTTAATGTCTTTATAGATCATCAGGGCATTTGTCATAAAATGTTATGAATGTTCCTGTTAACCTATTAGGGAGGCAGTTTGTCCTCTAGAACCACACTCTGTCATTGGTAGCAGGAAGGTTCGCACATTGTAGGCTGTTTTGGAGGAAATGGAGAGGAGTCTTTAGTCACCCGGTCTCCTATCTTTTTTCCCCTTTTTGTTTGTCAGTCTTGTATATGTTACTCTGGTAGAAACTTACATGTGCCTTCTTTGCTTGTCTGAATGAGTTTCAAGCTGAAGGAACATATACACTGATAGAATGCCCGCATGAGATCCTGAGAGCTAGAAATTCTATCACCTCTTCTCAGGGTTTTTATTCATGTCAATGGTAGAAGTTGTAGGACAGAAACAGGTATAACATAAACTCCTAGGAATAAACTTTGTATTTTATTACCCCCATCATCCTTGGAACACAACTGCACATTCCTTTATATAAAATAAGTTTTCTGGGAAGAAGACAGTCACAGCGCCATTCTTGTTCTTAGACTATGTCTGGTATTGCATGTCACTTGAAAGGGGCTGAGCTGCAATACCAGACACAGCCCATGGACAAGAATTGTTTTCCCCAAAACATTATTATTATATGCATTTGTAAAATGCATAAAATAATATTAATAATAATCTTTATTGATATAGCTCCAACATATTCCGCAGCAGTTTACAATTTAGAGAGTTCATGTACAGACAATATCAGACATTACATAGTGACAAAACGAATATACAAAATAAACAAGACGAGTGAGGACCCTGTTCACAAGAGCTTACAATCCATGATGAAATAAGGGAGACACAAAATGTAAAAAAGTACAATGGTCCAGCCATCTTTTATACATATAGGGTAGTGCACATAAAGCTGCATGAGCCAGTCACCAGCCGTGTATGATAGACATGAAGTGCATTAGGGTGCAAGGAGTCTGGGGGATACTGCTGAATGAAGGGGTTCAAATTCTCAGGACTAATGTAAAAGGGGGGCCAGTGAAAGTAGTCAGATTAGGGAATGTTATAGGCCGGTCTAAAAAGATGTGTTTTCAGGGCACGTTTAACACTGTAGATGTTGGGAATTAATCTGATTGTCTGGGGTAGCAAATTCCAGAGGACTGTTGCCACTTGAGAAAAATCTAAGAGACGGGAGTGGGAGGTTCGGATTATGGTGGATGTTAATCAAAGGTCGTTGGCAGAACGTAAGGCGCGAGTAGGATGGTAGACAGAGATGAGGGCGGAGATATAAGGTGGTGCAGCACTGTGGAGAGCTTTGTGGGTGAGAGTAATAAGATTGAATTTAATTATGAAGAGTATGGGCATCCAGTGCAGTGACTGGCAGAGGGTATAGGCGTTGGTATAGCGGATGTTCAGAGAGATGAGCCTTGCTGCTGACTTAAGGATAGATTGGAGAGGGCAGAGTTTAGTGAGTGGAAGACGGATTAGTAATGAGTTACAGTAGTCAAGACGAGAGTGAATCAGTCAGTAAGTAAGAATAAAGCGGATTCTGGAGATATTTTTGAGGTGAAAGTGACAGGAGCGTGTAATTGATTGGACGTGTGAAGTAAAGGAAAGATCTGAGTCAAAAATAACCCCAAGACAGCGGGCATGCTGCCTAGGAGTTATGGCAGTGCCACACTGAGATGGAGACATCAGGTTTAGGTCCGTTAGTAGATGTTAGTGGGAACACAAGGAGCTCAGTTTTAGGCCTTATTCAAACAAACGTTGTATATTATGCAACTCAATGGGGCTATTCAGCCATGCGTGATTTTTCACGCAGCGTGTTTCTGTTGCGTGAAACTTACTGCATGTCCTATTTTGCTGCGTTTTTGCAGATCACGCACCCATCGAAGTCAATATTTCCGTGTGCTGTCCGTGATTCACGCATTAGTTGCTAAAGAAATGCAGAGAAATAAATAAATAAATAAAAAATGTTCACCAACACTGACATAAAAAATGGATGCCACATGGAACACACACTGATGCCACACAGAACTGCAACGCAGGGAAAATGCTAAGGTCTTTGTGGATGCAAAATTAATATGTTCGCGTGAATCTAGCCTTAGAAAGATTCCGTTTCAGATAGAGAGAGGACATGATGTTAGAGACACCGGACAATCACTGGTGTTTTGTATTAGAGCAGGGGTGATGTCATGGGCAGAGGTATGTAATTGGGTGTCATCAGCGTAGAGATGGTACTGGAAGCCAAATCTGCTGATGGTTTGTCCAATAGGGGCTGTGTAGAGAGAAAAGAGAAGCAGACCTAGGACTGATCCCTGAGGAACCCCGATAGCAAGGGGAAGAGGAGAAGAAGTGGAACCAGCAAATGACACACTGAATGAGCGGTTAGAGAGATAGGAGGAAAACCAAGAGAGAGCAGCGTCCTTGAGTCCAATAGAGTGGAGCATGTTAAGTAGGAGTTGGTGGTCTACAGTGTCAAAGGCTGCAGAGAGATCCAGAAAAATCAGGAGAGAGGATTTGCCATTAGATTTAGCCTCCAAGAGATCATTTGAGACTTTATTAAGGGCAGTTTCTGTGGATTGTAGAGTGCGGAAACCAGATTGTAAGGTTTCGAATGCATGGATTAGAAAGAGATTTGTTCATTGGGTTACCTGAGCTTATGACAGTACTGTATATCAAGATGTCTTATTCATGCTAACATAACTAAACAAATCGCAGGTTATTTTATATAACGGTTAAATTATGTGAACTCTCTTACTGAAAACAAATTTGATTGGCAAAAAAAATTGATTGGAAAAAAGGTTAAAAACAAAAAGTCCAAAATAAGAAAGTGCATTGTAAAATGAAAAAATGAAACGGCTTTGAGAAAATGTTTCATCTTATGAATTCTATTAAGATGCAGGCTGTTCCATTAGCCACAGATTTAAGATGACTGAAGAGTTCTTAGCGAGCAGAACACATACTACTGATTAGAGTTGATTTTTTTTATACCTATGGAATAAATGACCAGAGCTCTTGGGTCAAACAATACAGATCAGGAATGAAAGGATTCTTATTTCCAATCAAGTGACAATTACAGGTTATCAGCTGGAGAGAAGATCAGAAAATTACTTTTTTTCAATTGCTTTCCTTTGCATGCGTTACCGTATGTTAGCCAGAAAATGATATGTCTCGTATTTCATTTAGGTCTTTTCAAATAATTGAGCGTGATTATTTCAGCTGGATATGAAGCCATAAAAACGGATTTATGCCTGAAGTTTATTTTTTGTTTCATTCAAACCTATACGTGCAGGTCTCTAACACCTAAAATATGTTTAAGAGAAATAATCAAAATAATCTGATTCTGCTTCTGACAGATCCTCCCTCATCACATGATGCTGCCTACGGAGGCCGCATGGCAAAAAATTTGTAGGTGTCTTCTCCTAGTATTAGTGGTCAACAGTGGCGGATTAAGTAGACCATAGGCCCTGGGCTGTTACCCAGACTTGGGCTCCCCTTCCGTACTGCCGCCCTGCCGCACCGTAACTATTGTTAACACTACCTTTTTGGGCAAGCATTAACAAATGGGTGTTACGATTCCCCTTGTCACAGGGCTGTGTCCTTACATACTGACACTATCACACTGTGCAGGGACACATCCTCCTGACAAGAGGAATTGTCTATCAGTCCTGGACTGCAGAAAGACTTTTTGTGAAATACAAGTATTTCCCATAATAAACATGTCAGGAGAGGTGACAGATTCTTTATAAATCTAGTGACTCACAGGTGACGACGTCTCAGATTCTAGTAGATTTTTTTCCTCTTTTCTTCTCCATCCGGTCCAGAGCTCATGACAACGTCTCCCGGCTATGACCCATTTCTGCAGAATCTGCCACATGTCTTCCTTACTTTTCCAACATTTCCATACCTATGAATGAAAATAAAATTATCATGGTGCCACATACTGTACCCCTAAATATAATAGCACCAAACACTGCGCCTCTGAATATAATAATATCATACACTGTAAAACACCACATACACACACAGCCCCTTGTATATATCACACATCCCTCCTATAGCTAGCACCACACACATGCCCCCCGTAGAGAGCGTTACACACAGCCCCTAAAGATAGCGCCATACAGCACTCCCCCTCTAGCACCACAGAGCCCCACCTGTAAAGAGTGCAACACACATATCGCTGTGGATAGCGCCACACAGCCCCCCTTGTATATAGTGCTACACAGCCCTCCCCCTTTGTACATAGTGTCACACAGCGCTCCCCCCTTGTATATAGTGTTACACAGTGCTCCCCCTTTGTATATAGGGCCACACAGCGCACCCCCTTGCATATAGGGCCACTTAGTGCTCCCCCTAGTATATAGGGCCACATAGCGCTCCCCCCTTGTATATGGTGCTCACAGCGCTCCCCCTTGTATATGGTGCTCACAGCGCTCCCCCTTGTATATGGTGCACACAGCACTCCCCCTTTGTATATAGTGCACACAGCGCTCCCCCTTTGTATATAGTGCACACAGCGCTCCCCCTTTGTATATAGTGCACAGAGCGCTCTCCCTTTGTATATAGGGCCACACAGCACTCCCCCCTTGTATATAGTGTCACAGAGCACTCCCCCTTTATATATAGTGCATACAGCTCTCCCCTCCCCCTTGTATATAGGCCCACACAGCGCTACCCTCCCCCTTGTATATAGGGCCATGCAGCACTCCCCCTTGTATATAGTGTAACGGAGCACCTCCCCCCCTTGAATATATACACAGCGCTACCCCCACCTAAAAAATATATCTATATACAGGGTGGGCCATTTATATGGATACACCTAAATAAAATGGGAAAGGTTGGTGATATTGACTTCCTGTTTGTGGCACATTAGTATATGGGAGGGGGGAACTTTTCAAGCTGGGTGTTGACCATGGCGGCCATTTTGAAGTTGGCCATTTTGTATCCAACTTTCGTTTTTTTAATGGGAAGAGGGTCATGTGACACATCAAACTTGTCGAGAATTTCACAAGAAAAACAATGGTGTGCTTGGTTTAAGGGGGGATTCAGACGAGCGCGATTTGCACGCGTGCAGGCCGCGTATTTTCTGCGCGTCACGCACAGCACTATAGAAGTCAATGAGGCAGTTCAAACATTGCGTGATTCTTGCGCAGCGTTTGTTCGCTGCGTACTATACGCGACAGGTTCAATAACTCTGCGTATTTCACGCATCACGCACCCATTGAAGTCAATGGGTGCGTGAAAATCACGCATGTCATACGCTGGCAGCAGCTGCGAACGCGCGCTTTTCACGCAGGACACGTTGTCTCAATGCAAATGAGTTTGAACTAACTAGTTGAAACCAGCATAAAAGCAGGAAGTTGGTTAGACAGCAGGTTTTGCAAAAGAGGCCACACCGTTTGCAAAAGCACCACAAGCACCTTGCAGGCATGCCTCGGCAGATGGATGTGGCGAAGCTCATCAGGTTAGTTCAGGAGCGGCCGGAGGTCTGGAACACCCATGCGGAGTCGTACCATGACCGCACATTGAAGGAGGCAGGATGGGAGCAGATAGCAGAGGCGCTATTCGACCAGGAGTGGGCCGACAGCCGCACCCGTGACCGGCAACGAATTGGTGAGTGGATATCTGTGTGTCGCCATTGATGTGTATAATGACATCCATATTGGATATTGCGTCCCTGCTGAATAATTGCCTGTCATTGCCAACGTTTCGGTTCAGTGCCATCTTTATATAGTATCATCAACTTAGGTTTGTTCTTGTGTAGACGTGTGGTACACCAGTTTATATGCACTGTCTGTGTGCGCACTCACATCTGCTGAGTTTATTCAATGATGTGTTCTTTATTCATCATACAGTGGACGATGTAAAGAGACGGTGGCGCAGCTCGAGGGACCAGTTCCGTCGAGAACATGGATCCGGCGCCCGTAGCGGAGATGGTGGTCCACGAAAACGGCGCTACATTTACTACGACCAGCTGTTATTCCTGCGGGAAATAATGGACATGCGACCGTAAGTACTCGTTGTTGTCCCTTTGTGGCCACGTCACCTTCCAAAAATGTTACATACGGCAAAACACCTTTGTGTTTGCACATGACATTTGGTTCCTCAACTGACGTGTCCCCTATATTATAGAACTAGCGACACTCTGGATGCGTCAGAAGAGGAGGCACGGCACGAGTGCAGCCAGGCGTCAGAATCCGCTGCTCCCCTGGTCGCCCTAACCCCGGAGGCCACCAGAGAGGATCCTGGTCCAGTCGCCTCAGCGCCTGAAGCAGGACAACCGGACCAAGTGGGACCTAGTCAAGCAGCACCCCGCCGCAGACGTCCTGTTAACCCACCCGCAGCTGCACAGGTGGACGCCCGTGTTCTTGAGTACCTGCGCCGTGCTGCTGATGAGGACCAGCATGATTTTTTTTGTCGGAGCATGGCACCTTTGATGCGGCGGGTACCAGAGGATAGGTTGGTGCGGCTGCAAATAAATATGCTGTCGCTAATCGACTGTGCGACACCCCCGCTAAGTCCAGGCCGGTGCTTTACTTCTATTGAGCACTGGCGTAGTGTCTATATGCCCTCAGCGCGTGCCCATGTGCCACGGCCCTCCCAACCTGCCCCCGTCTTCTCGCAGATGGCGCAATACCTTCCTGCCCCAAGATACCTCTCCCCTGCCCCAATGCCTGGGCCAGTCCGTCACTTTCCTCCATACTCCATACCTGGGCCAAGTTTACAGACTCACATGCATCCTCAGGGCTACCCACCGCAGTATCAACCCCAATATGCTGTGCAGGAACAGGCTCCTCAGGGCCGGGGACAGCATAGTGGTGCGGAACTGTCTGGTTACAGCTCGCCGCCCCATGCCTATCAGAATCTGTAGGGGCAAGTTTTTTCTACGGGCACATGTTACAAAGCGATGACATGCTAGGAATCCCTACATGTATTTGTTGTATATGCATCATGTTGGTGCACTTTTTAGTTCGGGTATGTTTTCCCGCCTCTGTATTTTGCTGATATGGCGTGTATGTGCCACAAACATGACCGCTAAAGTTAGATATTTTTAACTTCTGTGTGGACAATCCTTTTGTTACCTTGCGCACCATTTCTACTGCCTCTACCGCTATGAGGTGCCATTGCGTTAGAGGTTGTGACGGTATTATATTTCTCCACCACATCTTTGAGGTCTTCGTTGGTCGGAAGGGGTTTGGAATACCAGGAACTCAGCTGTAATTAGTATAGTTAGTGTTTGGCCATAACTAACTTTACTCACCCCGAAAGGCTCACATACATATAGGGCAGGAAATACATAGTTTCCACAAGAGGATGTGATGTCCATGCATTCTTGCCGTCTAAAAAGGGTATTCCAAGCGCCTACCGAGCTTTAAGCTCGCAACCCACATCAAGGGGCCTCAAGTTTTGCGAGTCCCTAACCCTCCCCCACACCCCCAAAACAAAAAAGGCCTTGAGGGATAAACAGACGTTCTCTCAAAGAATAGTAACTTCACCACACCTCAAATGGCAGCGTTCTGGCAGGTTACATCTCAAGCCTGCCTGTCAAAATACTCCGCAAATTGGTGGCGCACTCGCTGCCCACATGTCGGTGCCCAGCCAGGCCGAGCAGCCTGGCCCAGGCTGGTGGTGGGTGCAGATGTTACCATATATTCCCCATCATGAGCGGCATCATGGATGCGGGTAAAGTTGTGCAGCACAACACAGGCTTTGATCACACATGTGACATTTGACGGCGACAATTGCATTGATGTCATCAGGACCCTCCACTTGCTGGTCATGATGCCAAAGGCACATTCCACGTCTTTCCGTGCTCTGCATAGTCGCTGATTGAAAATGCGCCTACGGTTATCCAAGCCCCTCCGCGCAAATGGCCGCATTACGTGTCTGCTGAGGGCAAAACCTTCATCTGCAACCATAACATAAGGAACGGGTGGACCGCTGGTGCCAGGGAGGATGCTAGGCTCGGGGACATCAAGTTGGTTGGACATTAGACGCTGGGCCATTCTGGATGAGCGAAAAATGCGTGCATCCGCCGAGCTGCCATAGGACCCGATGTCCACGATGGTAAAGCAGAAATTACAGTCCGACAAGGCAAGCAAGACTATTGAAAAAAACTGCTTGTAATTGAAGTAGCGAGAGCCAGAGTGGGGCGGTTTCTGCACACGGATCTGCTTCCCATCGAGTGCACCAATACAGTTAGGAAATTGGGTGTCGCGTTCAAACTGCTGCGCTATGCGAAGCCAGTGTTGGGCCGTAGGCTGAGGGATCACGCTGCTCTTCAATCTCTGCCACAGGACCACACAGGTTGCTGGGACAATGCCGGAAATAGTGGAGACTCCAATAAGGAATTCAAAATGAAGGGCATGGTAGCTATTGCTGGTCGCCAAAAATCTACAGGAAATCATACAAGCAAACCACAAAGCAAACATGTTAGTTAGGACATTAAGGACATAAAATAATGTGTAACCTGGATCACAAAACTGCACATACCGTAACGTCAGAAGGAGACGCTCCTCGGGAGAAATACAGCATCACATGTTTGTGTTCTGTGTTATTCCAGGCCGAACCAGCCCCAGCAGCATATCAAAGGCATGCACAGACAGGCGGCAAAAGGCCCAAAATTTCTCAGGGTGACGACGGAGGTCAGCAAAGAGGGCATGAAAATGCCCTTTAGAGGTGCGTTGGGCCACTATTGGGTGAACCCACATCCTACCTGATCTCCGCCGGTGTGGCCGAAGAAGGCTACCTCGTTGCCCAAACCTCCGGGATAGCATCCATGCAAATAGGACACGGGCCAGAGAGCTAGGTGGCATCAATGCAGTGTGGCAGACAAACTTCCCTAAAATACTGGTAGAAACAGTGGGTTGCATCCAAAGCACACAAATGAATTAACACAGGTGCACACATGAAGCAGGGGTATTGCATTCATGGCCCTTTTGAAGCCTGGCGTAAACAGAACAGCTGAGTGCGTTTTTTACACGCGCGGGAAAAACGCATGTCTTACGCGCGTATTACACGCATACATCGTTAAAATACGCATTGCACACGCTGCTGACACGCGCGCAAAATGCTGCGTTGTTTGCGCGTGTAGAAACGCAACGCTCGTGAGAATCTGCCCTTAAAGTTACTTTATTCTTTCATGAGTTATTTACAAGTTTCTGACCACTTATAAAATGTGTTCAACGTGCTGCCCATTGTGTTGGATTGTCAATGCAACCCTCTTCTCCCACTCTTCACACACTGATAGCAACACCGCAGAAGAAATGCTAGCAAAGGCTTCCAGTATCCGTAGTTTCAGTTGTTGTACATCTCGTATCTTCACAGCATAGACAATTGCCTTCAGATGACCCCAAAGATAAAAGTCTAAGGGGGTCAGATCGGGAGACCTAGAGGGCCATTCAACTGGCCCATGACGACCAATCCACTTTCCAGGAAACTGTTCATCTAGGAATGCTCGGACCTGACACCCAAAATGTGGTGGTGCACCATCTTGCTGGAAAAACTCAGGGAACAAGCCAGCTTCAGTGCATAAAGAGGGAAACACATCATCATGTAGCAATTTCAGATATCCCGTGGCCTTGAGGTTTCTATTGATGAAGAATGGCCCCACTATCTTTGTACCCCATATACCACACCATACCATCAATTTTTGTGTTCCAACAGTCTTGGAGGGATCTATCCAATGTGGGTTAGTGTCAGACCAATAGCGGTGGTTTTGTTTGTTAACTTCACCATTCACATAAAAGTTTGCCTCATCACTGAACAAAATGTTCTGTGTAAATTGAGGGTCCTGTTCCAATTTTTGTTTTGCCCATTCTGCAAATTCAGTGCGCCGATCTGGGTCATTCTCGTTGAGATGCTGCAGAAGCTGGAGTTTGTAAGGGTGCCATTTGTGAGTAGCTAATATCCGCCGAAGGGATGTTCGACTGATGCCACTCTCCAGTGACATGCGGCGAGTGCTACGCTGTGGGCTCTTGCTGAATGAAGCTAGGACAGCCACTGATGTTTCTTCATTAGTGACAGTTTTCATGCGTCCACATTTGGGCAAATCCAACACTGAACCAGTTTCATGAAACTTGGCAAGCAGTTTGCAAACTGTAGCATGGGAGATGGGTGGTCTCGTAGGGTGTCTTGCATTGAAATCTGCTGCAATGACCCGGGTACTGCGTTCACTAGACATCAACACAATTTCTATCCGCCCCTCACGTGTTAACCTCTGCGACATGTCAATAGCTGTAAACAAAGAGAAACTTGCAAATAACTCATGAAAGAATAAATTAACGTTAAAACCAAGCACACCATTGTTTTTCTTGTGAAATTCTCGACAAGTTTGATGTGTCACATGACCCTCTTCCCATTGAAAAAACTAAAGTTGGATACAAAATGGCCGACTTAAAAATGGCCGCCATGGTCAACATCCAGCTTGAAAAGTTTCCCCCCTCCCATATACTAATGTGCCACAAACAGGAAGTTAATATCACCAACCTTTCCCATTTTATTTAGGTGTATCCATATAAATGGCCCACCCTGTATATTACTTACCTTGCCCCGTGGCGGCCGCTCCAGTAGAGCCCCCTCCGCTGCTAGCGACGCCACCGGCATGAAGGCGCCCGTGCGGTCATGTGCGGTTCGGGTCGCCCTAATGATGATCCGCCACTGGTGGTCAATTATGTCAGGCATTAGACAATCAGATAATTGTCATAGATTTCGATTAAAAGCTAAGGTACATGGGAACAATCTGTCCCCTGTTTGCTTGCGGGCAAGTATTGTCCTTTGTTTTTCCAAAGGTAAGCAGATCCGTAAGTGTGTAACAGTCAAATCTGCTTCTCTCTTTATGGCAATGAACGTGAATGCCCAGGCAACTGTACTTCTTCTAGTGAGCAGCACAGGCAAATGAGGCATCAAAACATAAAGAAGCTCCAACCCGAAGCAAGATAGATATATATGTAGTGATGGATAGATAGATAGATAGATAGATAGATAGATAGATAGATAGATAGATAGATAGATAGATAGATAGATAGATAGATAGATAGATAGATAGATAGATAGATAGATAGAGAGAGAGAGCACTGTTATTTAGGCTATGTTCAGAGATACGCTGCATAAAATTACATAGCGTATACGCCCTGGCGGCCGTAGGGAATTCCGGTCGAAAACCGCACAACATTGTGTTGCAGTTTTTCGGCCAGAACATCCGCTGTGGAAAACTGCACATACAAAAAATAAGTTTCATACTTACATAGCCATGGCGACTCCCTCTGCCATCCTGCAGGCCGGCCTCCTGGGATGACGCGTCATCTCATGTGAATGCTGCAGCCTGGACGAAGGAGCACAGAATTCTGGGTAAGTATAAGTTGCAATTTTTGCAGCGGAATAGAAGTTTTTCCGCCGCAAAAATCTCAACACCTTCTAATTGTTGCAGGTTTTGCCTCCACATTGAACTCAATAGGGAAAACCCGCAACACAAAAGCAGCGATTACGCAAATACAATTGACATGCTGCGGATTAAAAAAAAACACACCGCAGGTCAATTTCTGAGTGGATGAGATTTTTTGTGTTCAAATCTTATTCAGTTTGCTGCTACTGTAGTAGCACAGGCCACATGCTAAAACTTTTGTATTTTGTGGGAAAACTTAATTTTTTTTTCAAACTCTTACGTCTTGCTGAAGCAAATGTCTGGGAAGCCTTGATAATATTTGGAGGTAAAGACGCCTAGGTGGAGGTGACCCATCAGCAAGTGCCTTTTTTTGCCCTTCCTATAATTTGGCACTGATGCTCCTTATGTAGGAAAACTAATGCAAAGATGTAGAGGCGTTGTTCATAGCAACCAATATTACCATCTTCGTAACCGTCAACTTACAGTCATGTGATGATTGGTGAAATATTTTGTAAATGGCAAAGCGTCATAACATATACAACCCTAATAGAAAATGGTTATGCCATATATTATTACAGATTAAGTGATTTACTATTAAATAAAAAATAAATAGCTATTTTAACATTAGGCTATCTTCACACGCTGAGGATTCTATCAGGATTTAAACATGGATTCTGTGCCTAAATCCTGACAGAATCCCCTAACATTCCACCGGCAATACATGTGAATGGGGTATTTTATTCCCCATTCACAATCAAAGAAAAATATTTGCGTGGAATAATGAATGCACTTTTTATTTAAAATCCCTGCATGTTATAGTTGCAGATTCCACGCTGAAAGTGTGCTGATTAGCTCAGTTGAAATTAAAATAGTGCTAATCCGTTGGTGGATCTGATGGCCAATCCGTGGCTGAAATCTGAACTCACTAAAAAAATCCACAGCGGGTTTGTCTGTAGCATATCCGTGCCATGTGAACAGTGCCTAAGGCTGGCTTCCCACGGGATGGAAACGCTGTGTAAAAACCACGCAGCATATCTGACCTGGAACCCGCAGTACATTTCGTCCAGAAACCGCACCACATTGTGGGGAGTTTTTTCATACTGAATTTCCACTTAGAAAAGCAGTGGTAAAAGCCGCTCATTGTTACATAAGCCGATATTATGGCGATGCATTCCTCCTGTGCAGTTCGGTCTCCTTGGATGACACTGCAGCCCATGTGACCACTGCAGCCTGTGATTTGCTGCAGCGGCGGTCACATGGGATGTAACGTCATCCTAGGAGGCCGGACCTCTGAAGTCATTCAGGCCAGCCTCATGGGATGACGTATTATCCCATGTGACCGCCGCTACAGCCTGTGACTGGCTGCAGCGGGCACATGGGATGCAACGTCATCCCAGGAGGCCGGACTGCAGGATGAAGGAGGGCGTTCTGGGTAAGTATTTTTTTTTTCCCCGTAGTTGTGATTTTTTCAGCGTATTCGCAACACTTGGCTTTCTGTTGCGGGTTTTGCATCCCCATTGAATTCAATGGGGAGAACTGCAATGGAAAATCAACAAAAACGCAGCATAAATTTATGCTGCGGAATTATATTTCGCACCGCAGGTCAATTTGTTAACGTTTACGCTGTGGTTTTTTTTCCACAGCGTGGGCATGAGATTTTCTGAATCTCATCCACTTTGCTGCTACTGTAAATGCTGTGGAATTTCTGCACAGAATTCCGTTGCGGAAATTCCACAGCGTTTACGCTATGTGGGAAACCGGCCTTATGGTGAAGCTCCATCTTGAAGCTACTTTCAAGATTAGGAAAATGAATTAAAAGGGTTATCCAGGATTTAAAACAATGGTCTGCCTTTTCTCTGGAAACAGCGCCACTCTTTTTCATGATATGTGTCAGGGATTGCAACTCAGTAAAAGGGGCTGTGATGCAATACCAGACAGAGACCATTGACAAGAGTGGCGTTGCTTCTAGAAAAAAAAGCAGATACTTTTTTTCTAATCCTGGACAACCCCTCCAAATAAATTAGCCTTTTTTTAATATAATGTTATTATGATAGAAAAAAAAAAACCTGTAGCTGCGGATACATTTTGATGACAGGTCAACCACAAGAAACCTTCTTACCGACACTTTTTCTTTGCATATGGGGCTGTTGCAATGTGCTGCAGTGATACAGGGAATAAAAGTGTATTAAGGAATTGATTATCTCGCTGCAGACTTTACTTTGTCCCTTATAAAAAGATTAGGACATTATCTGCAATTGTCTATGACTTCCAAATCAATTAATATTCTCTTTGGAGGTTTAAGAGAGTCCGGCTGGAGAGACGATGACACACAGCGTCGGTGTTCAAAACAATAGCTGCCATGAGTGGCAGGACGATACTTTATTTATAATGATACGAGAGTAGGCATTAGGGTATGTTCACACGTGCACGTCCGTTACGGCTGATATTATGGAGCTGTTTTCAGGCGAAAACAGCTCCTGAATTTCAGACGTAATGGCATGTGCAGGCGTTTTTCGCAGCGTCCATTACGGACGTAATTGGAGCTGTTTTTCTATGGAGTCAATGGAAAACGGCTCCAATTACGTCCCAAGAAGTGACATGCACTTCTTTGACACGGGCATCTTTTTTACAGCGGCGCGTAAAAAAATGACTGTCTGCACAGTACATCGTAAAACCCATTCAAATGAATGGGCAGATGTTTGCCGACGCGTTCAAGCAGTATTTTCGGCCATAATTCCAGCAAAAAACACCTGAATTACGTCCGTAAATAGTGCGTGTGAACATACCCTAACCCTCATTCATGCTCATATATATTCCACATATTGTATAACACAGAATCGTCCATGCTCGTCTTACTATATATCTTTAGCCCAATAGATTCCAAACGTCATTGGGTCAAATACCATAAGTCTTAGGGCCAGTTCACACTTAGGTTTTTTAATGCGTTTTTTTGTTGTGGAAACCGCGTCGGAAAACGCGGCAAAAAAATGTCAATTTCAATGGGAGGCGGAGGCATTTTTTCCCGCGAGCAGAAAAAGCTTCTCGCAGGAAAAAAAGCGACATGCCCTATTTTCGGGCATTTACGTCTCTGACCTCCCATTGACATCAATGGGAGCCAGAGAAAGCGTATTTCGCTGCGTTTTTTGCCCGCGGCGCTCAATGACCGCGGATGATAAATGCAGCGGAAAACGCCGCAAACAGTGTGCAGGCAGATCAAAATCTGCCTCAAAATTACAGACATTCCTGCAAAAAACTCTGTGTGAACATAGCCTTAGGGTATGTGCACACGTAGTGTTTTCAGCCATTTTTCGGACCGTAGACGTCCCGAAAAACGGCTGAAAAATCGGAAGCAGAACGCCTACAAACATCTGCCCATTGATTTCAATAGGAAATACGGCGTTCTGTTCTGACGGGGCGTTGTTTTTACGCCTCGTTTTCCAAAAACTGCACGTAAAAAGACGCCCGCGAAAAAGAAGTGCTTGTCACTTCTTGGGACGTTTTTGGAGCTGTTTTTCATTGACTCTATAGAAAAACAGTACCAAAGACGGCCGTAAAAAACGCAGTGGAAATCGCGAGTCGCTTAAAAAAACATCTAAAAATCAGGAGCTGTTTTCCCTTAAACACAGCTTTGTATTTTCAGACTTTTTTGAGTTTGTGTGTGCACATACCTTGATTTTCAGATGTTTTTTAATCAAAGTAGCGTTTTTCGCTGCGTTTTTAACGCCCGTTTTTGGAGCTGTTTTTCTATATAGTCTATGTAAAACGGCTCCAAAAACGACTGAAGAAGTGACATGCACTTCTTTATTGCGGCTGTTTTTCTACGCGGCCGTTTTGAAAAATGGCCACTTAAAAAACGCCCTGTCGGTACAGAACGCCGTTTTTCACATTGAAATCAATGGGCAGATGTTTGGAGACGTTCTGCATCCGATTTTTCAGCTGTTTTTCGGGACGTTTAGAGTATGTTCACACACACTAATTACGGACGTAATTCGGGCGTTTTTGACCCGAATTACGTCCGAAAAATGCGGCTTGAAAGCGTTGACATACATCTGCCCATTGAAAGCAATGGGCTGACGTTTGTCTGTTCACACGCGGCGTATATTTATGCGCCGCTGTCAAATTACGGCGCGTAAATAGACGCCCGCGTCAAAGAAGTGACCTGTCACTTCTTTGGGGTGTAATTGGAGCCGTTATTCATTGACTCCAATGAAAAGCAGCGCCAATTACGTCCGTAATGGACGCGGCGTTCAAGCGCCTGCACATGCCGTTACGGCTGAAATTACGGGGATGTTTTCTCCTGAAAACATCCCCGTAATTTCAGCCGTTACGGACGCTGCCGTGTGAACATACCCTTACAGCCAGAAAAATGGATGAAAACAGTCCGTGTGAACATACCCTTAGAATAGAATACCCTTTCTCCTCTGTAGGCTATTTTAGAGTTACAACTGTCCATAGAAATAAATATTCCTGTTAAGCAGTTTTAAAGTTCACAAAGGATTAATATTATATATCTTTGACAATTATATACAAGTGAGAGGTAACCAAAAGTAACTTAAAAACTGTCTTTAGTGATTTTGTTAAAACGTGCTATAAATTCTACAAGCAAAAGAAATAATGTTCATTGGTATAATAACCTGTAAATGGGGAAAGGGTCATATCATACACTGCCATACTAAGAAAGGGCCATACCGTAGTTAGTTCTACCGTTGACATTATTTATAAATGAGACACGTAACTATTACTTAACTTTTCCATATATTAGTAAATAAGAAGTAAGAGCAGTTGTCGGTTAGTTTGCGATGTATTTTATACTTATATAAGATATTGCCATTTTCGTCAGTTGTGGCAGCCATTTTTGCACAACTGACAACAGAAAGTATAGACATATCGGTTGTTACTTCTGAATTACTTTCTCAGAAACAAATCATAAACTCTCATTTTGTCATTCTGTTCTCTCAATAACTGACAGTTTTACCATGAATCACAGAGAACATAATTCAAAACTGACAACCTATAGGGCCACACTTCTTGTCATATTTGCAAAAATGGCTGCTACAATAAATCAGAAAAATGCAGGGTGTCTGCCCTGCACTCCCCATTGCCGATCAGCGGCCCGTCGCCACTGAATTCGGCAATTATCCCCTTAGATGCGGCGGTCGATTGTGATCACCACATTTAAGGGGTTTAGAGAAGATCGGCAGCCCCCACATGCAATTTTGGTGGCTGCCGATGGTCGTCATGGCAACCGTGGTGATCAGACGATGACCTCCGGGCTGCCATGTACATGAGCTTATGAGGACCAGGACGTAGGTAGTGTAATATATTCTAGCAGCGATCAAAGCTGCAATTCTTCAAGTCCCCTAGTGGGACAAAAAAAGGTAAAATAAAAGGTAATAAAAATGCTTTCGAAAAGTGTAAAAATAAAAGTTGTAAGTGACTTAAAGAGGCTCTGTCACCACATTATACAGTGAAGGAAATAAGTATTTGATCCCTTGCTGATTTTGTAAGTTTGCCCACTGTCAAAGACATGAACAGTCTAGAATTTTTAGGCTAGGTTAATTTTACCAGTGAGAGATAGATTATATATTAAAAAAAAACAGAAAATCACATTGTCAAAATTATACATATTTATTTGCATTGTGCACAGGGAAATAAGTATTTGATCCCTTTGGCAAACAAGACTTAATACTTGGTGGCAAAACCCTTGTTGGCAAGCACAGCAGTCAGACGTTTTTAGTAGTTGATGATGAGGTTTGCACACATGTTAGATAGAATTTTGGCCCACTCCTCTTTGCAGATCATCTGTAAATCATTAAGATTTCGAGGCTGTCGCTGGGCAACTCGGATCTTCAGCTCCCTCCATAAGTTTTCGATGGGATTAAGGTCTGGAGACTGGCTAGGCCACTCCATGACCTTAATGTGCTTCTTTTTGAGCCACTCCTTTGTTGCCTTGGCTGTATGTTTCGGATCATTGTCGTGCTGGAAGACCCAGCCACGAGCCATTTTTAATGTCCTGGTGGAGGGAAGGAGGTTGTCACTCAGGATTTGACGGTACATGGCTCCATCCATTCTCCCATTGATGCGGTGAAGTAGTCCTGTGCCCTTAGCAGAGAAACACCCCAAAAACATAATATTTCCACCTCCATAATTGACAGTGGGGACGGTGTTCTTTGGGTCATAGGCAGCATTTCTCTTCCTCCAAAAACGGCGAGTTGAGTTCATGCCAAAGAGCTAAATTCTAGTCTCATCTGACCACAGCACCTTCTCCCAATCACTCTCAGAATCATCCAGATGTTCATTTGCAAACTTCAGACGGGCCTGTACATGTGCCTTCTTGAGCATGGGGACCTTGCGGGCACTGCAGGATTTTAATCCATTACGGCTTAATGTGTTACCAATGGTTTTCTTGGTGACTGGTCCCAGCTGCCTTGAGATCATTAACAAGTTCCCCCGTGTAGTTTTCGGCTGAGCTCTCACCTTCCTCAGGATCAAGGATACCCCACGAGGTGAGATTTTGCATGGAGCCCCAGATCGATGTCGATTGACAGTCATTTTGTATGTCTTCCACTTTCTTACTATTGCACCAACAGTTGTCTCCTTCTCACCCAGTGTCTTACTTATGGTTTTGTAGCCCATTCCAGCCTTGTGCAGGTCTATGATCTTGTCCCTGACATCCTTAGAACGCTCTTTGGTCT
Organism: Rhinoderma darwinii; assembly: GCF_050947455.1. NCBI lineage: Eukaryota > Metazoa > Chordata > Amphibia > Anura > Rhinodermatidae > Rhinoderma > Rhinoderma darwinii. Next base: position 571,711,034 of record NC_134687.1, on the reverse strand, counting down.
TGCCCATGTTGTAGAGGTTAGAGCAGGGCCGCCATCAGGAATTTCAGGGCCCCCTACAGCTAAATTTTCTGGGCCCCCCTACCGTGGCACCGCCTGTTAACGGTACTCCGTCCAGAACTATATCATGGTACCCAGGGCCGCCATCAGGGGGGGTATTAGGGGTACTGATGTGAGAGGCCCGGCCAAACATAATTGAAAGGGGGGCCCGGCAAACTGCCGCGACTTGCCTTTGGTAGAAATAAAACAGGCCCCTGCAATGGGGCCCATTTTGTTCACCAAAAGAATGTTGTGAGCTGCGGGCCCCCCTTTCAATTAGGTTTGGCCGGGCCTCTCACATCAGTAACCCTAATACCCCCCCTGATGGCGGCCCTGGGTAGCATGGGGGTCGTCATGGGGGCCGTCAAAGATCGCCGCCCGTGCGACCGATCGCGCGCACCCGCAAACTCCCGCGCATGCGCACCCGCGACCGCCTGGAACCGCGCACCGAATTTTGAGGCAGATTTTGACCTGCCCACACTATCTTGCCGCGTTTTTTGCCCACGGCGATTGAGGACAGCAGACAAAAAACGCAGCGAATAATGCATTTTCTGCCTCCCATTGATTTTGATGGGAGGTCAGAGGCGGAACCGCGGCAAGAAAGGACGTGCTGCTTTTTCTTTTTTCCGCGACTGGCTCCCATTGATTTCAGATTAAATCAATGGGAGGCGGTTTTGGAAGTTTTTTGGTGCTGATTCTGACGCAGTGTCCGAGTCAATATCAAGGCCCAAAAACTCTGTGAACTGGGCCTTATTGTTAGGGCTTATTCAGACGAACGTGTAATACATCCATGCAACACGCGTGATATGTTACTCTATGGGGTCGTGCAGACTGTCAGTGATTTTCACGCAGCGTGTGTCCGTGTGTCCGCTGCGTAAAACTCACGACATGTCCGATATTTGTGCATTGTTCGAGCATCACGCACCCATTGAAGTCAATGGGTGCGTGAAAATCACGCCCAGCACTTCCGCAGCCGTATAAACTATGAATGAAAACAGAAATGCACCACGTGCTACAAACATACAAACAGAGTGTCATAATGATGGCGGCTGCGCAGAAATCACGCAGCCGCGCATCATACGCTGCTGCCACACGGAGCTGTTATGGACCTTTTGAATGCGCAAAACGCCATGTTTTTGCGCGCGCCAATAGCACACGCTTGTGTAAATCCGGCCTTAGGGTAGGAACTAGGCATGAACACTGCGGATTTTATGCAGCACATTTTATTGTGGAAAATCCGCAGCGTATTACAGTCGCAGCAGAGGGGATGAGATATGAACAAATCTCATTCACACGCTGCAAAAATAATGGACCTGCAGTGTGGCTTTTTAAGCCGCAGCATGTCAATGTATTCTGTGGAATCGCTGCTCCTCTGTTGCGGAAATGCTGCGGTTCTGCCGCAAAAATCACAAATGAGAAAAAATAAAAAGGCACTTTTTTAAATTTATAAAAAAGTTTAGACTTGCCCCGGCCGTAGTCCTAGTGACGCGATCCTCTATTCTTAGCGCAGCCCCGCCTCCTGTCATGACGTTTCATCCCATGTGACTGCTGCAGCGGTCACATGGTCTACAGCGTCATCCCAGGAGGTGGGGCTACGTTCAGAAGAGAGAGATGCGTCACCAGGACTACGGCCGGGGCAAGTCTAAACTTTTTTTTCCCTGCAGGATTCCCGCAGCGGACACGCCTCACCAAACCTGCGCCACTATTTGGTGCGGTTTTGCTGGCAGAATTCCCTGCGGCTCCCGGGATAAGCTGTGTAGTTTTACTCAGCATATCCGCCTAGTGTGTCCCTTATGATGTCGCTCCTGGGGCTGCTGCCGGTCTCTAAATAGGCAGTTGGTCCAGTAGAATTTGGAATTATTTTTTTTTGTGAACCAGCTTAAAAAAATACAAAACTTTTGTGTTAGGGCCGGTTCACATCACCGTTCGCTTCCGTTCCGGGGTTCCGTCTGAGGTTTCCGTCGGGTGAACCCCGCAACGGAAAGTGAAAGTGACAGCACAGCTTCCGGTTCAGTCACCATTAGCGCAGTCGACTACGCTATTGATTCCGTCCGAAAACCAGCCAGAATGGTGACGAACGGAAACCATTAGCGATGTTTCCGTCACCATTGAGATCAATGGTGACTGAAGCTGTGCTGTCACTTTCACTTTCCGTTGCAGCCGTATAAACTATGAATGAAAACAGAAATGCACCACGTGCTACAAACATACAAACATTTGGTGAAACATTTGGTGAAACATTTGGTGAAAAAAACGGACCCCTTTGCAGGGGCCCGTTTTTTTCTACCAAAGACAAGTCGCAGCAGTGGCCGGGCCCCCCTTTCAATTAGGTTTGGCCGGGCCCCTCACACCACTACCCCTAATACCCCCCTGATGGCGGCCCTGGGTTAGAGTCAGACTGATTAATTGAGTCTGTGGACAGGAGTCTTTTATACAGGTGACCATGTAAGACAGCTGTCTTTAATGCAGGCACCAAGTTGATTTGGAGCGTGTAACTGGTCTGGAGGAGGCTGAACTCTTAATGGTTGGTAGGGGATCAAATACTTATTTCTCTGTGCACAATGCAAATAAATATATATAATTTTGACTATGTGATTTTCTTTTTTTTTTAATATATATATAATCTATCTCGCACTGGTAAAATTAACCTAGCCTAAAAATTCTAGACTGTTCATGTCTTTGACAGTGGGCAAACTTACAAAATCAGCAAGGGATCAAATACTTATTTCCTCCACTGTAAGTGCCCTATCTCCTATATATGAAGATGGGCGCTATAATGTAGGTGACAGTAATGCTTTTTATTTAGAAAAACAATCTATTTTAAATCACTTTATGAGCGATTTTTTTATTTATGCTAATGAGTTTCTTAATGCCCAAGTGGGCGTGTTTTACTTTAGACCAAGTGGGCATTGTACAGAGGAGTGTATGACGCTGACCAATCACTTCTCTCCCTTCATTTACACTGCACTAGCGATATAGTTATATCGTTATGTGCAGCTACATACACAAACACTAACATTACTGTAGTGTCCTGATAATGAATATACATCACTACCAGCCTGGACGTGATATTTATTCAGAATCCTGACACTTCTGAATCTTTTCTGTGAGATTCCAGCAAGGCAAGCGTAATCTTGTTTGAAATGACAGGTTACATCGTAATCTCGCGAGATTACGCTTGCCTTGTTGAAATCTCACAGAAAAGATTCAGAAGTGTCAGGATTCTGAATAAACATCACGTCCAGGCTGGTAGTGATATATATTCATTATCAGGACACTACAGTAATGTTAGTGTTTGTGTATGTGGCTGCACATAACGATATAACTATATCGCTAGTGCAGTGTAAATGAATGGAGAGAAGTGTATGACGCTGATTGGTCACTGATTGGTCAGCGTCATACACTCCTCTGTACAACGCCCACTTGGTCTAAAGTAAAAACACACCCACTTGGGCATTAAAAAACTCATTAGCATAAATCTAAAAATCGCTCATAAAGTGGTTTAAAATAGATAGTTTTTCGAAATAAAAAGCATTACTGTGATCTACATTACAGGGCCAATCTCCTTATGTAGGAGATAGGGCACTTATGATGTGGTGACAGAGTCGCTTTAAGATCTGTTTTTTTCCTATAATAAGCCTTTTATTATAGGAAAAAAATGAAAACGTTAAAAAAAGTACACGTATTTGGTATCACCACGTTTATAACGACCAAAACTATAAAACTATAATGTTGTTTTTCCCGCACGAAGAACACTCCAAAAAAAATAAGAAAAACCAATGCCAGAATCACTATTTTTTTGGTCACCACTCCTCCCAAAAAATAGAATAAAAAGTGATCAAAAAGTCACATGTACCCCAAAATAGTACCAATAAAAACTACAACCCGTCCCGCAAAAAATAAGCCCTTACACAGCTTTTTTGACAAAAAAATAAAAAAAGTTATGACTCTCAGAATATGGTGACACAGAAAATAAATGATTTTATAAAAAAGTGATTTTTTTTGCGCAAACGCTGCAAAACATAAATAACTATATACATATGGTATCGCCGTAATCGTGCCGACCTGCAGAATAAAGTAAAAATGCAATTTATAGCCCAGGGTGAACGCCGTAAAAAAAAAGAATAAAAAACTTTGTCAGAATTGATGGTTTTTGTTCATGTTGCTTGCCAAAAAATGAAAAAAAAGCGATCAAAAAAAATCGCATGTACCCCAAAATTGTATAAATGAAAACTACAGATTGAAACGAAACAAATAAGCCCTCACACAGCTCCGGTGGAGAAAAAATAAAGAGTGTTCCAAAAGCAGAAAAGATTGGGCACGATTTATCAGTGCGACACTGGCCACATATCTGCAGATTATTATTTATTTACCGCATTATTATACCCTCTTATTGTACCCTGATGTATTCTGCACAGTTTACATATACCCTGATGTATTCTGCACAGTTTACATATGTCCTGATGTACTCCGCATAGCTTACATATACCCTGATGTACTCCGCAAAGTTTACATATGCCCTGATGTACTCCGCACAGCTTACATATGCCCTGATGTACACCGCACAGCTTACATATGCCCTGATGTACTCCGCACATATTACATATACCCTGATGTACTCTGCACAACTTACATATACACTGATGTACTCTGCACAGCTTACATATGCCCTGATGCCCTGCACATCTTACATATGCCCTGATGTACTCTGCACATCTTACATATGCCCTGATGTACTCTGCACAGCTTACATATGGCCTGATGTACTCTGCACAGCTTACATATGCCCTGATGTACTCCGCACAGTTTACATATGGCCTGATGTACTCTGCACAGCTTACATATAGCCTGATGTACTCTGTACAGTTTACATATGCCCTAATGTACTCTGCACAGCTTACATATGCCCTGATGTACTCCGCACAGCTTACATATGCCCTGATGTACTCCGCACAGCTTACATATGCCCTGATGTACTCCGCACAGCTTAAATATGCCCCCACATTATAAAATTAAATACCAGCAAAACCCCAAAACAGAACAACAACCAAGCACAATCTGCACTCCAAAAGCAAAATGACACTCCCTTTCTTCTGAGCCCTACAGGGTTCCCATGACTAAAATAAGTAGAGTCGTGTACCCCCATATGTCCCTTACCTTATAATAAAGCAGACACCGAGTTGGATTTTAATGGCCACAGCAGCCGTTTATTAGCTTAAATAACATATCTTAAATAACTTTTGAATTCCCACAGAGGAATTCATCATAACATAAATAATACCCTGTGACCCTGTCAGGGTCAAAACAAAACAAAAAGAATGACAGGGGCAAGTCCTTGAAGCCACCAATATTTTATTTACTGGTCATCTGCCCACCAATACCTTACCCCCAGCCATAACCCAGCACGGGGGCACCGATTACCTTTTGCAGATGACCTCCACCATATATCTCACAGCCTTCAAAAGGGGTAACACCCTAAGAAGCCAATTTCCAACTAATCCTGTGATGCATTCCCCCCACCACTTTTTTCGACCTACTTCAAGGACTCCCACCCGCCAAAGCGAAATAGGCCTTGACCTCCTCAAGCTTGTGAGCTCCTCCACACGCTCACCGCTCGTTCAATACCCTCCATTAGAGCCAGACTCCACATATCCATTCCCACTTCAATCAGGTGCAATCCATCCTCCCTCCAATAGTTCCCTGTCCCAGCCTCCAAGTCCCAATGCCGCACAGCAACCCCCCCACTCCATGCATCAAAACCTGATATAGCCCTGTTGGCCTTAATGCGAGCCTTGTTGACCCTAGCCAAGGAGCGAGCCAACCACCAACTCTTCCTCAGGACCATTTCTAACCACACAATCACCAGCTTGGGATAGGATGACCACAAGCACAGCAGGTCATGTTTTACGTCCCCCACCAATTCCTGAAAAGGGCATAAGCCCAAATCTTTTCCCCCAACATGTAGTACCAGCACCTGTCCAAAAGTACAAAGGTGTTAAACTCCTGCAACACCCTGCTCCAGGTCATGCCACGGAAACCCATCCATCGCAATATCACTGTGTCCCGCGGAATCCAGAGCTGTCTATCGTCCGGCCTTACGTCCGCCCGTATGCCACCCCAGTACATATACGAATGCCCCATAATCCAAACCAAGCAAGGGTTAGGGCCTGCAAGACAAAGGAAAACATACACGCACACCACTCACCCGCGCTCTCATCGACACATCACAGGCGGAAACGTACACACCCAGATCATAAATGCAGAAATACACAGATCACAGGATATGTGGGCGAAAATACGAGTGGAAACGCGCTGATTCCCAGCGTCCTATATGCTGCACCCCTGCATCGTCTAAACCCCACCTCACCGCCCCGATCCGAAATGAATGAGATGAGTACTGTTCTGCCCGCACGCCACCAGGCATTTTCTAAACACTGCGACAAACTGAAACTAGACAAAAAAGTGCCTAAGTAACGGGGAATCCGAGAGACCGGCACCCGCTAAAAACTCCCTGAGGCAAAAAACTGGACATACCGCATTCCCCGGCAATGCGAACAAAACTAACCTTCTCCCCGTACCCATTTGATCAGTCTTTGAACGACGGAGAACTATCTTCACCCTATCCTCACACAAATCCACATCATCCTGTCTCAACCCCTCATCCCCCCCCCCCCGGTTTAGCCGAACTAGGCGACACCAATTCCCCACCCGAAAAGCCCCAAATAAAGCCAGCGAGAAGGACAAACGAAAAAGCTTGCTCTCATATGGTGATCTACAAACCTGCCACACCACCTCACACATATCACACAACAGTTGGAAGGACACTGGACGCCCTTACAAGCACACCCTTTCTCAGTCCCCGCAATGCCTGGCTCACCAGGAAATGCTTTGTGACGTCCACCAACCCCCGAAGCTTAAAACCTAAAGCAATAGCCGCCACAAAGCGATTGACCTTGGCAACCGTGCAACCAGCAGCAAAGGCTCCCCCAACCAAATCAACAACGCAAGTATCCTGTCATTGTCAGACACAACATCCCCCAGGGACCTGATCCACTCTTCCCATTGACGCCAGCCTCCCACGGTGATCTGGCCAGCGATCGCTCGATCAAGGCACCTGCAGCCCGGACACCAGCTCCCAAAGATGAACGGGAATGTCCACTCCAGTGAATTCCGCGTCCGGCACCAGCTGATGAAACCGATCCCACTGTGAGCGAGAAAGCACATCAGCGATACCATTCTCTACCCCTGAGACATGCACCGCCACCACCCACGCATTCAATTGCAGACAGGTGAGCACCAACTGCCGTAACAAGCAAACTACCGGAGGAGACAATGCCGACACGTTGTTTATCGCCATTACCATCCCCAGATTATCGCAGTGGAAGCAAACTTTCTTATCCCGGAACCTGTACCCCCAAATGGTAACTGCTACCACGATGAGAAACAGTTCAAGCAGGGCCAAGTTGCGCGTAAAACCCTTCTCCACCCAAATAGCCGGCCACGTTCCCACGCACCATTGACCTTTACAAAACGCTCCGAAACCCACTGCACCCGATGCGTCCGTGAACAACTCCAGATCAAAAGTATCCATAGCCCGAGACATCATAACGAGCGACCATTATATCTAACCAGGAAATCAAGCCACACTCGCATGTCCTCCCTGTGATCAGCGACTAAACCAATAAAATGATGTGACTCCCTAACCCCCGCCATCGCGGCCTACAGCCGACGGCAGAACACCCTACCCATCGGCATGATGCGGCAGGCAAAATTTAATTTCCCCAACAGCGACTGCAACTCACGTAACGTGATTTTTCTAAGATGACAAGCTCTGTCAACTTCAGAACGCAAAGCAACCAGCTTATCATCAGGCAATCTACACTCCATCGCCACTGAGTCAATTGAAATCCCCAAAAAACAAATGGACGTCGTAGGGCCCTCCGTCTTTTCAGTCCCCCAAAGGGACACCAAACTCCTGTGACACCCATGCAACCATCTCCAGCAAGTCTGCGCTTACTCCAGAACCCGCCAGACCGACGCACAAAAAGTCGTCGAGATAGTGTATAACCGAATCCACTCCAGTGACATTTCTAACTGCCCACTCCAAAAATGAACGAAAAACGTCGAAATACGCACACAACAGAGAACTGCACATAGGAAGGCAATGATCAACAAAATATCCCCAGTTCCAGTAACACCCCAACAGCCGCTGGATGTCCGGACGCACCGGTAGTAAACAAAAAGCAGCCTCGATGTCAGTATTTGCCATCAAAGTCCCTTTCCCATAACCGCGCACCAATGCTACCGCAACATCAAACGACGTATAGACGACAGAACAGAATTCTAGATCTATACCATCATTAACCGACACCCCTTTGGGAAACAGAAAATGGTGGATAAGTCGGAACTTGTTCGGTTCCCGTTTTGGAACCACACCCAGGGGCGACACTACCAAATCCGGCACCGGAACCGACGTGAAAGGGCCCGCCATTCTACCCATCGCAACCTCCTTTTTAAGATTTTCCGACACCACCCCTGCATGCTCATAGGCAGACCGAAGCTTGCACTGCGTAAAAGCGACCGCGTGAGGCGGAGGCGGAATAATAAAGCCCGAACCAAAACCTGAACTGATTAGCAGCGCTCCTTCCCTATCGGGGTATCTACTTAGAAATGGGGCCATCTTTGTGAGCCTCACTGGCGTCACCCCCATGACCAGAGGATCCACTGGCTCCCCCTTGCAGTCGCCCCCTTCCTGACATTTGCCGTAAATGTACGTGATGGAAAGCATTGACTTCACGCAAAATGCCGTATATTTACGGCAAACGGGAAAACAGTTATAAAAAAAAATGAGAACGTTTTAAAGTAAAGATGGCTGCTGTTCATAACAGCAGGCCATCTGTACACGATGCCCAGGGGGGTGCCGCCTCCCCCCCGCATCAGCGATCGCCGCCATTGGCCGGTCAATTCAGACCGGCCAATTGCGGCCGTTTGCGGCTTTAGCCTATTACTGTGCCACAGGGCACAGTGATATGGTGGTGATTGGTGCTGTCTAGGACAGCACCAATCACTACCATCTTCCACGTAAAAAATGGCGGTGATGCTAGCCCCCCGATCGCTACGGTTGATCGGTCTGCACCGACCGACCAATCGCAGCCATGGTGGGTGTTTGAAACACCCTTCACCAGCCCTGCCCACCTCATTCCGGTTAGGAACGGTGAGCAGAGCTGGTGTGACCGTCTGTGAAGCCAACTTACCGAATCTGAGGCCTTCTGTGCTGCGATCCTGCTGTGACGTCTTCACCCGACTGCTTCCTGCTGCAGAGTGAACCGTCATCATCATCTGTGCTGCTGTTGATTTTTATTTTTTTAGCAGCTGCACTTGTTTTTTCCTAAACGTCTTATCCCTGTACCCTCCCCCCCATCCCCCCTCCTCCTCTTTCCCTTTTTATGTCCTGCGGCTGCGGATCAGTGACCGCCATCACTGACCGCCAATTTTTGGCACAGGACTTTCTTTTTTTTTGTATTTTTGCACCTCCCTGTGTGCGCCCTGCGGTCACTGAGTGCTGATCAGTGACCGCCATCACTGATCAGCATCCGTGGTACTTTTTTATTTTTTGGCCTTTTGTATTATTGCGTGCGCCCTGTGGCTACTGAGTGCTGAGTCTAATAATCAGCCTCAGTGGTAATTTGTTTACGCAGGTTTTTTTTTGTCCTTTTTTTTTTTACAGTTTTATAAAAAAAAAAAGGACAAAAAAAAACCTGCGTAAACAAATTACCACTGAGGCTGATTATTAGACTCAGCACTCAGTAGCCACAGGGCGCATTAGAGTAGCGGACCGTTTTGTAAAAAAAATATATAGCAGAAGTTATAGCTATATATTTTTTTATACAGTTTGAATACATTTACATCTTATAGTCAGCGTCCATTTAGTGATGGACATTCAGTCCGTTCACTACATTTTTGATAGCGTAGCGACAGTTTTAGTATAAATTGATATCTTCTAGTCAGCGTCCGTTTAGTGACGGACATTCAGTCCGTTCACTAAATTTTTGATAGCGTAGCGACAGTTTTAGTATAAATTTATATCTTCTAGTCAGCGTCCGTTTAGTGACGGACATTCAGTCCGTTCACTAAATTTTTGATAGCGTAGCGACAGTTTTAGTATAAATTTATATCTTCTAGTCAGCGTCCGTTTAGTGACGGACATTCAGTCCGTTCACTACATTTTTTATAGCGTAGCGACAGTTTTAGTATAAATTTATATCTTCTAGTCAGCGTCCGTTTAGTGACGGACATTCAGTCCGTTCACGAAATTTTTGATAGCGTAGCGACAGTTTTAGTATAACTTTATATCTTCTAGCCAGCGTCCGTTTAGTGACGGACATTCAGTCCGTTCACTAAATTTTTGATAGCGTAGCGACAGTTTTAGTATAAATTTATATCTTCTAGTCAGCGTCCGTTTAGTGACGGACATTCAGTCCGTTCACTAAATTTTTGATAGCGTAGCGACAGTTTTAGTATAAATTTATATCTTCTAGTCAGCGTCCGTTTAGTGACGGACATTCAGTCCGTTCACTAAATTTTTGATAGCGTAGCGACAGTTTTAGTATAAATTTATATCTTCTAGTCAGCGTCCGTTTAGTGACGGACATTCAGTCCGTTCACTAAATTTTTGATAGCGTAGCGACAGTTTTAGTATAAATTTATATCTTCTAGTCAGCGTCCGTTTAGTGACGGACATTCAGTCCGTTCACTAAATTTTTGATAGCGTAGCGACAGTTTTAGTATAAATTTATATCTTCTAGTCAGCGTCCGTTTAGTGACGGACATTCAGTCCGTTCACTAAATTTTTGATAGCGTAGCGACAGTTTTAGTATAAATTTATATCTTCTAGTCAGCGTCCGTTTAGTGATGGACATTCAGTCCGTTCACTAAATTTTTGATAGCGTAGCGACAGTTTTAGTATAAATTTATATCTTATAGTCAGCGTCCGTTTAGTGACGGACATTCTGTTTTTTTTAACTGAAGTTCGTTCACTAAATTTTTTATAGCATAGCGACAGTTGTAGAGTAAATTTACAGCGTTATAGTTAGCGTTAGTTATTTATTTGTTAGTGTCAGGTAGTCAGGAATTTTTCTTTTTCTTCTCTTCCTTTTTTTTTTTTTTCAATAAATTTCATATACACGTGTAAAAGCACAACACACAACCACCTCTAAAAATAAATTATTACACGTGTTGAAGCACTACATACCCCCCTAATAAAAATGTCCCAATCATCCTTAAGGGTCTACTCAGCCGAGGAGGCATACGCCATCCTGGCCTCTGACACTGAATCGGTCAGCGAGGGAGAAGAGGAAATTGCCCCATTCATCTTGACCTCCTCCTCATCATCCTCATCCAGTGATGAGGAACCCCCACAAAGGCGCCCCAGGACATCAGCTCAGGCAACCCCCCAAATTATTGATATCGTGTGGAACCCACCCCTTGATAATTATGAGCCTCACATTCCGGATTTCACAGGAAGCTCAGGAATTCGGTTAGAGACTGCAGGCCTCACGGAAATTGACTTTTTCAAGGTCTTTTTCTCTGAGGATTTGGTTAATTTAATGGTGGCCCAAACAAATTTATACGCCCAGCAATTTTTAGCCCGAAACCCCACTTCATCATTTGCTAGGTGGGCCCCCATAGAGGCAGCAGAAATGATGACATTTTGGGGCCTTGTTCTACATATGGGCCTAGTAAAAAAGCCAGAGATTAGGCAATACTGGAGTGCGGACATTTTATACAGCACCCCATTATACCGCATGACAATGACCCGGACACGATTTGAAATCATTCTGACATTTTTGCATTATAGTGATAATGCACAGTGCTCACCCCGTGATGACCCCACATACGATCGCCTTTTCAAAATCAGGCCAGTCATTGATCATTTCTGCACCAAATTTCCTGAAGTGTACACCCCCGAAAAGAATATAGCAATAGACGAGTCCCATGTACATTTTAAGGGGAGACTAAAATTCCACCAATACCTGCCAAGCAAGAGGGCGAGGTACGGAATTAAAATGTACAAGCTGTGTGAGAGCAGCTCAGGGTACACCTATAGGTTTAGGGGTTAGGAAGGGAAGGACACCAGGATAGAACCCCGAGAATGCCCACCTGTCCTGGGAGTTAGTGGGAAAATAGTGTGGGATTTGATGCACCCACTGCTGGACCAGGGTTATCACCTTTACGTGGATAACTTCTACACCAGCATCCCACTATTTAAATGCCTCTCCACCAGAAATACTTCAGCATGCGGCACCGTGCGCAAAAACCAGAGGTGGCCTCTCTAAATATCTGATTGGGCAACCACTAAGAAAGGGAGAAAGCAGGGCACTACACAGCGATAACTTGTTGCTGGTCAAGTATAAGGACAAGAGGGATGTCCTTATGTTGACCACAATACATGGTTGCGGCAGCACCTCTGTACCTGTCCGAGGTACCACCACAATGACCTCCAAGCCAGATTGCATCCTCGGCTACAATAAGTACATGGGAGGGGTTGATCTCTCTGATCAAGTACTAAAGCCATACAGTGCCATGCGGAAAACAAAGGTGTGGTATAAAAAGCTGGCCGTGCACATGGTACAGATGGCATTGTATAACGCTTACGTGCTATACCAATGTGCAGGCCGGACAGGGACATTCCTTAATTTTCAAGAGGTGGTTATCAAGGCCCTTGTATTTGGGAACCAGGAAGGGGAGGGCCCCCGTACTTCTAGATGCGATGGTCCACGTATTGTACCAGGGCAACACTTTCCCGGCGAAATCCCCTCCACTGGTAAAAAGGGAAGGAGCCAAAAAAGGTGCAAAGCCTGTTACAAAAGGGGGAGAAGACGAGACACCATTTATTAGTGCGACACCTGCCCCGACAAACCTGGCCTGTGTATAAAGGAGTGCTTCAAAGTTTATCAAACATCCATGGATTTTTAATTGGATCATTTATTTAAATGCTCACTATACCCCTAAATAATTTCCTTGAGCGGCATGATTTCCCAAAAGGGGTCAATTTTGGGGGGTTTCCACTGTTTTGTCCCCTCAGGGCTACTTCCAATAATTTCTGCAAAAATCCTGTGGGGTCAAAATGCTCACTATACCCCTAGATAATTTCCTGAAGGGGTGTAGTTTCCAAAATGGGGTCACTTGTGGGGGGTTTCCTCTGTTTTGTCCCCTCAGGGCTTTGCAAATGCGACATGGCCTCCGAAAAACCATTCCTGATAAATTTGAGCTCCAAATGGCGTTCTTTCCCTTCTCAGCCTTGCCGTGTGTCCAAACAGCTGTTTATGACCACATGTGGGGTACTGTTTTACTCGGTAGAAATAGCTTTACAAATTTTGTAGAGCTTTTTCTCCTTTTGTCCTTGTGGAAATGAAAAAAAATATAGCTAAGCCTACATTTTATTTGAAAAAATGTAGATTTTCATTTTCACGACCTACTTCCAATAATTTCTGCAAAAATCCTGTGGGGTCAAAATGCTCACTATACCCCTAGATAATTTCCTGAAGGGGTGTAGTTTCCAAAATGGGGTCACTTGTGGGGGGTTTCCACTGTTTTGTCCCCTCAGGGCTTTGCAAATGCGACATGGCCTCCGCAAACCATTCCTGATAAATTTGAGCTCCAAAAGTCAAATGGCGTTCCTTCCCTTCTAAGCCCTGCCGTGTGTCCAAACAGCAGTCTATGACCACATGTGGGGTATTGTTTTACTCGGGACAAACTGCTCTACAAATTTTGTGGTGCTTTTTTTCCTTAAGTCCTTGTGGGAATGAAAAAAAATTAGCTAAACCTACGTTTTATTGGGAAAAATGTAGATTTTCATTTTCACGTCCTACTTCCAATAATTTCTGCAAAAATCCTGTGAGGTCAAAATGCTCACTATACCCCTAGATAATTTCCTGAAGGGGTGTAGTTTCCAAAATGGGGTCACTTGTTGGGGGATTCCACTGTTTTGTCCCCTCAGGGGCTTTTCAAATGCGACATGGCCTCCTCAAACCATTCCTGCTAAATTTGAGCTCCAAAAGTCAAATGGCGTTCTTTCCCTTCTAAGCCCTGCCGTGTGTCCAAACAGCAGTCTATGACCACATGTGGGGTACTGTTTTACTCGGGACAAACTGCTCTACAAATTTTGTGGTGCTTTTTTCCTTAAGTCCTTGTTGGAATAAAAAAAAAATAGCTAAACCTACGTTTTATTGGGAAAAATGTAGTTTTCATTTTCACGTCCTAATTCCAATAATTTCTGCAAAAATCCTGTGGGGTCAAAATGCTCACTATACCCCTAGATAATTTCCTCAAGGGGTTTAGTTTCCAAAATGGGGTCACTTGTGGGGGGTTTCTACTGTTTTGGCACCGCAAGAGTCCTTCAAACCTGATATGGTGCCTAAAATATATTGTAATAAAAACAAGGCCCCAAAATCCTCTAGGTGCTCCTTTGCTTCTGAGGCCGGTGCTTCAGTCCATAAGCACGCTACGGCCACATGTGGGATATTTCTAAAAACTGCAGAATCTTGGCAATAAATATTGAGTTGCATATTTCTGGTGAAATGGATTCAAAATGAATTTCTGCAAAAAAAAAACGAAATTTGTAAATTTCACCTCTACTTTGCTTTAATTCCAGTGAAACGTCTAAAGGGTTAAAAACTTTCTAAATGCTGTTTTGAATTCTTTGAGGGGTGCAGTTTTTAAAATGGGGTGACTTATTGGGGGTTTCTAATATATAAGGCCCTCAAAGCCACTTCAGAACTGAACTGCCCCCTGTAAAAATAGGCTTTTGAAATTTTCTTGAACATGTGAGAAATTGCTGCTAAAGTTCTAAGCCTTGTAACGTCCTAGAAAAATAAAAGGATGTTCAAAAAACGATGCCAAACTAAAGTAGACATATGGGGGATGTTAATTAGCAACAATTTTGTGTGTTATAACTGCCTGTCTAACAAGCAGATACATTTAAATTGATAAAAATGCTAATTTTTGCAATTTTTCACTATATTTTGGTGTTTTTCACAATTAAATACTGAATGTATCGACCAAATTTTACCACTATCTTAAAGTCCAATGTGTCACGAGAAAACATTCTCAGAATCGCTTGGATAGGTACAAGCATTCCAACGTTATTAGCACATAAAGTGAAACATGTCAGATTTGAAAAATGAGGCTCTATCAGGAAGGTCAAAAGTGGCTAAAGAGGGAAGGGGTTAAAGCATTTGGACGCCCTGTGCGACTGACCGTTACAGTGGGAACAGACATGTTTAAACTTGCACTTGCCTCCAAATTTACATTGCTCCTTATTAAACTGCCAATACATTCCAAGCTTGGAGCCCGAGGCCTGCCCTGTAGGATTAGAAGTTCCCGCCCCGCTCCCGGGAAAGGACTGACCCTGTTTGAACAGCGCCGTCACCTTCAACCACAAGGCTATATCCTTATGGTCCCACCGTATGTTCGGCCGCACCGCTTTCCGCTGACTAAATGATTCGTCATACCGGAGCCACACCTGACCCCCATAAGCCCTGTGTGCCTCCCCCACTGCACATAAATAACAAAAGAGAGCCGCGCAATTGTCCGGCGCCTTTTCCCCACTAACACTTGCCAATATAGCAAAAGCCTGCAACCAATTAACGAATGTTTTTGGGATCAACCGGTACCTTCTTTTTCCTCCTCGTCTTTCTTAGTTTCGTCACACTTAACCTTATCCAAATTAAAAAATATTGAAATATTTCAACGTACTCATCCTTCCAAATACGCTCCTTAACTTCCTGTTTCAAATGGGCCCCTAACGGGCCCTCATAACACACATAAACCTCCCCCCGCGCACGATCATCCAAACGCACCCTGTCTACCTCCTTCGGCGACTCAGTCTGCACCGAAACCACTACGGCATCCGCCGCCCCCCCATGTGTTGTTACTCCAGTATTAAGAACTGGGGCGCTAATGTGGGAACCCGCCCAAACCGCAACTGGTGACGCGACCGCCTGCCCTGGGGATGCGGACCCCCTTAATCGCCCCACTAACTCTTTTAAGCAACCCACTAAATCCGCCAGATTATCCCGACACCCGTGCGCTTGCGACGCGGGTACCCCGAAACACCCGACGACCACCCCCGACGCGACTAAATTCGAACCGACACCCGACATCAATAAAGCAGGAAAAGGTAAAGTAGGCGTCAACTCACCAGGCTGCCCAGGGGCTGTGATCCCGTCAGCAGGACCCGCATGTCCACGCGTAGAGGCCCTCAGCTCACCATCATCCAATGCTCCGTTCCCGCTGTGGCGTTGTCCGCATTGGCAATGGGTGCACGTGGAATTCCATCTCCTGGAAGGGACTTGGGAAAGCGACATCGCATCATCCTGGCGGCTCTCGTCTTTCCTCAGCTGGCCTGAAGCACCAGCCACCTGGTGCTCGTTGCCTGGCATCCACACCACTGACCGCATTCTGTGTCCTTAACCGACACCACTCCCCACCAACATCCCTGCTTCTAGCCCAACCGGCCCTCTGGCTGGAACCTCGCCATGCAGGGCCGCCGACAAACTTCCGACCCCACTGGAAGGACGAGGGGTGGCCAGAAGTGAAGGCCGCATCCTCGTGGTCATAGCTGCCGGGCGCTGCAGCGTTCTGGGATTCCTCCCAGGAGAGGACCATGGAGCAGCAGTTGTCCGCCCTGCAACCCAGCCTGAAGGATCCACAGAGGGGCTCCTCATTCAGTGCCGTGCCCGCAGGATCACTCAGCCGGACAGGAGGTCGCGAGCACCTCGTGGTGCGCATAGCACCGGAAGTGCTGGCAGCATCCGGTGTCACCGGGGAGACAGGCTCTCTCCGCCTGGCACCTGTCCACCGAGAGCGCTTAAGTGCCCTTACCTCTGGCAGCTCCTGCATAGCTGGAGCCGACGCTGCGGGGGAGCGCTCCAGGCCTGCGCCCTGAATCTCCAATGACACCTGGCCATGAGATGAAGCCGGGCCCGCAATCAGCGCCGCTATTTGTACACTGAGCCAACCAGGCTCCCTGGAAGCAGCAGCGGTCAGCAGCTGCTGCAGCAGTTCCTCATCAGACGCCATGGAAGAAGAGGAGAGGAAGGACATGTTCCTGATTCGGCGTCCTGGCAAAGAGAGGGAGAGAAAGCATGAGGAAAAGGTACATCCCCCTACTCACCCCACCCCTTACCCTACTAACCCTCCTACTGACCCTATCCTAATCTCCCATAGGCCAACCAACTCGTTACCCCACCCACCTATTTTAGTCATGGAGGCCTCCCCTTATTCTATTTTTAGTCTGCAGTACGGCCTCTTCTAACACCAGCTTATGTCCACATATATGACATCGCCATACCCGGGAGAACCCGCTTAACATTTAATGAGGTATTTATCTTCAGTGGCACAAATTGGGCACAACATATTGTGCACTAAAATGGCATATCAGTGGAAAATTTTAATTTTCACTCTGCACCATTCGCTGCACATTAACCCCTTCGCACACCACGACTTAATAGCATGCCGTAGTGCGGGGGTGATGTATGGAGCGGGCTCACGCGCTAAGCTCGCGCTATATGCTGCGGGTGTCAGCTATGTATTACAGCTGATGCGGACAGGAACAGCAATCACACTGTTAAAGCAGCCTATAAAAATGACAATATACTTCAACACATTAGTATTGCAGTGTATTGTACCAGAGGTCGCTGGTTAAAGTCCCCTAGGGGGACTAAAAAAAAGTTAATAAAGTTATTAGTGAAAAAAATTAAATAAATATTTAAAGGGGTTGTCCAGGAAAAAAAAAAAATTCTAAAAAATGTCCCCCAGCCTTGATTTGCCTTCCCTAATACCCCCTATTAAACTTCTAACCAGTTTCTGTTTGATTTCCATCGTCACTGCTGCTTTTTCTGTTTGTTTACATCCCTTGCTGTTTGTTTACATCCCTTACTGGCTGTTTCCTGTCTTGTAACCCACTATACCCATGGGCTGCATCTGAGGAGACAGTTGCATCCTCCCCCTTCCTCCAAAGCACCTCAGCTATTTGCATACTGCCACGCCCCTCTATGGTCACATGTCCTTCCCTGCTCTAATTCCAGATTACAGGCAGACGGCTCCCTCCCTGCACACTGTCTGAGGCCGGATTACACCAGCGTGTGCCTTTTGCTTGCGCAAAAAACACGTCGTTTTGTGCGCGCAAAAGGTACATAACAGCCCCGCATGTCAGCCTCGTATGATGCGTGGCTGTGTGATTTTCGCGCAGCCGCCATCATTATGACACTCCGTTTGTATGTTTGTAAACAGAAAAGCACGTGGTGCTTTTCTGTTTTCATTCATACTTTTTACTGCTGTTGCGCGAATCACGCGCGTACCACGGAAGTGCTTCCGTGTGCTGCGATTGATTTTCACGCACCCATTGACTTCAATGGGTGCGTGATGCGCGAACAACACACAAATATCGGACATGTCGTGAGTTTTACGCAGCGGACACACGCTGCATGAAACTCACTGACAGTCTTCACGGCCCCATAGACTAATATAGGTCCGTGTGAGGCGCGTGAAAATCACGCGCGTTGCACGGACGTATTACACGTTCGTCTGAATAAGCCCTTACACAGTAATAATCATCATTATCCTTTGTGCTTCCATCTATCCCTGATCTAAGTCCAGGCACCCGTCTCCCTCCCCGTCCCTTTCACAGCCTGATAAATGTCAGGGGATGTTCACAGGCAAAGACGTCTCAAAATACGGAGCCGTTTTCAAGAGAAAACAGCTCCTGATTTTCAGAAGTTTTTTGTGCAAATCGCGATTTTCGCTGCGTTTTTTACGCCCGTTTTTGGAGCTTTTTTCACTACAGTCTATGGAAAACTGCTCCAAAAACGTCTCAAGAGGTTTCCTGCACTTCTTTTTCACGGTCGTTTTTTTATGTGTAAAAAAAACACATCAAAAAACGCTCCTTCGGATTTTTCGGTCGTTTTTCGGGAGTTTACGGCCCGAAAAACTGACGAAAATAGGCCGTGTGAACATGCCCTAAGTCTGCCCACTCCACCTAAGGGTATGTGCACACACACTAATTACGTCCGTAATTGACGGACGTATTTCGGCCGCAAGTACCGGACCGAACACACTGCAGGGAGCCGGGCTCTTAGCATCATACTTATGTACGATGCTAGGAGTCCCTGCCTCACTGCAGGACAACTGTACCGTACTGTAATCATGTTTTCAGTACGGGACAGTTGTCCTGCAGCGAGGCAGGGACTCCTAGCATCGTACATAAGTATGATGCTAGGAGCCCGGCTCCCTGCACTGTGTTCGGTCCGGGACTTGCGGCTGAAATACGTCCGTCAATTACGGACGTAATTAGTGTGTGTGCACATACCCTAAGTCAGACATCTTGGTACACACAATCCAGTCAGCACATTTACCTCACCTGCTGCTGGATCTGTTCCAATAGATCCTGTATTAGGCCCTGTTCACACTGAGTTTTTTTGCTGGCAGAAAATTCTGCATCAAGATCCTGTCTTGAATTTGGAGGCAGATTTTGACCTGCCTGCACGCCGTTTGCCACGTTTTTTGCCCGCGGCCATTGAGGGAAAAAGAAGCGAAATGCCCTATCTTCGGGCGTTTACTCCTCTGACCTCCCTCTGACCTCCCTCTGACATCTATGGGAGGTAGAGAAAGCGTTTTTCGCAGCGTTTTTGCCCGTTGCGCTCAATGCCCGCGGGCGAAAATCGTTTCAAGCGGCGTGGAGGCAGATCAAAATCTGGCTGAAAATTCAAGCAAAATTTTGAGGCAGAATTTTCTGCCTGCAAATAACTGTGTGAACAGGGCCTTACAGTGAAGCAAACACCAAACACTACTCCAAACAATGGTAAAACGTTTCTTTTTTTTTTACATAATTTACTATAAATGTATGTAAGGCCCCATACACACTAACGTGCTTTTGTGGGCGCAATTCCCCCGAAAATCCACGAGAGAATTGCGGCCCCATTCACTACCTTCTATAGATACTGCCACAGCCCCCCTGTAGGTAATGCCACACAGCCCTCCTGTAGGTAATACCACACAGCCCCCCTGTACGTAATGCCACACAGCCCCCCTGTAGGTAATGCCACACAGCCCCCTGTAGGTAATGCCACACAGCCCCCTGTAGGTAATGCCACACAGCCCCCCCCCCCTGTAGGTAATGCCACATAGCCCCCCCCTGTAGGTAATGCCACATAGCCCCCCTGTCGGTAATGCCACATAGCCCCCCCCCTGTAGGTAATGCCACATAGCCCCCCCCTGTAGGTAATGCCACATAGCCCCCCCTGTAGGTAATGCCACATAGCCCCCCTGTAGGTAATGCCACATAGCCCCCCCTGTAGGTAATGCCACATAGCCCCCCCCTGTAGGTAATGCCACATAGCCCCCCCTGTAGGTAATGCCACATAGCCCCCCCCTGTAGGTAATGCCACATAGCCCCCCCTGTAGGTAATGCCACATAGCCCCCCCTGTAGGTAATGCCACATAGCCCCCCCTGTAGGTAATGCCACATAGCCCCCCTGTAGGCAATGCCACATAGCCCCCCCTGTAGGTAATGCCACATAGCCCCCCCTGTAGGTAATGCCACATAGCCCCCCCTGTAGGTAATGCCACATAGCCCCCCCTGTAGGTAATGCCACATAGCCCCCCCTGTAGGCAATGCCACCCTCCGTACTTTCCTGTAGGGGACGGCTCTGGAGAAATCCCTCACTTCACTGTCCATATATGAACAGTGAAGTGAGGTACTTCTCCTGGAACGGAATCCCCGGCCACATCGGCGAAGATTCCGCTTCAGAAGTCCCTGACGTCACTGTCCATATATGGACACAGTGAAGTCAGTGACTTCTCCTGGAGCGGAATCCCCGGCCACATCGGCGGGGATTCCGCTTCAGAAGTCCCTGACGTCACTGTCCATATATGGACACAGTGAAGTCAGTGACTTCTCCTGGAGCGGAATCCCCGGCCACATCGGCGGGGATTCCGCTTCAGAAGTCCCTGACGTCACTGTCCATATATGGACACAGTGAAGTCAGTGACTTTTCCTGGAGCGGAATCCCCGGCCAATTCGCCGGTGATTCCACTTCAGAAGTCACTGTGTCCATATATGGACACAGTGAAGTCCGTGACTTCTCCTGGAGCGGAATCCCCGGCCACATCGGCGGGGATTCCGCTTCATTAGTCCCTGACGTCACTGTCCATATATGGACACAGTGAAGTCTGTGACTTCTCTTGGAGCGGAATCCCCGGCCACATCGGCTGGGATTCCGCTTCATTAGTCCCTGACGTCACTGTCCATATATGGACACAGTGAAGTCTGTGACTTCTCTTGGAGCGGAATCCCCGGCCAATTCGCCGGTGATTCCGCTTCAGAAGTCACTGTGTCCATATATGGACACAGTGAAGTCTGTGACTTCTCCTGGAGTGGAATCCCAAATCCCGGGTTTGGGGATTGCGCTCCTACAGTGAGCAAATAAACACCCTCCTCCTCCTCCTCCTCACATGCGCTTCGGACTGTGAGGAGGAGAAGGAGAGAGCGAGCTACGGCAGACACGGCCGTCACAGTGCACACCGACACCACATATTAAGACTTGCGCATGCGCAATGAAACTGCTGCTGAAGACGCAGCCATATCATTTAACAGAGCATGCGTGGTAGTGTCAACCACGCATGCTCTAAGCAGATGGGGAAAACACGTGGTACAGTATGACGTAACCGTACACTGTGAAAACCGGAAACCGCAAACCGGAAGTTAGGCGCGAATGGACGGGTATGCACAGGAAGTGCAAATTTTACATGGACAAGCGGTCACGTGACGGAAGAGGGGATACGACGATACAGCCAGCTAATCAAACGTAAGTACATTACAAAGTTACATGTTTTTTATTGTTTAGTTTAATTAAAAGTAATTTTTTACTTCCGGAAAACCCCTTTAAAGTCCCAAAAAATCCTTTTCCCATTTTTTCTCTAAAGTAATGTAAAAAAAAAAATTACACAAAATTGGTATCGCTGCGTCCGTAAAAGTCTGAACTATAACAATATACAATTACTTAACTCGCACGTTGAACGCCGTAAAAAAGAAATGGGGTCATTTTTGGAGGGTTTCCACTGTTTTGGCACCACAAAATGTCTTCAAACTATGACATGGTGCCTAAAACATATTCTAAAAAAACAGGAGGCCTCAAAATCCACTAGGTGCTCCTTTGCTTCTGAGGCCTGTGTTTTAGTCCATTAGCACACTAGGGCCACATGTGGGATATTTCTAAAAACTGCAGAATCTGGGCAATAAATATTAAGTTGCATTTCTCAGGTAAAACCTTATGTGTTATAGGAAAAAATTTATTACATATGAATTTTGGCAAAAAAAATGGAATTTTTAAATTTCTCCTCCAGATTGCTTTAATTCCTGTCAAACGCCTAAAGGATTAAAACACTTTCTGAATGCTGTATAAATATTTTCAGGGGTGCAGTTTTCAAAATGGAGTGATTTATGGCTATCTAATATATAGGGCCTTCAAAGCCACTTCAGAACTGAACTGGTCCCTGAAAAAATTGCCTTTTGAAATTTTCTAGAAAATGTGAGAAATTGCTACTAAAGTTATAAGCCTAGAAAACTAAAGGGACGTTCAAAAAACAATGCAAACATAAAGTAGACATATGGGATATGTGAAATAGTAACTATTTTGTGTTGTATTACTATTTGTTTTACAAGCAGATACATAAAAATTTAGAAAAATGCAAATTTTTGCACATTTTCTTAAAATGTTGGTGTTTTTCACCAATAAATATTGAATTTATCGATCACATTTTTTCCACTAATATAAAGTACAATATGTCACGAGAAAGCAATCTCAGAATCACTTGGATAGGTAAAAGCATTCCGAAGTTATTACCACATACAGTAAGGCTGGATTCACACGACCATGTTACGTCCGTAATGGACGGAACGTATTTCGGCCGGAAGTCCCGGACCGAACACAGTGCAGGGAGCCGGGCTCCTAGCATCATAGTTATGTACGATGATAGGAGTCCCTGCCTTGCTGCAGGACAACTGTCCCTTACTGAAAACATGATTACAGTACGGGACAGTTGTCCTGCAGCGAGGCAGGGACTCCTAGCATCGTACATAACTATGATGCTAGGAGCCCGGCTCCCTGCACTGTGTTCGGTCCAGGACTTGCGGCCGAAATACGTCCGTCAATTACGGACGTAACATGGTTGTGTGAATCCAGCCTAACACATGTCAGATTTGAAAAAAATCGCCTTCGTCCTCAAGGCCAAAACAGGCTCAGTCGTAAAGGGGTTAAGGGACATTTCTATATTCAGCATATAAAGTTTGTTTATTGTATGATGAAAAGTTATGTACATTTCCAATAGACTTTGAGGGAAATGTATTATTATTTTTACGCCAAATTTCTGGCGTAAAAAAGTTTTAAATGCCTCAAAAGTCAAAATGTATGCAACGTTTTTTTATACTTTGGGGAATATTTGCCGCTCACGGGACATTACTAAAAAAGCAGGTTGGGCTTAGCGGAAGGAGCATGGTTTTCTGCAACCCAACACATTTTCTATAATCTACATATCTGATGTCAATTATAGCGCAAATCTAGCAAATAAAAAGCACAAATCTAGTAAGATGCGCTTCTAGATAAATTAGGCGTATCTTGCTCTACGTTTTTCTAGATTAAGACTGGCATCTGATATACCAGTCTTAATAAATTCCCCCTTAGTGTATTATATGCTCACAGAATGCAAGATCTCTGCTTATCAGTGGCGAATTTACACCTCATGCACACGACCATGTAAGCCATCCGAGTCTTGTCAGTGATCCGAGGCTCATTAAACTAATCCATCTCCCTTATACTTTCATAGCAGCTCAGTCTTCCCTATGGAGTCTTGCTGCTGTACTAGGACCTGCGGTCATGTGTCCTGCAGGTCTAAACAATAACAAGAACTGAAAACATAAGGTCATGTGACCTTATGTCTGCAGGTCCTTTTGAAGGACATACACAATGCAGTTCTGTTGCAGTTTGTACTGTGATTCGCGGCAAAAATGCGTCAAAACTGAAATGTACTTTGGGCTGCCATGGGCCCCACGGGAGCCTCGGGCCCCGAGCAACCGCCTAAAACACCCCTATGATGATCGGCCATTGCTGCTTGTAGTCATTGAAAGAGAACCTTTATTGTTTATTTCCAGGTTATGAAAATCTGTCTTGGTCATCCGATGGACACACAGGTGCACAGTTAGGGTATGTGCACACGACCTTCTTTCAGACGTAATGGAGGCGTTTTACGCCTCGAATTACGCCTAAAAAAACGGCTCCAAGACGTCGCCAAGCATCTGCCCATTGCTTGCAATGGGTCTTACGATGTTCTGTGCAGATGAGCTGTCATTTTATGCGTCGCTGTCAAAAGACGGCGCATAGAATTACGCCCGCTTCAAAGAAGTGCAGGACACTTCTTGGGACGTAACTGTTAGGGTATGTTCACACGGCGGGGGTCCGTAACGGCTGAAATTACGGGGATGTTTCAGCCTGAAAACATCCCCGTAATTTCAGCCGTACCGGCATGTGCAGGCGCTTGAACGCCGCGTCAATTACGGCCGTAATTAGCGCTGCTATTCATTGTAGTCAATGAATAACGGCTCTATTTACGGCCAAAGAAGTGACAGGTCACTTCTTTGACGCGGGCGTCTATTTACGCGCCGTCATTTGACAGCGGCGCGTAAATATACGCCTCGTGTGAACAGACAAACGTCTGCCCATTGCTTTCAATGGGCAGATGTTTGTCAGCGCTATTGAGGCGCTATTTTCGGGCGTAATTCGGGGCAAAAACGCCCGATTTACGTCCGTAAATAGGCCGTGTGAAAATACCCTTAGCCGTTTTTCATTGACTCCAAAGAAGAACAGCTCCAATTACGTCCGTAAAAGACGCCGCGAAAAATGCGAGTACTTGCAAAAACGTCTGAAATTCAGGAGAAAACAGCTCCGTAATTTCAGACGTATTTGGCTTTGTCGTGTGCACATACCGTCAGGGTGTGTTCACATACAGTGTTTTCAGGTGTATTTTGGGGCATTTACGCCTGGAAAAACGCCTGAAAAAACGGAAGTTGAATGCCTACAAACATCTGCCCATTGAAATCATTGGGAAAAACAGCATTTAGTTCATATAGTTTTAAAAAACAGAGCGTAAAAAGACGCTCCGTAAAAAGAAGTAGCATGTCACTTCTTGAGGCGTTTTTTGGAGCGGATTTTCAATTGAACACTATGAAAAACGCCTCAAAAAACGCCTTAATCGGCGCTGTTCACACTGAGTTTTCTTACGAATTTTTTTGACGCGGAAACCTTGCCGCAAAACTCCTCAAAAACCGCCCGAAAATGCCTCCAATTGATTTCAATGGGAGTTGGACGAGTTTTTTTTACCGCGAATAAAAAAAAATGCGTTGCGGTAAAAAAAGAAGCGTCATGACCCATCTTGAGACGGTTTCCGCCTCCAAAACCCCATTTCAATCAGTCAGAAAGAGGAAAAAAAACGCCTCGACGAGTGTTTTGACGAGTTTTTGTCAAACCACTGTGCAAAAACCGCCTGGAGCAGTTTTTGCCCATTGCTTGCAATGGGTTTTACGATGTTCTGTTCCCACGAGCCTTTACTTTACGTGTCACTGTCAAAATACGGCGCGTAAAATGACGGCTCGTCAAAAGAAGTGCCGGACACTTCTTGGGACTTTTTGGAGGCGTTTATCATTTACTCCATTGAAAAACAGGTCCAAAAACGGCCGTAAAAAACTCAGCGAACAACGCGAGTTGTTAAAAAAACGTCTGAAAATCAGGAGCTGTTTTCGCCTGAAAACTGCTCCGTATTTTCATTTCAGACATTTTTGCTCACTGTGTGTGAACATACCCTCAAAAGTAGCTTCATTTTCAGCTTCAAAAACGCCTGAAATTCAGAGGCTCCGTAGTTTCAGGCTTTGTTAAGCGTGTGAACATACCCTCACAGTACATTTATCATAGTTCTGTCTGTGATCATCACATGGCCAGGACAGGCCAGGACAGATTTTTAACCTTTGGAACTAAACAATAAATGATCCCATTCAATGACTGCAAGCAGAGATCTTGAACACCATGAGGAATTGATTCACAAAATTATACAAACCTTCACTATGCAATAAACAAACTTTATTTCCTGACATCAGAAGCTCGACTTTGAACCTACATTTAATAATTATAACAATTAAAACACTTGCATTTCCATCATGTAACACTTTGACCAGAATCACTGCTTTTAGTTGAGAAGCATTCCAATAATTACAGCGATGGCTCATGGGATCTGCTGGGCAACCAAAAGAAAATGGAATTTTCCCAGATATCTGCCTCTTATCATAAAATAATTACTTTTTTTTATTTTATTTAATAATGTAGTATATCCTTCAATAATACTCCAAGGTGAAACTTTAATCCTTTGCCAAAGCCATTTTTCCTTTTTTCTTAATTCATTATTTTAGGAAAAGAGTGGGAGAAGGGATTTTTTTTTTAACTTTTAATTTTAAAATATATTTATTCAAATAAATTATTCAACTACTTCTTCAATTTTTTTTTTATTAGTCCCTAGGGAATTTCAGCACAAGATTGTTTCTTTATTTTAATATATTGTTTTATAGTCTATCAAAATTTAACATGAAATGCTTTTCTTAACTCCTATTATAAAGTTCAAGCTTTGCAACTGAGTAAATTAGATTATCTAGACCAGGGCAATGTTCCTTCTAAGTCTTGGCAGTTCCTGAGCGGGGCAGTTAGGGAGCAGGACAAGTCTCTATCAATGGTGGGCGATCCGATGACCAAAAGTAATACCCCCAGTAAACGCTAATATAGCGACTAAATAAGAGAATAAGAAAAGGTATTTTAAATTAGTTTTAATTACTTTTTTAAATACTAGAATATTACAAGTACAGCAGTAAAATAGATGACAGTTATAAACACCAATTATAGGAATCAATGAAAGAATCCTACATTACACCACTGCCCCTGTAGATAGCGCCACACAGACCCCCTGTAGAAAGCGCCACACAGACCCCCTGTAGATAGCGCCACACAGACCCCACTGTAGGTAGGGCAACACAGACCCCCTGTAGATAGTGCCACACAGACCCCCTGTAGATAGTGCCACACAGACCCCCCTGTAGATAGTGCCACACAGACCCCCCTGTAGATAGTGCCACACAGACCCCCTGTAGATAGTGCCACACACAGACCCCTTGTATATATAGTGCCACACACAGCCCCCTTGTATATATATAGTGCCACACACAGCCCCCTTGTGTGTATGTGTATATATATGTGTATATATATATATATATATATATATATATAGTGCCACACAGCCCCCTTGTATATAGTGCCACACAGCTCCCTTGTATACATAGTGCCACACAGAAATCCCCTCTGTATATAGTGCTACACAGCAATTCCCCCCTGTATATAGGGCTACACAGTCCCCTCCCCCACAGCTCCTTAAAAAAAAGAATTGTACTTACCTTACCCCGTTTCGGCGACAGAGAGAGCGCTACACTGCCTCTCCGGTGGGAGCCATGCGCAGACCGGCGTGATGTGACGTCATCATGCTGGCCTGCGCGACTCCCAGCGCCTTATAGGCTGCAGGCTTAACGTGGCCTGCAGCATATACAGGGGCGTAGCTAAAGGCTCATGGGCCCTGATGCAAAGGTTCTTTTTGCCCCCCCCAAACTTCTCATGGCCGATGGCCCGCAGCTTTCAGCTGCATCGCTGGGTCTCCTAAGTGATCCAACAATGCAGCACTAACAGCCAGGGGCGTCACTAAGGACTTAAAACATCAGGGGGAATAGCCCCAATACATATGTACCCCCCAACAAAATGTGTGCGTGTATGTATATATATATATATATATATATATATGTAAACATAGAATCCTGCAGCACAGGCTTAAATGAAAGGGGATGCAAGCCTTAGGGTATGTGCACACGATGAGGCTTTTACGTCTGAAAAGACAGACTGTTTTCAGGAAAAAACAGCTGCCTCGTTTCAGACGTAAATGTTCCTCCTCGCATTTTGCGAGGCTTCTCTGACAGCCGTAAATTTTGAGCTGTGCTTCATTGAGTTCAATGAAGAACGGCTCAAATTACGTCGGAAAAACTTCTTTTGCCGAGGCTGTATTTTTACGCGTCGTCGTTTGACAGCTGTCAAACGACGACGCGTAAATGACAGATTGTCTGCACAGTACGTCGGCAAACCCATTCAAATGAATGGGCAGATGTTTGCCGACGTATTGTAGCCCTATTTTCAGACGTAAAACGAGGCATAATACGCCTCGTTTACGTCTGAAAATAGGTCGTGTGAACCCAGCGTTAGGGAACTGACCACTGTCCCTCTAGACAAAAAGCAGTAAATAGGCAGCACTCACAAAGGCTTATGGTGAAAAAAGGGGGTGCTTTATTGACCCCCAAAAGTGCAACGTTTCGGCTCTCCCAACCTGAGCCTCTCAAGCAGTTTGTTAGTGGGTATACACACGTATATAAAGGATAGTGAATAAGCTATTTACAATCATCAGTGTACTATCAAGCAAAATATCAAATGACAGTTCATATAGTGGATGCCTGCAAGCATCCCAGTGAGAAGGGTGATACACATTACAATTATGCATATATGGCATATAAATAGATCTGAAATAACATCCATAGTATAGTGTAGCGTCTGTTGTATGATAATAAGTAATAAAGTTCATCTGTGCTTATTATGTGAATATACAAATGAGGAGGACTCACATATGATGGTAGGAAGTGTTTACTATGGGAGCTCGCCCAACATCGTTACAGTTCTAATACACCTGTGCAGGGGAGAAATCAATGGGACACTGCTGTGTTGATGCTCACATGTGCGCACATGTGCAGAAGAGTGGAAGAATCCACGGCGGCCATATTACTAGAGGGCAAGTGCTCATACATGAGTGAGGGAGAGTTTATGAGCATCATAGCAACACTCACTGGCCTCATGAAAAGTACAAGTCCAATGGGCGGGTTGTAAAGTTAACCCTGTGTGTGCCTGCACACAGTGATGAAACATGTCTAAAAGTATTGTACTCAGAGCCTGTGACAGCATAAAACAATACGGAGAGCTATTGGAATGAAAGAAAAATGAAATTAAGGCAGTATGGCCATAGAATATAATAACAATTAGGCAATAATAAGGTTTATTAAAGGCTATATATACCCAAAAAAGTTGCTGATTAGGTACAAATGCAACTTCAAGAACACGGAAAGGGAACAAGAGCTAGAGACCACCAGATGGGTGGGTGAAGCCCAAGCCCAGAGGTGTGTACCAGCACTCAGTCCGTGTATATGACACAGATAGGTGCAACGGCGCACACCAACGTGGATGTACAGCAAATAACCTGTTAAGTGTGCAACATGGGGACAGCCGGGGTACAAGAGAACAACGTTCGCAACATAGTAGAATATAGTCATACCAATGAGTACACCAAAGGGGAGCATACCAACAAATGGAATAGAGTCTGTGTGCAGGTAACCACGGGTAACGAAGGAATAATACTGTAGTAAATAAGTAAAACTAAAATCACCTCAACAAATCAAGTGCCGGATAATCTGTTTTATTATATAAAAGGCAAGGAAAATACAGGCTGGATCACATCTTGTGAGCAGAACCATCATGTGTTCAATAAGTGACTTTCTTCAATTGACAAACTTGATATCTGTAAAGATAAAAAAAATGTGTGTAAGTCAATTTTTATAACAATAACATAAAAAGAGATTTCTATTTTCAATCTAACAAAGTATATGGATGATTAGTAGACGGAACCATGTGTAACGGGGCAGGCGGGTCCTAATGTACATCACCTAGAATGTATTCTGCGTTTAAGCCATTCGGTTTTAAAGTATTGAGTTTCCTGATCCATTGTAATTCCCTGGTCCTCAGAGACCTGGCCCTGTCACCACCGAGACGTGGTCTAGGGACATGGTCAATAAGCCAAAATTTTAACTGGCGCTCAGTGTGATTGGCTTCTGTGTAGTGTTTAGGGACTGGAAGATCAAGGCGTTTTTTGCGGATTGTGTAACGATGTTAATTGATGCGGGTCTTAACGTCTAATGGGGTTTCACCCACATATAACAGACCGCAAGGACATTGTAAAATATAGACCACATGGTCTGAGTTGCAGGTAAGGAAGTGTTTGATGGGGTATGTCACCCTCGTTATGGGATGTGTAAACGAACCCCCTTTCACCATTAGGTTACAGTTAATGCAGCTTAAGCAGGGTAAACAACCCATTTTGGGTCTGAAGAGGAAGGTCTGTGTGGATAATCTTTTTGAACCCAGGTCTGATCTGACCAATCTATCCTTAATATTGGTAGCTCCAGTATGCCATAAGAGGGGGGTTGGCTAGTTCTGGAACAGTTTTAAGGCAATTGGAAAGCATGGGCCAATGTTTCCTCAGCACCCGTGATATTTCCACACTATAGTCCGTGTAGGTGGAGATAAACGGTATACGATCAGCTGTCTCATTACTTGTTTTGGGGGTCAAAAGATCCTCCCTATCGAGATTGTTCACTGTCATTTTATGTTTTCTGAGGAGATAACCTGGGTAACACCTATCCTTAAATTTGTTTATAATGACATCCAGAGTGTGTTCCATTTTGTCCTCCTCACTGACTATTCTCTTGGCCCTCAAGAGCTGACTGGTTCAAGTTAAACAAACCGAAACTTTGAAAAACATTCAGCAACGTGTAATGCCAACTCATCTATTAAATACAAATACAAATTAAGATCTAAGAATGGCATATAATAAATCAAATAGACTATTTTTGAACAGTAAATATATTAGATCGAATAAAAAAACTAAACAGTCAACTCATGTTGTAGGGGTAATTAATAAAATAGACATTAACACCCCCCCCCCACTCATAATTCCAATACATTGAATGATCAGGCAGCTATTTCTTCACCAAACGAAAATTTGGATTTATCTACTTTAACAATACATAACACTTCTGATGACTTATTATCCAATACTGTGATTAACATCGATTGTGATAATAGAGAAGTATTTTCCTTAGATCTACCACTATCCCCAAGAGTTATGACTACTATAGATAACACACAAGCTGGTTCTAATATGTTGGCTCCTTTCTTAACCCCTGCAATATGCAATATAACTTTAGGAGATATTGTTTCCCCTCCTCTAGCCAACACCTCTTCTTCTTTTTTAGAGAATTTACCTGTTTTAAACCCCCAACAAACGACTATAAGCGATTTTTTTCGCCCGAAAAAAAAGTTAAAACATTATAGAGGAACCCGGGGAGGCAAAAAGAAAAAGGGAGTAACAAAGGTCTCCCCTCCTCCCCTTATTCCTTCCAAGTCCATTTTTAATCTTTCTGATCACATTCTGAATAAAGCTGAAATTTCCCTTCTTGAAAAAGGCCTCTCTTTCTGTCCAACTGTTGGAACAAATGGTTTTAACCTATTTATTGATTTACATCGTTTCACTAGGAAACTCACACTCCAGAGGCATTTCCAATTAACATCCTATAAGTTGGTTGATGGAAAAACCCATGTGGATATAAACAATGATCAACAGAGCGAAACATCTTCTACTTTTAAACATACAAACCTAAAAGCACCATCCAAATTTTATCCTCTAGCCCATCAGGGCAATTTTATTAATACTTTTCACCATTTAGTAGGCAGAGATCTGGAAAATCTCGAGTCATACAAATTTCCACATAAACATAATTTGTCCAATAATGAAAAACGTGCCTTAAAAAATCTCAAAGAGTACAAATCGATTATTATAAGATCTGCTGACAAGGGTGGAGGTACAGTGATCCAGAACACTATAAATTATTATAATGAAGCATTACAAATTCTGTTAGATACAAATTTGTCTTGACCATAATCCCATGGAAGATATCATGGAAGATATCAATAAGCACCTTAAATTATTGATAGATCAAGCTTTTATAGATAAACTCTTAAACAAAAATGAAAGAAATTATCTAACACCGAAAAATATAAATCTACCATTCTATTATCATTTACCAAAAATTCATAAAGATGCCAAAAATCCTCCGGGAAGACCAATCATCTCCGGAATACAGTCACCCACTTTCAGGGGCGGATTAAGGGTACCATGGGCCCTGGGCACTTTTTCAGATCTGGGCCCCCCCCCCCTCAAACTCCGAAGACGCTGTACCGTATATATTTGCAGAATTCTGTTTAGGCGGCCACAGATCTGGCACGGTTATAATTTAGCTGTAAAAGTAGAATGAGCCATATAGAAGAAAGAAGCAGAATACTTTGAGACACTGAAGTGGTCAGGAACTTTATAACTTTTTTATTTTTACATCAATGGAGTGGTGTGTGAAGGATTATTTTTTTGCGGGAGGAGTTATAGTTTTTAATGGCACCATGTAAAGTACCATATAATGGGTGAATTGGAAAAAAAATTATTTCCTACAAGTTTTTTGGGGTTTAGTTTTTACTGTATATATTTACCATATTTTAAGGTAAAAGTAAATTTAACATATACTTTTATCTTAAGAGAAGGTAAATATATACAGACCCAGAACCCAGTTCAGCACATATATACAGCCCGAGAACCAAGCTCAGTACATATATACAACACCAGAACCAAGCTCAGTGATAAATATAGCACCAGAACCAAGCTGAATACATATATACAGCACTAGAACAAGCTCAGTACATATATACATCCCTAGAACCAAACTCAGTACATATACACAGCACCAGAACAAAGCTCAGTACATATATACATCCCCAGAACCAAGCTCAGTACATATGTATAACTTCAGAACCAAGCTCAGTATATATATATATATATATATATATATATATATATATATATATATACATATATATATATATATATATATATATATATATATATACATATATATATATATATATATATATATATATATTTATACATATATTTATATACATATATGTATATATATGTATATACATATATATATATATATATATATATATATATATATATATATATATATATATATATATATATATATACATACAGTGAAGGAAATAAGTATTTGATCCCTTGCTGATTTTGTAAGTTTGCCCACTGTCAAAGACATGAACAGTCTAGAATTTTTAGGCTAGGTTAATTTTACCAGTGAGAGATAGATTATATAAAAAAAAACACAGAAAATCACATTGTCAAAATTATATATATTTATTTGCATTGTGCACAGAGAAATAAGTATTTGATCCCTTTGGCAAACAAGACTTAATACTTGGTGGCAAAACCCTTGTTGGCAAGCACAGCAGTCAGATGTTTTTTGTAGTTGATGATGAGGTTTGCACACATGTTAGATGGAATTTTGGCCCACTCCTCTTTGCAGATCATCTGTAAATCATTAAGATTTCGAGGCTGTCGCTTGACAACTCGGATCTTCAGCTCCCTCCATAAGTTTTCGATGGGATTAAGGTCTGGAGACTGGCTAGGCCACTCCATGACCTTAATGTGCTTCTTTTTGAGCCACTCCTTTGTTGCCTTGGCTGTATGTTTCGGGTCATTGTCGTGCTGGAAGACCCAGCCACGAGCCATTTTTAATGTCCTGGTGGAGGGAAGGAGGTTGTCACTCAGGATTTGACGGTACATGGCTCCATCCATTCTCCCATTGATGCGGTGAAGTAGTCCTGTGCCCTTAGAAGAGAAACACCCCAAAACATAATGTTTCCACCTCCATGCTTGACAGTGGGGATGATGTTCTTTGGGTCATAGGCAGCATTTCTCTTCCTCCAAACATGGCGAGTTGAGTTAATACCAAAGAGCTCAATTTTAGTCTCACCTGACCACAGCACCTTCCAATCACTCTCAGAATCATCCAGATGCTCATTTGCAAACTTCAGACGGGCCAGTACATGTGCCTTCTTGAGCAGGGGGACCTTGCGGGCACTGCAGGATTTTAATCCATTACGGCGTAATGTGTTACCAATGGTTTTCTTGGTGACTGTGGTCCCAGCTGCCTTGAGATCATTAACAAGTTCCCCCCGTGTAGTTTTCGGCTGAGCTCTCACCTTCCTCAGGATCAAGGATACCCCACGAGGTGAGATTTTGCATGGAGCCCCAGATCGATGTCGATTGACAGTCATTTTGTATGTCTTCCATTTTCTTACTATTGCACCAACAGTTGGCTCCTTCTCACCTAGCATCTTACTTATGGTTTTGTAGCCCATTCCAGCCTTGTGCAGGTCTATGATCTTGTCTCTGACATCCTTAGAAAGCTCTTTGGTTTTGCCCATGTTATAGAGGTTAGAGTCAGACTGATTAATTGAGTCTGTGGACAGGAGTCTTTTGTACGGGTGACCATGTAAGGCAGCTGTCTTTAATGCAGGCACCAAGTTGATTTGGAGTGTGTAACTGGTCTGGAGGAGGCTGAACTCTTAATGGTTGTTAGGGGATCAAATACTTATTTCTCTGTGCACAATGCAAATAAATATATATAATTTTGACTATGTGATTTTCTTTTCTTTTATATAATCTATCTCTCACTGGTAAAATTAACCTAGCCTAAAAATTCTAGACTGTTCATGTCTATGACAGTGGGCAAAATTACAAAATCAGCAAGGGATCAAATAATTATTTCCTTCACTGTATATATACACAGCACCAGAACCAGGCTCAGTACATATATATACAGCACCAGAACAAATACAGTTCAGTACAGAGATCATTTGCAAATTCAGTTTAACCCCTGCTGTATAAATTTCTACGACATAAAATGACAACTCCCAGTATAGCCTGAACAATGGTTAGGATATGCTGGGAGTTGCTGTTTAACAAAAAAGAATGCTACCATCCGTTATCTCACTGCAGATCATACAGTGACTACAGTACTGATCAGTCACAGGGAGAATAAACATTTACATTGAGTGACTCACAGGTGATGTCTCAGATTCTTTTTAATTATTTTTCTCTTTTCTTCTCCATCCGGTCCAGACCTCTATGATGACTTCTCTCAGGCATGGCCCATTTATGCAGTTCACAGCACAGATGTTTTCGGCTCCTCACTTTTCCAACATTTCCGCACCTGTAAACGAAGATAAAATTCTCATGATGCCACACTCTATGCTTCTAAATATAATAGTATCATACAATGAATATAATAGTACTATACACTGTACTCCTGAATATAATAGTACTGTACACTGTACTCCTGAATATAATAATACTATACACTGTACTCCTGAATATAATAGTACTATACACTGCGTTCCTGAATATAATAGTACTATTATACGAATCAGTACCCGACCATCTGTAGTGATCTGTAGTGATGGTCGGGTACTGGGTCAGCCACAGGCTGGTAATATCAGCCTGGGAAAGGCCAAAAACAGTGACCTTCCCCCCCCTGGTAATGCTAGGCTGCTGCTGTTGTATCTGGCGGGGTCCCCCCCATTTTTCATAACCAGCCAGATACAAGAAAGTAGCAGCAGGCTAACGTTACCAGGGGGGAAGGGCCACAGTTTTTGGCCTTTCCCAGCCTAATAATACCAGCCTGCGGCCGCCCCATTACCCAAACATCACTACAGATGGTCAGGTACTGGATCATACCCGGATTTTCCCGACACCCCTGGTGGCGGTGGGTACCGGTGTAATAATGGGGGTTAGTGATAGCCTCTGCACCGGCTAACACTGAGCCTCACTTTAGTAATGGACGCTGTCAATCAGCCGGCGGCCATTACTAAGGCGGTAGTAATAAAGTTTAAAAAACAAAGACATAGAAAAATTATTTTATTGAGATAAAAACCACCCAGACAACCCTCATTAACCATTTTATTGATAATAAAAACGCCATCATCGAAGTAGTCCTCGAATCCGACGTAGTCCAACGACCGAAACTGTAGAAAAACACAAACAACAAAAACGATTAGTAACACATGTGGTAGGCTTAGGTACAGGGCCCATGTGTGATACTGTTTGTCAAGGCAGGCTTAGATACAGGTTCCAGCAGACAGTAATCTTATACAGTACATGTGGTAGGCTTATATACAGGGCCCATCAGACAGGATCACACATGGGCCATGTATCTAAGCCTACCATGTGCTTATGTAAGATGCTTAGATACAGGGCCCAGCAGACAGGATCACACAATCTGTGATCCTGTCTCATGGGCCCTCTAAGCCTGCAACATCGTAGGCTTAAAGGGATTGTCCAGTCCCTAAACATTGATGGCCTATCCTCAGGATAGGCCATCAATAGCTGATGGGTCGGGGTCCGTCTCCCAGGACCCGCCAATCACCTGTTTTGAAGGAGCCACAGCGCTGGTACCACAGCTGCTTCCCTTCATTTCCCTTACTGGCTCACACTGTGAATCGCTGACCCCTATTCAAAATGTGAGCAAGTGACCGGAATGAAGGGGAAGCACCAGCTGTCGTACGAGTGCTGCGGCCCCTTCAAAACAGGTGATTGGCGGGGGTCCTGGGAGTCGGACCCCGCCAATCAGCTTCAAGCAGACAGGGATATTAAACTTACCCTCCTCTTCAGCCGAAGCAGATGTCCTGACTCTATTCAGGATCAGGATGCTGTGCGCGGCGCATAGCGTTGTGACGTCATGCGCTACGCGCCGGAAACAGGAAGGTAAGTACTGTAGTTACTATA
Organism: Rhinoderma darwinii; assembly: GCF_050947455.1. Lineage (NCBI taxonomy): Eukaryota > Metazoa > Chordata > Amphibia > Anura > Rhinodermatidae > Rhinoderma > Rhinoderma darwinii. The sequence goes on along the minus strand of NC_134687.1, from coordinate 571,674,299 downwards.
GTAACGGGCCCGCGGCTCCAGTTACTATAGTAACTTTTTATTGATGTAGTGTGGCCCCTATAGCTACGCCACTGGTTGGGTGAGAGGTCCCGCTTCACTCCGGTTCTCTGAACGGCTGTAATTTTAACAGCCGGTAAGGGAGAACCGGCGCAAACTGGGCCCCCTTCCAGCCTCGGGCCCCGGGCACTTGCCCAGATTGCCCTCATTATAATCCGTCTCTGCCCACTTGTCACCTGTCCCACTATTTTGGTCTAGTTATCCAAAAATATGTTGTAACATTACCAAGTTTTTTAAAAGATTCTACACAACTTATTAGTGAACTACGTATAATACCTTCAAAAAACAATCCACTTCTGATCACTTTAGATGTAAGTGCATTATACAGCAACATTGAGCACTCCTTGGGTCTGAAAAACCTCAGAAATATTTTTGAAAAAGACATTGAACTTCAACCATTGCAAATTAAATTTTATTGTGAAAGAATGGAATTTATTCTCAAAAATAACGCATTTTCTTTTGACCAAAATATATGCCATCAAGTACAGGGCACTGCGATGGGTACTAGGGTGGCACCTAGTTATGCCAAAAATTTTATGGGTGCATTTGAGGACCAATTTATATGGAAACATCCTTGGGCCATGAACCACATTCTTCTATACAAAAGATATATAGATGACCTGTTTTTTATATGGAATGGTAACATGATAAGTGCAAAACATTTTTGTAATTCACTCAATGAGAACCAATGGGGTATCAACTTCACATTTAACCCCTTAAGGACGCAACCTAGTTTTGGCCTTAAGGCTCAGAGCCCATATTTCAAATCTGAAATATTTCACTTTATGTGGTAATAACGTCGGAATGCTTAAACCTATCCAAGCGATTCTGAGATTGTTTTCTCGTGACACATTGGGCTTCATCTTCTTGGTAAAATTTGGTCGATATATTCAGTGTTTATTGGTGAAAAATTGCAAAATTGAGAGAAAATGTTGAAAAAATAGAATTTTTCAGAATTTAAATGCATCTGCTTGTAAAACAGACAGTTATACCACCCAAAATAGTTACTAGTTCACATTTCCCATATGTCTACTTTAGATTAGCATTGTTTTTTGAACATTCTTTTATTTTTCTTGGACGTTACAAGGCTTAGAACATAAACAGCAATTTCTCATATTTTTAAGAAAATGTCAAAAGCCTTTTTTTTAAGGTACCTCTTCAGGTCTTAAGTGGCTTTGAGGGGCCTATGTATTAGACTCTGATAAAACACGCCATTTTAAAAACTAGACCCCTCAAAGTATTCAAAACACCATTTAGAAAGATTTTTTTTAACCCTTCAGGCATTTCACAGGAATTAAAGCAAAGTGGATGTGAAATTTGCAAATGTAATTTTTCTTGCTGAATTTCAATTTTATTCAATTTTTTTTCTGTAACACAGAAGGTTTTACCAGAGAAACACTACTAAATATGTATTGTCCAGATTCTGCAGTTTTTAGAAATGTCCCACATGTGGCTCTACTGCGCTCGTGGACTATAACACAAGCCCTAGAAGCAAAGAAGCACCTAGTGCATTTTGAGGCCTCTTTTTTATTAGAATATATTTTAGGCAGCATGCCAGGTTTGAAGAGGTGTTGAGGTGACAAAACAGTAGGAGTCCCCAAAATGTGACCCCATTTTGGAAACTGCACCCCTCAAGGAATTCATTTATGGTTGTTGATACCATTTTGACCGCACAGTTTTTTCACAGCACCTATTTGAATTGGGCTGTGAAATTAAAAAAATTTCATTTTTTCCAATAAAATGTCATTTGTGATCAAAATTTCTTATTTTCACAGGAAACAAAATACCCCATTTTGTTGCCCAATTTGTCCTTAGTGCGGCAATACCCCATTTGTGGAGATAAACTGCCGTTTGGGCCCATGGGAGGGCTCAGAAGGAAAGGAGCGCTATGTGTATGTTGGAGTCCAGATTTTGCTGGATTGGTTTTCGGGTGCCATGTCGCATTTGCAGAGCCCCAGAGGTATCAAAGCAATGAAAACCACCATAAGTGAAACCCCATTTTGGAAACTACACCCCTTAAGGAATTCAAATATGTTTGTTGTTACAATTTTGACCGCACAGTTTTTTGACAGCACCTATTTGAATTGGGCTGTGAAATGAAAAAAATTTCCTTTTTTCAAACAAAATTTCATTTTTTTATCAAAATTTCTTATTTTCACAGGGAACAAAATACCCCATTTTGTTGCCCAATTTCTCTTGAGTGCAGCAATACCCCATTTGTGGCGATAAACTGCCATTTGGGCCCATGGGAGTCCTCAGAAGGGAAGGAGCGCTGTGTGTTCTTTGGAGTGCAGATTTTGCTGGTGTGGCTTTCGGGTGCCATGTCGCATTTGCAGAGCCCCAGAGGTAGCAAAGCAATGAAAACCAACCAGAAATGACCCCATTTTGGAAACTACACCCCTCAAGGAATTCATTTATGGGTGTTGTGACCATTTTGACCCCATAGTTTATTCACAGAACTTATTTGAATTGGGCTGGGAATTAAAACAAAATTATTTTTTTCCAATAATATGTAGTTTTGGCTGAAAATGTCTTATTTTCACAAGAAATAAAATACTCCATTCTGTTGCACAATTTGTCCTGAGTGCAGCAATACCCCATTTGTGGTGATAAACTGTCGTTTGGGCCCATGGGAGGGCTCAGAATGAAAGGACCACCATTTGGCCTACTGGAGATTTTCTGGTGCGAAGTCATGTATGCAGAAGCCCCTAAGGTACCAGTACAGTTAAAACCGGCAAGAAGTGACCCTGTTTTAAAAACTATACCGTTAAGGCATTCATCTAGAGGTGTAGTGAGCATTTTGACCGGAGACATACACCCCATAAACTGTAATGTGGGTTCTCCTGGGTACGGCAATACCCTACATGTGGCTGTTATCAGCTGCCTGGGCACACAGCATGGCCCAGAGGGGAAAGACGAGGGGGGATAAGCTGTGCGGAGTACATCATGGTAAGTAAAATTGGGGTAAATTATAAACCAAGGGATGTATGATAAATTTGAAAACACTCTTTCATACAGAGCTCTGGTTTTTCGGGACACGTGTCACATTGACTTACCCCCCTCTTATAGCAGACTTTGCACCTCTTTTGACTTTTTCCATTCTTGCCAGTTTGGGGAACTTCTCCTGGAAAGTGTTGCCCTTCTACGATGCGTGTGGCCTCGCTTACAGAAGAACTGGGTGCCCCCACCCCCTTCTTGGTCCCTAAAGATTAGGTTCTTGATAATAACCTCTTGAAATTCCAGGAAAGTTCCCCTCTGGCCTGTACATCGACGTAGCACGTACACATTGTACAAAGCCATCGGTATGATGTGCACGGCCAGCTTCTTATACCACACCCCATGGCGCTGTAGGGCTTCAGGACTTGATCTGACAAGTCCACCCCTCCCATGTACCTATTGTAGTCCAGGATGCAGTCTGGTTTGGGGGTCTCTGTACTAGTACCTCGTACAGGTACATGGGTACTGGTGTGACATCTCTCTTGTCCTTGTACTTGACACACAATATGTTGCTGCTAGAATGTGCCCTGCTCTCACCCCTTCTTGTTTGCCCAAGCAGAGTCTTAGGGAGGCCTCTCAGATTTCTTCTAGCAGTGCCGCATGCCGCAGGACTGGAAGCGAGGCAGTTGAAGAGTGGGACGCTGGTATAAAAATTATCCAGGTAGAGTTGGTAACCCTGGTCCAGCAGTGGGTGCACCAAATCCCACATAATTTTTTGCATTAACTCCCAGTAAGGTGGGGCAATCTGGGGGCTGAATACTGGTGTCCTTCCCTTTTATATATCCTAAATTTGTAGGTATACCCTGATGCACTCTCACATATCTTATACATCTTCACGCCATACCTTGCCCTCTTACCCGGCAGGTACTCGCGGAATTGAACTCTCCCTTTAAAATGTACCAAGGACTCATCAATAGAAATACACTTCTCGGGGGTGTATGCTTGGGAAAACCGGGCACTGAAATGGTCTAATAGGGGTCTCCGTTTATACAAACGGTCAAAACTGGGGTCATCTCGGGTGGGCACGGCTCATTATCAGTATAATGTAAGAAGCGAAGTATTGCCTCATTTATTTATTTTTTTAGGTTACAGTTCAGTTCTGAAGTTGCTTTGAGGGGCCCATATATTAGAAACCCCTATCAAACACCCCATTTTAGAAACTAGACCCCTCAAAGTATTCACAACAGCATTTAGAAAGTTTATGAACCCTTTAGATGTTTCACAGGAATTTAGAGCAAAGTAGAGGTGAAATTTACATAATTTTTTTTTCTCAGAAAATCCTCTTTATACCATTTTTTTTTATAACACAAAAAGTTTTATCAGAGAAACGCAACTCAATACTTATTGCCCAGATTTTGCAGTTTTGAGAAATATCCCACATGTGGCCCTAGTGCGGTAATGGACTGAAGCACCGGCCTCCGAAGCAAAGGAGCACCTAGTGGATTTTGAGCCCTCCTTTTATATTAGGCACCATGTCCGGTTTGAAGAGATCTTGTGGTGCCAAAACAGTGGAAAACCCCCAAAAGTGACCCCATTTTGGAAACTAGACCCCTTGAGGAATTCATTGCTGTTTTCATGGGGTGCATACGACTTTAGATCAGTTTCTATTCTATTTTTAGGTGGCGTGGTGACTAAAAAACAGCAATTCTACTATTGTTTTCTTATTCTATTTTTTTACAGCGTTCACCCTGCGCTACAAATTACATATTCACTTTATTCTGCGGGGCGATACGATTACGGCGATACCAGATGTTTATAGTTTTTTTTATGTCTTATGGCGTTTGCACAATAAAATACTTTTTGTAAAAAAATCATTTACTTTTTGTGTTGCCTTATTCTAAGAGCCAGAACGTTTATATTTTTCCATCAAGAAAGCCGTGTGAGGACTTATTTTTTGCGTAACAAACTGTAGTTTCGATCAGCACCATTTTTAGGTACATGCGACTTTTTGATCTCTTTTTATTCAATTTTTTGGAAGGTGAAGTGACCAAACAATTGTGATTCTGGTACAGTTTATTATTATTTTCTTTTACGGTGTTCACCGCGCGAGATAAATAACAAAATAATTTTGTAGTTTAGGCCGTTACGGACGCGGCGATACTAATTATGTATAGTTTATTTGTTTGTTTATCTATTTTTATTAATAATAAAGGACTGATAAGGGAAAAGGGGGGATTTTTACTTTTATTATCTTTTTTTAACTTTTTTTTACTTTATTACTTTGTCCCACTAGAGGACTTGAGGGCAGGAGGCACTGATCGCTATTCTAATACACTGCACTACATGCGTAGTGCAGTGTATCAGAGCTGTCAGCTACTCACTGACAGCAAGCATAGTGGGTTCTGACTTTGACTAGCCAGACGCCATTGTTTGGTGTCTGGTTGCCATAGTTACAATCGCCGGCCGCTATCGTGTAGCAGGCCGGCGATTGTAGCTTAAGCCCTAAAAATCTGTGATCGCTATTGAACACGGCTTTTAAGGTGTTAATCAGCAGGGACACAGCAATCGGTCCCCGCTGTAAGAGCTGCGGCAGCTTCTGTACGATACAGCAGCTGTCACAGCTCCTACATGTGTCGGGAGGACAGCCAAAATGGCCGTTACTCCTGCGACTTAATATTCCGTCGCTGAGCGCGAACGTATTGGTTAGCGCGACGGAATATTACGTCGCTGAGCGTGAAGGGGTTAATAAACAAGAGAAAGAAATTGATTATCTTGATCTGACAATCATCTCATCAGGAGATAATTTTATTACACATACTCATTTTTAAAAAGTAGACACTGATAGCTACTTAAATTTTAACAGTGGTCACCATCCGAAATGGCTCAATAACATCCCTTGTAGCCAGTATAAGAGAATCAGAAAAAACTGTACTCTTAAAATGGATTTAAAAAAACAGAGTCAAATATTGTACAAACGTTTTAAAGATAAAGGCTATCCAAACACACTTCTGACTGACGCCTACAAAAAGACTATAACACTGTCCCAAGAGGATTGTTTACCACAACATGCTATTAGTGATCAAAAAATTAGAGAAGAACCCCAAGAACATGCTAATATGATTAAAAACTTTGGATTTAATTTTATCACCCAGTACAGTAATCATACAAAAGAATAGGAGACATACTCTACTAATATTGGCATGTACTCCAAACTGATCCCTTTCTTCAAAAAATTTTACCCCTGAAACCGACAATTACATTCAAAAGGGCAATAACTATTAAAAACATTCTAGCCCCAAGTCAAGTGAATTTTTCTGTGCTAAAGGTCAATTTGGGACATGAGTTAGAACCATGCAACCCTTTGCCCATAGTGGGAAGTTTTAAATGTGGGTTTAACAGGTGCCTATGTTGTAAATCCATCACGGATAAAACCTGTACATTTAGGTCTCAACAAACTGAAAAAATATTCAATATCGTTGCAAATTTAAACTGTCAGTCTAATTTTGTGATTTATCTAATGAATTGTATATGTGGAGTTCAGTATGTAGGAAGGACAATTCAGCCATTACATTGTAGACTAAATAAACATAAGTCTAATTGTAAAAATAAATTTCTACTTCACAGTGTGTGAGACATTGCACTTTAGTAAATGACGGCAATTTTGCATGTTTTACTATCATCCCAATCGATCAAATTAAAGAAAACCAGTCAGATCGCTATAATACTCTCTGTAAAAGAGAAATTTTATGGATTTACAAGTTGAAAACACTAAAACCGATAGGTCTGAACGAAATAAATGAGACCATCATTTAAATCCAAATAGTATAGTAAAATAAAAAACTTTTTCTGTATATCTGCATTATGAAAGTAAATGTATATACATGTAAAAAATACTCACTGTTTTCACTACAGTAAGTTTCCTTTTCGGTGCTTCCTTCCCCTGCATCCTTCTTTCTTATCGTTCTAGTGGAGCTCTCTGTCTAGATATTTAACATTCACGAGCGTCAAGTTACTATGACAACGATGTGCGCATGTAAACAAAAAGAAAAATATAATTAGACTAATAATATGTGTTAAAAACATTTCACATTCGTTTTTGAGGAATAATGAGATTAATAAATATATGGATGTATTTTTTAAGATACTAGAGAAGAATTTTAGAAGAATAATTTTATCTAAATTTTATCTTATTAATCTTTTATCTTTTGAGAAACTACAAGTGTAGTTATAAATATATACTTTGAATTTTTGATATTTACCTTTATACTTATTTTTATATCTTTTATTACTATCTCAGTTGGTAATATCACATTAGCATCCTTTTTAATGGTCTTACAAAGCACATAGCTGACAGCTTCACGTTGAGAACGGTACAACTAGACTAATTAAATATACATAAAAACATTTCAGAATTCGATAAGTATGTATACATTTATATTTTTAAAGACATCATTATATATATATACACAAAAAATAGAGCCCAGAAGCAGCACTCAAATAGCAAAAAATGTGAATTTATTTACCCAACAAAGCAACGTTTCACTTCCTCCATGGAAGCATTTTCAAGCAATTAATAAAAACCACACAATGACATATATAGGCAGAACAAAGCTTAATTAACAAGTGTTAATCTCGGGTAGAGATTTGCTCCTTAATCCTCCTGCTATTTTTCTTCATAAAATCTTGAGAAAGTTTGCCGTGTCAGCTAGATCCTACATTAGGGACACGGCTGATTTTTTAAATAAGATTAGGGACATTGTTATTCCTACTGGGGCCTTATTGGTCTAATTTGATGTGACATCCCTTTATACCTCCATCACCCATGAGAGGGGTATGACTAGTGTGGACAAAGCATTAAGTGGCACTGAATTCTCCTGTGAGTGCAGGGAATTCCTGATGGGTCTTCTTGATATAGTGTTAACCTGCAACTACTTCCTGTTTAACAATGAGTACTTTATGCAACTCCGTGGCACAGCTATGGTGTCTAATGTGGCCCCTACATATGCCAACATCGTTATGGCGGATATGGAGGAGACGTCGATCTTTGTATCCCACCACTTTACCTCGGTACTTGGGTGGTGGCGATACATAGATGACGTCTTCCTCATCTGGACAGGTGATTTGCCTAGTTTGAATACATTTTTTGACTACCTGAATTTGATTGATTCAGATATCAAGTTCACTATGGTGGTATCTGGTACCCGTGTCCAATTTCTTGACACTATGGTATATATACATAACAACAAACTCATGACAGATTTATATGTAAAAGAGACTGACTGTAACAACTTACTTAGTTTCGATAGTCATCACCCTAGGGGTATGATCAATTCTCTACCGTACAGCCAGCTTTTGAGGGTAAAGCGGATTGTTGATGACCCGACTTGTTTAGAACATAAACTTGACATGATGGTAGGGAAGTTTCTTGACAGAGGGTATCCAGTAAGACTTTTGAGGAAACACACCTATAAAGTGCAGAGAGCTGACAGGACACAACTGAGACAGGGTAGCAGGAAGAACCAGCAGACCGTTGCTAGACTCCCTATGGTCTCTACATTCAATATATACAGTTCGGATGTGGCAGGGATTATTAAAAGACATTGGAGGATCTTAAGTAATTTCTATGATGGAGTGACAGAATTTCAATCGCCCCCTTATTTTCATATAGGAGATCTCGGAATTTAAGGGATAAACTTGTCAGAACTGATGTTAGTATAAAGAACAGTCGGGTCAAAGGTATACCACGGGATTTGACTCGTAATGGTTGCTTCCCCTGTATGTCCTGTGACAGCTGCGCGATTATTCTGAAAGGTAATTCATTTACACATCCCACCACTGGTAGAACCTTCAACATTACTTCACACTACACATGTAGAAGTGACTTTGTAATATACATCCTACAATGCCCTTGCAACTTGATATATGTGGGTGAAACCACAACTGAATTTAGGTTAAGACTTAACAATCATAAATCTAGCATACGGACGAGGAAAGTTGAACTTCCCGTACCTAGACATTTTGTGGAGATGGGACACAATGTACACCAGCTTAGGTTCTGCATTATTGATAGGGTTCCCCCCCTTAAGAGAGGGGGTAATAGGGAACTGATCCTCAAACAACGGGAGGTTCAGTGGATTAATAGATTGAATTCTCTCCACCCAAACGGTCTTAATATGGATTACCCTTTGAATGTATTCAGATGATGTTTATTTTTATTTTTAGGACGAGTGAGTCCGGTCACTGTTTATGAAGCTTTCCATTTTCTACCCATATTTTGTTTAATCATACCTGTGCTACCCTTGGGGATTCTCTTGCCTGGTGATACCTTTCTATGTTCCATTCATTGCTCTGAAAAATATCTGTTTTGATGTATGGGAATAGTAGTTATTATATTATGATTGATTTTAATGTACTTATCTGCCTTCCTTTTTCTTTTGTAGATTGGAGGCCTGAAATTGTTTATGGAAGACGTTTGCCAACTGGTACAAGGAATGCTATACACATATATGTTTTTTGTATAAACAATTGATTTTAAATTAAAAAATTAAAAAAACTGTTTGAATCATGTGTATAAATATGGGGTGCTGACTTTGCACTATTCTACTGTATTTAGCTGTCAGTATATTTGACGTTTTTTAGTCATTACTGTAGTTGTGAATGCTTGCTCTAATGTTGGGTAGTTCTTAGAGCTGGATGTGTGGTATCGAGCTTCATTTTTCCCAAAGATCCCGGCAGTAAGTGATATCCTGTACCTTTGTGCTGATGCTGAATCGACGCATCGGTGGGAGTACGCTTCGTGAGACCTGTGACTTCTGTATTTTGTATGCGGATGTTCTCTTGTCTCAAGGGACGCAAGGAGTTAAATGTTGATAAAACTACTACGTATATCTGGTTATAGCTCTTATATACTTCGCCTATATATCTGGGAGCATGATATTCACAACTTTAATTCAAGTCGTAATTATAGCCTGATTATCGATAATATATTGGCACATTTGCCCTTATTAACTATGGCGTAATTTGAAGCTTTGTACCCTAGTGCGTCTGCGTGGGATCTTGATCTCCAAGCAGTTACACATTCGGGTCAGCTGTTGCGTCTATGTGCGTTGTCATCGCTACCTGATACACACATGCTAGTAGTATCCAATAGACAGTTACTGTTGGAGCATGCGCAGATCGGTGACGATGGCGCCGAAATCGTAGTTTGTACATCTCGTGGCCAGAACTTCCTTGTTTATCCAGATTGGTGAGTGTCAGCTTTTGTGTATTGTATTGTGATTATTTATTAATATGCAATTAATGTGTTTCACTGTTCTATATACACATATTTCACTTGACAGAAATGTTAAAGCGTCGATACCTATTGTCAGTGATTGACTCACGCACATATGCACTTGGTATTTCGTTACATTGTTACACATTACTATATTTTTACATATAGTGTATAACTACTATGATTTAGAACACTTGTTAATTAAGCTTTGCTCTTCCTATATATGTCATTGTGTGGTTTTTATTAATTGCTTGAAAATGCTTCCATGGAGGAAGTGAAACGTTGCTTTGTTGGGTAAATAAATTCAAATTTTTTGCTATTTGAGTGCTGCTTCTGGGCTCTATTTTTTGTATATTCATGAGGAGCGCGTCACTCCTTTATTTGAAGCTAGCACCAGCCGTTTTTGGTATTTACACTGTGCTGCTCCTACTCTTTGCTTGATCTTATATATATATATATATATATATATATATATATACACATGGTTATATTTTACAATCTGTATTTATTGTTTCAGATCTTCTCTGATTTGTAGTATCTTAATAACATCCTTTTCAATGGTCTTCTATATTATGGCCAATTTAGTGTGTTTTATGTGTGTTAAGTGTACAATCTTTAAAAATATTTGCTGTAACCTGCCCCCCATTTGACCTATAACCTAACCCGGTAGCAGAGGCGTAGCTAGATTCTCCACCACCCGGGGCAAAGATTCAGTCGTCGTCCCCCCGAACCACTTTCCCGACATTACCTTCCCTTCTTTTTTTTTTTTTTATGTACCTCGAGCATAAAACCATTTGTACATTTTATTAAGGATATAGTTATATAAAGTATTTAACATAACAATAAATTAAAAGAAAATAAATAAAGATGTCCGTGCCGGACTAAACAGATTGTATAACTGAGGCTAATGAGAATATATATAGTGAAATAATGAACAGTCTCCTCTTGTAGATAGTGCCATACACCCCCATTTTAGTTAGTGCCACATAGCCCCCTGTACATAATGCCACCCGCCCTGTAGATAGTGCCATACACCCCCCTGTAGATAGTGCCAAACATCTCCCATTGTGGATAGTGCCACCCAGCACCCTGTAGATAGTGCCACACCTCCCCTTGTAGATAGTGCCACCCCCCCTGTAGATAGTGCCACACACCTCCCATTGTAGATAGTGCCACGCAGCACCCTGTAGATAGTGCCACACCTCCCCTTGTAGATAGTGCCCCCCTGTAGATAGTGCCATACACCCCCCTGTAGATAGTGCCACACACCTCCCATTGTAGATAGTGCCACACAGCACCCTGTAGATAGTGCCACACCTCCCCTTGTAGATAGTGCCCCCTGTAGATAGTGCCATACACCCCCCTGTAGATAGTACCACATACCTCCCATTGTAGATAGTGCCACGCAGCCCCCCTGTAGATAGTTCACACTTCCCCCTTTTAGATAGTACCACACACCCCCTTGTAGATAGTGTCACACCGACTTTAGATAATGCCACATACAGCCCCTTATAGATAGCGCCATACACACCCTTGTAGATAGAGCCACGCAACCCCCCTGTAGATAGTGCCACACTCCCCTCCTTGTAGATAGTGCCCCACTCACCCCTTGTAGCTAGTGCCACACACACCCTCCTCTAAATAGCGCTACACCCCCTCCCTGTACATAGTGCCATTGGGGCGTCCTAGAGGAGCCCCTGACGTCACTGTCCATATATGGATAGTGCCATCAGGGGCTTCTCCAGGAGCGGAATCCCCAGGAAGAGCGTCGCCAACGGTTTGACTGGGAATTCCACCATACCTCCCTACTTTCAAGTATCACAAAGAGGGAAAACTAATGTGGCGCGCGTAGCAACACCTTATAATGCCCCATAGCTGCCACCACACAGTATAATGCCCCCATAGCTGTCACCATACAGCATATTGCCCCCATAGCTGCACCCATACAGTATAAACCCCACATAGATGCCCTCCACACAGTATAATGCCCACACAAATTCTCTGATGCAGTATAATTCCCACACAGATGCCCCCAAGCAGTATAATGTATGCAAAGACTCCTGTGCAGTTTCACATTGTGCTGAGGTATATGTTTAGTTGTTTTTTTTATGGGGGGGTTTACATCTGTTTTTGGGTGGCATAAACCTGTAACTTTTGTGTCCAATTAGGGTATGTACACAAGGATAAAATTTGCCGCAGAAAATTCTGCAGCATTTGCAACCCAGAATTTTGCAGGGAAATCTGACAGAAAATCTTCACCAAATCGTGCTGTGGAAACCAGCTAAGATAAAAAAAAAATACTATACTCGCCTCCCTGGTCCTCTGGATGGTCTCTGTACAGCTGTCATTCTGTGATTGGCTGCTGTACAGAGACTATCAGGGGACCAGGTACTGTATGTGTTGCCACAAGAGCGTCACATGAGGTTTTTTTTTGGGGGGGGGGACTTGACATTTGTTGAAGATTTAGATAGATAGATAGATAGATAGACAGATAGATAGATAGATAGATAGATGGATACAGACATACACAGATAGACAGACAGAATACACACACATATACACTTACCTTTTGTAGGTAGCTGGACTTTTCACATGCAGACAGTCTGGTCAAGAACTTGGAGCCTCTTCATAGGTCAGCAGTGATGGTTGCCTGGAGTTCAGTAGTCAGGAGGAGAAGGGAAAGAGAGCCTGCAGATACAGTGCTGTCCCTAGAGGAGGACAGGAAGAGTGCACACAAGGCTCTGTTATTATCTAGCTGTTATCACTGCTTAGGTCCGATATGACAGGAGGAGAGCCTGATGTAAACTTCCCTGACCTGCTTTCTGCCTGTACTGTCTCTGCAGACTTCCTCTCCTCCCCCCTGCTCGTCCCCGACTGCTGAGATCTAATGATAGAACAGCTGGAGCAGAGAAGGGGACGTGCAGGGTAGAGAAACAAGTCCTGTGTGATGGACACTGGTCTAATATTTACAGCGTCTGTGTGGTGGCCTCTCGTTTGCTGCCCACACACAATGCTGAAAGCTGCCGCCTAAAGCCAGCAGCTCAACCTGACTCATGGTATGTGTGGCCCGGTGCGCCCCCTACCTTCTCTCTTAGTTGCGCCCGGGGCACATGCCCCGCCTGCCCCCCCTAGCTATGCCCCTGCCCGGTAGTCATTTTGACTACCGACCTCAGAAACCGGCTATATAACCACAGAGACTATCTTTGGACTAATCACTTGTACTAGACCTGACGAAGGGGCCGGTACGGCTTCGAAACACATATATTGCTGTTGTTTTATGTACAAATAAAAGATATCTTCTACACGGCTGCGCCCTTGTATTTTCTGTTCTTTTTATCCTTTTTCACCTCCTAATTGTAATGTGTATCACCCTTCTCACTGGGATGCATGCAGGCATCCACTATATGAACTCTAATTTGATATTTTGCTTGATTGTACACAGATGAATGTAAATTGCTTATTCACTTGCTCATCCTTTATATACGTGTGTATACCCGCTAACAAACTGCTTGAGAAAGGCTCAGGATGTGAGAGCCAAAACATTGCACTTTTGGGGTCAATAAAGCACCCACTTTTTTCACCATAAGCCTTTGTGAGTGCTGCCTATTTACTTTATATATATATATATATATATATATATATATATATATATATATATATATATATATATATATATATATATATATATATACATATATATATATATATATATATATATATATATATATATATATATATATATATGAGACAGCATATCTATAGAAATACGACCCTATAGCTATGGATAGGATTAGATACAGCAGTCCAGCAGACAGTATCACACTTTATAGTATTAGATACAGTGGCCCAGCAGACTGTATCACACATGATAGGATTAGATATAGGGCCCAGCAGACTGTATCACACATGATAGTATTAGATATAGGGCCCAGCATACCGTATCACACATGATAGGATTAGATATAGGGCCCAGCTCGCTGACATTGCAGCTCCAGCGCTGGACCTAGGAAAGGTAAGTATTAGATTTATTTTCCTTTTTTATGTTTTACTAATTATTTTTGTGTGTTTGTGTTTTTTTGCAAGTTCGGTTGTTGGACTACTTCAGATAAGAGGACTACTTCGTTAACTGCGTTTTTTTATTCTCAATAAAATGGATAACGAGGGTTGTGTGGAATTTTTATTTCAATAAAATATTTTATCTAAGTTTTTTTAAACTTATTACTACCACCTTAGTAATAACTGCTGGCTGATTGACAATGCCCATTACTAAGGCGGGGCTTAATGTTAGACATGAAGAGGCTAACGCTAAGCCCCATCATTACCCTGGTACCCTCCGCCACCAGGGGTACCGGGAAGAGCCGGGTATGATCCAGATCTAGTACCGGACCATCTGTAGTGATGGAGGGGCACTGAGGCGGCCTCAGGCTGGTATTATTAGGCTGGGAAAACCCAAAACCAATGCTCCTTCCCACCCTGGTAATACTAGCCTACTGCTGCTGTGTTGTACCTGGCTGGTTATGAAAATGGGGAAACCCACATCGTGCTGTCCAATTATTTATACAAAAAAATGACTTGGGGTCGCCCCATTTTTCATAACCAGCCAGATACTACGCAACAGCAGCCTAGCATTATCAGGGTGGGAAGGGCCACTGTTTTTGGCCTTTCCAAGCCTAATAATACCAGCCTGTGGCCGCCCCTGCTGCCCGACCACTGTCACCTTGGGTTCGTTGACCCACTGGGCCATACCGCCTTGACGGTATTGCAGCTGGACAACAGGCCGCAGGTCACAGTCTATAGTTCGTATAGGGTACCTGTGGCCGCTCGGACAGTAGCAAGGCAGGCTCAACTGGGACTAGGCAACAGGCAGACTTTAGGTGTGGTATGCAGCACAGCACGACTACAGCTCAGCATGGCACTTGACCAGAATAGCACGGGATACAGGATACAGGAACGGGAAACACTGGGAACTGGAAGACACTAGGAGACCATTTGCATAGACAATGCTCAGGCATGGGAGGAAGAGGCTAAGCCCTTCTTATAGTCCAGGGTACTCATGGGCTAATTATACATTAAAGTCCGGCACCTTTAAGAGCAGGCACGAGCGTGCGCGTGCACCCTACGTGACCCGGCTGAGGTGAGCAGAAGTGAGCGCTGGCGTCTCCTGAGGAGACTGGGGCCAGCGCTCGCAGACCCATGGCTGTGGCCGTCAGGAGGGGAGTGAAACTGACGGCCCGCGGCCATGGACATGACAACCATCACTACAGATGGTCAGGCACTGGATCATACCCGGCTCTTCCTGGCATCCCTGGTTGCTGTGGGTACCGGGGTAGTTATGGGGGTTAGTGTTAGCCTTTTCACCGGCGAGGTGTTCCGTCGTGTTAACCCCTCAACAGAAAGGCAAACTAAAACCTCTGCTTCTGTTTCCCTCACCATTGATCTCAACTGTGACGGAAACGTTGCTAAAGGTTTCCGTTTTTATCGCTGTGGCAGGGTTCCGTTGTTTTGCATTGTCGACTGCGCTATTGATTCCGCTAAAACAATGGAACCCATTCACAACGGTTACAAACGGAAACCATTAGCAAAGTCTCCATCACCATTGAGATCAATGGTGATGCAAACGGAAGCTAATGTTTACGTTTGCCTTTCCGTTGAGGGGTTAACCCGACATGACCCCTCAACGGAAGGGCAGCAGTGATGTAAACAGGGCCTTCGATACAGGGCCCATGTGCATGTGTGATACTGTTTGTTGAACCCTGTATATATGCCTAAGGTAGGCTTAGATACAGGTTCCAGCAGGCAGTAATCTTATACAGTATAAGATTACTGTTTGATGGGGCCCTGTATCTAAGCCTAACACATGGTAGGCTTAAAGGGTTGTCCAGTCCCCAAACATTGATGGCCTATCCTCAGGATAGGCCATCAATAGCTGATGGGTCGGGGTCCGACTCACGGGACCCCCGCCAATAAGCTGTTTTGAAGGGGGTGCAGAGCTCGTACGAGCGCTGTTTCCAATTCATTTCCCTCACTTGCTCACACTGTGAATCGCTGACACGTCCGTGTCGGTGATTCAGTGTGAGAAAGTGCCCGTAATGAAGGGGAAGTAGCGCTCGTACGAGCGCTGCACCACTTTCAAAACAGCTGATTGGTGGGGGACCCCGACCCATCTGCTTCAGCAAGACCGTGGTATTAAACTTACCCTCCTCTTCGGCCGCATCAGAGGTCCTTACTCCATCGAGTAACGTCGTGTTACGTCATGCACTGCGCACAGCACTGTGATGTCAAAACCTCCGCTGCGCTCCGGAATGAGGGAGGGTAATTACTGTCAGGAACTATAGTAACAGGGGCCCGTGTAGTTTATTACATAGGCCCCAGTTACTATAGTAACTTTTCATTGATGTGGTGCGGGGGGCGGCGGGCCACCCCGGCTTCGGGGCCTGGTCGCAATTGCAACCCCTATAGTTACGCCACTGATAGTATTCATTGTATGTGCATCCTGAGGACGCACATACAAGTGAATGTGGCTGTCGCTAGCACCGGAGCCCATTTCGATGCTAGCGATGCCACTGCATCCGCCCACCACCTGTTACAGTGCGCAGGCTTTAAACTTTACTGAGCGGGTGGACTGAGGAAGGTGCGCGGCCGCGCAGCCGTGCACCTTATAGGAAACACAGGGTTCTCAACCACGCGGCTGTCATCTGCGGCACAGAGCCGCTAGGATCTACTCTGGGACTCTGTGGAATACCTTGAAATTGCTGTCTATATATAGACACGCGATTTCTGGGGCTTCCTCAGAGCCGGAGTCCCGAGCAGCGTTCTAGTATAGGCTCTGCTTCGGGACTCTGTGGAATCCCCTGACATCGCTGTCCCTATATGGACAGCAGTGTCTGGGGCTTCCCCAGAGCCGGAGTCCCGGGCAGAGTGCTAGTATAGGCTCTGCTCTGGTACTCTGTGGAATCCCCTAACATCGCTGTCCACATATGGACAGCGATGTCTGGGGCTTCCCCAGAGTCAGAGTCCCGGGCAGAGCGCAATTATAGGCTCTGCTCCGGTACTCTGGGGAAGCCTCTGACATCACTATCCATGCAAGGACAGTGATGTCAGGTGCTTCCCCAGAGCCGAAATCCCAGAGCAGAGCGCTAGAGCTAGAGCTCTGCCTGGGACTCCGGCTCTGAGGTTGCCCATGACATCACTGTGTATATATGGACAGTGATGTTAGGAACAGAGCTGGAGTCCCAGGCAGAGCGATAGAAGCGCTCTGCCTGGGACTCCGGCTCTGGAGTTGCCCTGACATCACTGTCCATATTTGGACAGTGATGTCAGGAACAGAGCTGGATTCCCAGGCAGAGTTCTAGAAGCAGCTCTGCTCCGGGACTCCAGCTCTGGGCAAGCCCCTGACATCACTGTCCATATATGGACAGTGATGTTATTGGCTTCCGCAGAGCTCCGGAGAAGAGCCTATACTAGTGGGGTTGCCCCTGACATTACATTCTGGTCCAGGAAGATCCCATGACGTCACTGTGTATGGACAGTGACGTCAGGGGCTACTCCAGCAGTGGAATCCCCGGCCAAAGCATCGGCAACGCTCCGGCTGGGGATTCCACTCCTAGAGGGAGCCCTAATGGAGTTATCTACAGAGGGCAATGTGGCAGTATCTACAGAGGGCAATGTGGAATTATGTACAGAGGACACTGTGGAATTATCTATGAGTGGGTGTGTGGCAGTAACTAAAGAGGACACTGTGGCATTATCTAGGGATGTGTGGCATTATCTACAGAGGGTACTGTGGCATTATCTACAGAGGGCACTGTGGCAGTATCTACAGAGGGCACAGTGGCATTATCTATAGAAGGCTCTGTGGCACTATCTAAAAAGGGGCTGCCCAATCTTGACATTCCTGTGTCTGTCAAACGCTGCCAACTGAGCCGCAGAACTGCATTTAGCGACACTTAAACTGGAAAACTGGATACCCTATAAAACTGGGGGTGCAGAAACGCGTAGGGACTCTATTGGCATATGTGACATGGGCATTATACTATAATAAACAAGAAGGGGGAGGGACACATTGGTTCTAGAGGTGCACATAGGTGTGTGATACCTGTTTGTACCCCCCTCTCTGGTCACTTTGCTTACTCCTGTTTAGTAATCTGGCTATTTAGCCTGTGTTTTAGTGTTTTGACTTCCCTCAATAAAATTAAATTTTTAATCACTCATACAGGCAGTGATACTAAGTTTAAACCTAGCAGTAATGTAGTATTGTTATAGAAATGTAGTATCATTATAGTAATGCAGTATTGTTATAATAATGTAGTGTTATAGTAATGTAGTTTTGTTATAGTAATGTAGTATTGTTATAGCAGTTCAATTAACTAATTGATTAACAATAATTTAGTATTGTATCGAATTTGAAAGTAATGCGGCCCGTCAACTTCACATTTTTTCTATATATGGCCCACTTACCCAGCCGAGTTTGAGACTCCTGATCTAGACCCACAAATTCATGCATTGACAGAGAACTGGGCACAGTCATGTCAAATGAAGACTTGTACTTATTCTATAAAGAGGATACATAGAGAATAATGTTATGTCAGTGCATGGTCGGATTTTAATATCATTTCAAAATAACAAAAGTTACACTGTTCCCTTGTCAAAATATTGACAAACCTATAGTGCTCATCAATGTTTAGTTTAATCAATAAATATAATGTGTCATCTTAAAATGACCTTTTGTTTAAATCAAGTTTTTACGTTAAAAAATATTTTGAAAGAATTTTGTATATTAAAAAATATGTTCAAATTCTATTAAAAGATAATCCTAAAATCTTACAGATTTCACTCTGGCCACTGAGCCTCACAATAGACTGCCACTTCCTGTTCTGTAGAGATCATTTTTCAGCAGTCATCACATTATCACAGGCAGGATTACTATGACAGATAACACCTCTAATCAGATAACACAGGATCCACCAATGACAAAAGATGATGGGCACAGCTCCCCTCCTAACCCTCCCTTCACAATAACCTCTGCACAGGTCATAGAGCATGCGTAAAAACTTTCCCATAGAAGTTAATATGTCAGCTCCAGACTCTTGTTTCCTATGGTCCATGTGGCTGCTGTAAAGAATATCTCTAAATGCTGTTAAAGGGAATGTGTTGCCAGAAAAACATGTTTTTTTTTAAAAAATTAAACATTTAGTGTGTGGGTGATTAAACATTGTTCAATTTTTTTTAATTTTTTTCACGAGTCAGGAAATATTATAAATTAATTCTAATTTATAATACTACCCATTTTTGGTCACTAGATGGAGCTGTCCCCAAAATTGCAGCTTTGCAAAATTGGGTAAAAAGCTCTCGCTCTAGTGAGCTCTCAGCATCCCCCCCTCCTTTATCCTGGCTAGTGCCGGGATAAACGAGGGGTTTGAACGGTGTAACCTCCTACACTGTGTGTCGCCATTTTTTGAGCTAATACACAGTGTAGTAGGTTTACATACAGTAGTAAACACACACAAACACGAACATACATTGAAATCTCTTACCTGCTCCTGCCGCCGCGGCTCCCTCCGGCCCGTCCGCTCCGTTTGCTGCCGCTGGTCCAAGTGCGCAAATCCGGAAGCCGCGACCGGAAGTAGTAATATTACTGTCCGGCCGCGACTTCCGGTCCACAGGAAAATGGCGCCGGACGGCGCCAATTTCGAATTGGACTGTGTGGGAGCGGCGCATGCGCAGCTCCCACACAGACGCCGTACACTGCAGTCAATGGGACGGGAGCCGTTCGCAGTCCCTATGGGACTGTGGCTGCCGTATTCCATGTCTGTATGTGTCGTTAATCGACACACACAGAAATGGAACAAAAAATGGCAGCCCCCATAGGGAATAAAAAGTGTAAAAATAAGAAAAAGTAAAACACAAACACACAAATGAATATAAACGTTTTTAATAAAGCACTAACATCTTTAACATATAAAAAAATAATTTGTGATGACACTGTTCCTTTAACAGCAGCTCAGGCAAGATGGCTTCCCCATATTCATGTACTGAAAACAGATTTTTTAAAAACTACAATTAAAAAAAAAAAAACATATTCGACAAAACATTATGTTTCACTATCTGGTTTTAATTAGAAAAATATATGTGCAACATTCCCTTTAAAGAGATACTCCAGAAAACCCCTAAAATGTTTCCCATAACCCCTCTTGACCCAGCCCACATTATATCAAGGATTTTCTGATCCCCTCCTGCCACCTAACTTGCTTTTCAGAAGAGAATAATCCATTCTCTGTTCATCACCTTGATTGTAGAAATCTGGCAGTAGCTCTGATGACTGCATATCCCAAAATACCCTATCACACAGGAAGGTGTGACCAGATCACATATATCTGAAGTTATAGCTATGTAGATCATTTCACATGCTGACCAAAATGCTTTAGAGCCAACAATACAGGTCTAAGGCACAGGAGAGGCTGAAGTCTGTGCCCTATGCAGCAGCATGCAGGTTACAGGCAGTGTGAACACTTCAGCCCACAGTCTGCCACTGTTTTTTTTTTACAGCTTATACCAATATCATTACATGATCTTTATATCTATATTTGTAGCAGTTGTTGTGGTTACAGGGATACCAAATATGTGTATTTTTTTTATGTTTGGTGACATTTATTTAATGTAAATTGCTCCTTTGTTTAACATTTGTTTGGCCAGCAGTAGACTTAAACATTTAGTTTAAATGGACACTAACTTTTCAGAAAATTTATGCTAATTTAATAGTATACCTAAAATTGAACAACTTAAAGGGAATGTGTCGCGAATTAAACCTTTTTTTTTTATTATATTTTTTGTTTTTCTTCCACATGGTGGAAAGTATTAAAGATTAACCCCTTCCCACACCTTGCCGTTAATGCACGTCGAGGTGAGCAGTAACTTTGCGCACCTCGACGTGCAGTTAAGTCAGTGCTTTGACAGTTAACCGCCGCATGGCGCTACACCGCAGCGGAGGTTAACTGTGCAGGGTGTCTGCACTGCATTACCTGTTGCCGATCAATGGCCCATCGCCGCTGAATTCAGCAGTTAACCCCTTTGATGCGGCGGTCAATTCAGATCGCCACAATTAAGGAGTTTAGCGGAGATCAGAAGCCCCCACGTGAAATAACGGGGGCTGGCGATGGTACCCATGGCAACCGGACGCCAGACAATTGCCTCCGGACTGCCATGTACCGAAGCCTATGAGGACCAGCCGGAGGCTAGGCCTCGTAGGCTTCCTGTCAGAGTGACTGTCACGTCACAATGACAGTTAGAATACATTACACTACGTAGGTAGTGTAATGTATTCCAGCAGTGATCAGAGCTGCACGTCTAAATGTCCCCATGTGGGACTAGTAAAAAAAGTAAAAAAAATGATAACAATATATTTTTTTAAAAGTTTAAAAATAAAAGTTATAAGTGACATAAACAAGAACTGCTTTTTTTCCTATAATAAGTGTTTTATTATAGGAAAAAAAATGAACACGTAAAAAAGTACACATATTTGCTATCACCGCATTCATAACGGCCCCAACTGAAAAACTATAATATTATTTTTTCTGCACCGTGAACACCGCAAATAAAATAAACGAAAAACAATGCCAGAATCACAATATTTTGGTCACCACCTGTCAAGGATTTGCCTGACACAGCTTATGTGTCGACGCCCGTGCTTAATCAGCCTGCATCTGTTCCTAGGTCTGCTAGAGTGACTCGATCTGATACCACTCGGGCTGGTAGACTGAGGAGTGGGAGAGCCTATCGCAACCTGGCCAGACGGTTCTAGCTCCCGCCCTTGGTCTACTTATACCTTAATTTGCTGCTTGTCCTTTGCCTGTGATTCTCTTGTTTCCTGGCTCTACTGTTACCATTGACCTCTGCTTCATGTTGACCCTGGCTTGACTGACTATTCTCCTGCTCTGCATTTGTTACCACGTACACTCCTGGTTTGACTCGGCTCGTCCACTACTCTGTTGCTCACGGTGTTGCCGTGGGCATCTGCCCCACATCCCTTTGCTTTTGTCTTCCCTTGTCTTTTTTGTCTGTCATGCACATATTGAGCGTAGGGACCGTCGCCCAGTTGTACGCCGTCGCCTAGGACGGGCTATGCAAGTAGGCAGGGACTGAGTGGCGGGTAGATTGGGGCTAACCTGTCTGTCTCCCTATCCTGACATTACACCACCCCTCCCAAAATATACAATAAAAAGTGATCAAAAATTCGCAGAATATAGCGATGCAAAATGTGCAGTGTACCAAAAGATCAGGCTCCATTCATAAGTGTGACACTGGCCACATATCTGCGGATTGTTATTTATTTACCACATTATTATACCCTCTTATTATGCCCTGATGTACTCTGCCCAGCCTACATGTACCCCCACATTATAAACTGAAATACCAGCAAAACGCCAGAGCTACTACCAAGCTAAATCTATGCTCCAAAAGCCAAATGGTGCTCCCTTCCTTCTGAGCCCTACAGCGTGCCCAAACAGCCGTTTACGTCAACCGATATGGCATTGCCATACCCCGGAAGACCCCGGTTAATATTTTATTTGTGGTATTTGTGGCACAAACTGGGCACAACATATAGTGCACTAAAATGGCACATCAGTCGAAAATTTTAATTTTCACTTTGCACCATCCGCTGCACATGAAACCTTTCACGCACCATGACTTAAAGGGAATGTGTTGCCAGCAAAACATGTTTTGTTTTTTTTTAGTTAAACAGTTAGTGTATAGGTGATTAAACATTGTTCTAATTTTATTTATTTTTTTCACGAGTCAGGAAATATTATAAATTGGATTCAATTTATAATATTTCCCAGCACTGGTCACTAGATGGAGCCATTCCCAAAATTGCAGCATTGCATGTGGTAAAGCAACCACATTGCTTTATGCTGCAAAATTGGGTAAAAATCCCTCGCTCTAGTGAGCTCTCAGAATCCCCCCTCCTTTATCCTGGCTAGTGCCGGGAGAAACGAGGGGTTTGAACGGTCTAACCTCCTACACTGTGTGTCGCCATTTTTTGAGCTAACACACAGTGTAGAAGGTTAACATACAGTAGTAAACACACTGAAACACGAACATACATAGAAATATCTTACCTGCTCCAGTCGCCGCCGCTCCCTCCGGTCCATCCGCTCCGTCTGCTGCCGCTGCTCCATGTGCACAAGTCCGGAAGCCGCGACCGGAAGTAGTAATCTTACTGTCCGGCCGCGACTTCCGGTCCACAGTAAAATGGCGCCGGACGGCGCGCATTTCAAATTGAACTGTGTGGGAGCGGCGCATGCGCAGTTCCCACACAGCGGTGTACACGAAAGTGGATGGAACGGGCCCCGTTCGCAGTCCCTACGGGACTGGAGCTGCCGTATTCCATGTCTGTATGTGTCGTTAATCGACACATACAGAAATGGAAAAAAAAATGGCAGCCCCCATAGGGAAGAAAAAGTGTAAAAATAAAACAAAGTAACACATAAAACACACAAATTAATCTAAACGATTTTAATAAAGCACTAACATCTTTAACATATTAAAAAAAAAATTGTGGTGACACTGTTCCTTTAATAGCATGTCGTGGTGTGTGTGTGTGTGGGGGGGGGGTGATATATGGAGTGTCTCTCCACTGAGCCTGCGCCATACGCTGCGGGTGTCAGCTGTGTATTACAGCTGACACCCGGGATTAACGGACAGAAACAGCGATCGCGCTATTACAGGAGCATGTGAAAATGACAATACACTGCAATACATTAGTATTGCAGTGTATTCTACCAGTGATCTAACGATCGCTGGTTCAACTCTCCTATGGGGACTAATAAAATGTGTAAAAACAAAAGTAAATAGTTATAATTAGTCCAAAAAAAAAACCTTTTCACATTTTTTCTCTAAAGTAATGTAAAAAAATAAAAAAACACACAAAATTTGTATTCCTGCGTCCATAAAAGTCCAAACTATTACAATATACTATTATTTAAAAATAAAGATTTTTAATATGGCAAAATCGTTGTTTTTTTGGTCACCATTGGCTCTACCAAAAAATGTAATAAAAGTGCTAAAAAAACACCCAAAAGTACCAAAAAATTATACCAATGAAAACTACAGCTTGTCCCGCAAAAAAATAAGCCCTCACACAGCTCTATTGACGGAAAAATAAAAAAGTTATGGCTCTCGGAAAGCGGGGAGGGAAAAATTAAAAAGAAAAAGCAAAACATGGATCAGTCCGCAAAGGGTTAATTACTTTCTAATGAAAAAGCATTTATGACCACATGTGGGGTATAGCCGTACTCAGGGGAAATTGCTTTACAAATGTTGGGGTGCTTTTTCTCCTTTATCCTTTGTGAAATTGAAAAAAATTCATTTTAGTGGAAATAATGTTGATATTAATTTTCACGGCCTAATTCTAATAAATTCTGCAAAAGACCTATGGGGTCTGAATGCTCACTATACCCCTAGATAGATTCCTTAAGTGGTGTAGTTTTCCAGATGGGGTTACTCTTTGGGGGCTTCCACTGTTTTGGTCCCTCGGGGGCTTTGCATATTCGACATCACACCCAAAAACTATTCCAGCTAAATCTAAGCTCCAAAAGCCAAATAGCGCTCCTTCCCTTCTAAGCCCCACTATGGGTCCAAACAGCACTTTATTACCACATATGGCGTATTTACGTAATCGGGAGAAATTGTTTTACAAATGTTGTGGTGCTTTTTCTCCTTTATTCCTTGTAAAAATTAAAAATGTTTTTTCAGCAAAAAAGTTGATTTTTACCTTTACAGACTAATTCCAATGAATTCAGCAAAACAACTGTGGGGTCAAAATGATAACTTAACCCCTAAAAAAATTCCTTGAGGGGTGTAGTTTCCTGTTTCCATCCCTCCAGTGCATTGCAAACGCGACACTGAAAACTATTCCAGCAAAATCAGAAATCCAAAATCCAAATGGCGCTCCTTCACTTCTGAGCCCTGCTGTGGGTCCAAATATCAGTTCATTACCACATATGGGGTATTGCTATAATCAGAAGAAATTGCTTTACATATGTTGGGGTGTTTTTTCTACTTTATTCCTTGTAAAAATTAAAAATGTCTATGTTTTTTCAGAAAAAAAGTATATTTTTATCTTCACATACTAATTCAAATAAATTTAGCAATAAAACTGTGGGTTCAAAATGCTAGCTATACCCCAAGATAAATTCCACGAGGGGTGTAGTTTTCAAAATGTGGTCACTTTTGGGGGGTCTTTACTGTTTTGTCACCACAAGACCTATTCAAACCTGACATGGTGCATAAAATATATTCTAAAAAAATTAGGCCCCAAAATCCTCTAGGTGCTCCTTTGCTTCTGAGGCCGATGTTTCAGTTCATTAGCACGCATGGGCCACATGTGGGATATTTCTAAAAACTGCAGAATCTGGGCAATAAGTATTGAGTTGCGTATCTCTGGTAAAATTTGTAAATTTCACCTCTACATTGCTTTAATTCCTGTGAAACGCCTAAAGGGTTAAAACACTTTATGAATGCTGTTTTGAATACTTTGAGGGGTGCCGTTTTCAAAATGGGTGATTTATGGGGACTTTCTAATATATAAGGCCCTCAAAGCCACTTCAGAACTGAACTGGTCCCTGAAAAAATAGCCTTTTGAAATGTTCTTGAAAATATGAGAAATTGGTGCTAAAGTTCTAAGGGTATGTGCACACGACCTATTTTCAGACGTAATGGAGGCGTTTTACCCCTCGAATTACGCCCGAAAAGACGGCTCCAATACGTCTGCAAACATCTGCCCATTGCTTGCAATGGGTCTTACGATGTTCTGTGCAGACAAGCTGTCACTTTACGCGTCGCTGTCAAAATACGGCGCGTAAAATTACGGCCGCGTCAAAGAAGTGATTTTTGAAACTGTTTTTCAATGGAGTCAATGAAAAACGGCTCCAAAAACGTCCAAAGAAGTGACATACACTTGTTTGACGCGGGCATCTTTTTACGCGCCGTATTTTGACAGCGACACATAAAATTACACCTCGTCTGACACTGCGTTGTCGTGTGCACATACCCTAAGCCTTGTAATGTCCTATAAAAATAAAAGGATGTTCATAAAAATTATACAAACATAAAGTAGACATATGGGAAATAAAAACTAGTAAGTATTTTGTGTGGTATTACTATCTGTTTTACAAGTAGATACATTTAAATTTAGAAAAATGCAAATTTATACAAATTTTCTCAAAATTTTGGTGTTTTTTACAAATAAATATTGAATTTATCAACCACATTTTTTCACTAACATAAAGTACAATATGTCATGAGAAAACAATCTCAGAATCACTTGGATAGGTAAAAGCATTCCAGAGTTATTACCACATAAAGTGAAACATGTCAGATTTTAAAAATCAGCTTCATCCTGAAGGCCAAAACAGGCTCAGTCCTGAAGGGGTTAAATAATAATTTGACATATTTTCCTATGTTGGCCTCCAGAGGGAGCACTTCTCAGAATTACAGCAAGGTGAATAAGGCAATGCAGCCTGACTCACAGCTTCCGTAAATGTGGGAGGGAATCTCACCCTTCCTCCTCCTACAAGCCAGGAAAAGTTGTCTTCAAATTTCTAAGCAGTGTCCGGCTGCCATTTTGGGAGGGATTGTACAAATGGCAGCTGGCAGAAGCTATAGGACACACCAAAAGGCTAAGGGTATGTTCACACGCTTACTAAACAAAGGGAAAACAGCTCCTGATTTTCAGCCATATTTTATTTAAGGGTATGTTCACACGACAGCGTCCTTAACGGCTGAAATTGAGGCACATTTTTCGGACGTAATTCGGGGCAAAAACGCCCGAATTACGTCCATAATTACTGTGTGTGAACATACCCTAAACTTGCATTTTTGGCTGCGTTTTTGGAGCTGTTTTTCTATAGCGTCAATGAAAAATGGCTCCAAAAACGTCCCAAGAAGTGACATGCACTTCTTTTTGGCGGGCGTCTTTTTACATGCCGTTTTTGGAAAATGACCGCGTAAAAAACGCCCCGTCGGAACAGAACGCCGTATTGGGCAGATATTAGTAGGCGTTCTGCATCCGATTTTACAGCCGTTTTTCGGGACGTTTACGGCCCGAAAAACGGCATGAAAATGCAGCGTGTCTTAACAAATTACGTCTGAAATTACGGAGCTATTTTCAGGCGAAAACAGCTTCTGAATTTCAGACATTTTTGCAAGTACTCACGTTTTTTGCGGTGTCCATTACGGACGTAATTGGAGCTGTTTTTCAATGGAGTCAATGAAAAACGGCTCCAAAAACGTCCAAAGAAGTGACATGCACTTCTTTGACGCGGGCAACTTTTTACGCGCCGTCTTTTGACGGTGACGCGTAAAATTACACCTCCTCTGAACAGAACATCGTAAAACCCATTGCAAGCAATGGGCAGATGTTTGCAGGCGTAATGAAGCTGTCTTTTCAGGTGTAATTCAAGGCGTAAAATGCCCGAATTATGTCTGAAAACAGGCCGTGTGAACATATTTTTTTTGCGCATTTTACGTGCCAAAAATCGCATCAAAAAACGCCTGATTACAGTTTTTATTTACATAATTGGTAAAGTGCGCTGTTAGTACATACAACACACTTTTTTACACACACAGACACACACACACTGCACTGCTACACACAGACACACACACAGCACTGCTACACACAGACACACACACACACAGCACTGCTACACACACTCAGCTCGCCGACACACACACAGCACTGCTACACACAGACACACACACTCAGCCCTGCTACACAGACACACACACAGCACTGCTACACACAAACACACACATCACTGCTACACAGACACTCTCAGCTCTGCTACGCAGACACACACACTCAGCTCTGCTACACAGACACACACAGCACTACTACACACAGACACACTCTGCTCTGCTACACACAGACACACACTCAGCTCTGCTACACTGACACACACAGCACTGCTACACACAGACACACTCAGCCCTGCTACACACAGACACACACACAGCACTGCTACACACAGACACACACACAGCACTGCTACACACACTCAGCTCGCCGACACACACACAGCACTGCTACACACAGACACACACACTCAGCTCTGCTACACAGACACACACACAGCACTGCTACACACAAACACACACATCACTGCTACACAGACACTCTCAGCTCTGCTACACAGACACACACACTCAGCTCTGCTACACAGACACACACAGCACTACTACACACAGACACACTCTGCTCTGCTACACACAGACACACACTCAGCTCTGCTACACTGACACACACAGCACTGCTACACACAGACACACTCAGTCCTGCTACACACAGACACACACACTCAGCTCTGCTACACAGACATACACATGGCACTGCTACACACACACACACACACACACACACACACACACACACACACAGCACTGCTACACAGACACACGCAGCTCTACTACACAGACACACACACACACTCAGCTCTGCTACACAGACACACACTCAGCTCTGCTACACAGACACACACACAGCACTGCTACACACAGACACACTCAGCTCTGCTACACACAGACACACACACTCAGCTCTGCTGCACAGACACACACAGCACTGCTACACACAGACACACACACAGCACTGTTACACAGACACAGCTTTTTTCATAGAAGCCCGTCGTCTGTGTTCATTTATGGACAGTGACATCAGGAGCTTCTCCTGGAGTGGAATCCCCGGTCACAGCGTTGGCAACGCTGTGGACGGGGATTCTGCTTCAGGAGCTGCCCCTGATGTCACTGTCCATGTATGGACAGAGACATCAAGCGGAGCGCTCCAGAATCGGAATCCCAAGCCACACAGGGATTCTGATTCTTCGGGGAGCTACAGTGCGGTTTTAACATTTTGATGCAAAAATAGGTGCGGTTTTATGCTGTGGGTTTTGATGCGGTTTTTTTAAAATAAACTTGTCAGATACAATTCTGGGGTGAAAATGCAAGATAAGTTGACATGCTGCTGTTTTTTTAATTCACGTCGCAGATCAACTTACGCGTGGAAAAATTTAGCAATTTTGTGATTACTTGAGATCTAATTTTCTTTGCTGGTACTGTATTACGCTGCGGATTTGCAGTAGGAAAGTCTGCACAGCAA
The DNA here is from genome assembly GCF_050947455.1 of Rhinoderma darwinii. Classification (NCBI taxonomy): domain Eukaryota; kingdom Metazoa; phylum Chordata; class Amphibia; order Anura; family Rhinodermatidae; genus Rhinoderma; species Rhinoderma darwinii. Next base: position 571,644,879 of record NC_134687.1, on the reverse strand, counting down.
ATCTGCACATGATACGCATAGTGTGAATGGTCTTAGGCTGAACACATGGCGGAATTTCACTTGAATTCCGCTGCGGACACTCCGCAGCGTTAAGCCGCAGCGGAGCCGTTTCTCCATTGACTTCCACTTAAATTTAGAAGTGTTCGTTTAGACGATGCGTAAAATTCCGCTGCGGAGCATAGGCTGCGGAGCAGAATTTGGTGTCCGCAGCATGCTCTGTCTGTTGCGGAGCAGTGGCGGACTGGTTGCGGACTCATGGCGGAATTTCTCCATTGACTTCAATGGAGATTCTAAATTCCGCAATGAAGTCCGCAGCTGTCATGCACATGTTATGTGTGCTGCGGATGCGTCTTGCTTTTTTGACATGACATTTCTTCATTCTGGCTGGACCTATGTATTTCTAGGTCTACAGCCAGACTGAGGAAGTCAATGGGGCTCCCGGAATTATGGGAGCGTTGCTAGGAGACGTCAGTAAATAGTCACTGTCCATGGTGCTGAAAGAGTTAAGCGATCGGCAGTAACTGTTTCTGCACCCTGGACAGTGACTACCGATCCCAATATACAGCAACCTGTAAAAAAATAGAAGTTCATACTTACCGAGAACTCCCTGCTTCTGTCTCCAGTCCGGCTTCCCAGGATGACGTTTCAGTCTAAGTGACAGCTGCAGCCAATCACAGGCTGCAGCGGTCACATGGACTGCCGCGTCATCCAGGGAGGTAGGGCTGGATACCGAAAGAGGGACGCGTCACCAAGACAACGGCCGGTAAGTATGAAATTCGTTTACTTTCACTAGGGAAAGTGCTGTCCCTTCTCTCTATCCTGCACTGATAGAGAGAAGGGAAGCACTTTTTCCGCAGTCCGCAGCAGCTAGTCCGCATCAATTTACTGCACATTTTGGGCAGATCCGCAGCCGTAATCCGCAACCCGGATTAGGTGCGGCATTGATGCGGACAGTTGCGGAGGAAATCCGCCACGTGGGGGCATGCCCTTATTGTGCAAAAAAAGGTCATATTCATATGTAACTGTAACAATAATTCAGCAGTTTTCGTTTTCTAGCATCGCTGAGGAGTTCTAATTGCTTCATTGAAGGAAGTCCTTCAAGACCTAAATTATGTCTTCATTCCACAACTTGAAGGCAATTACAGTCTGTCTGTGGGAAGGAAAGCAGAACTAGTGAGTTGGTACAATCACAGCGTGGACCTCACTTGAGGATGAATACATTTAAATGAATTAAATGTTACTGAATAATGTAGAATTGTTTTAGCATTCCTTAAGGGGAGTGCTTATTATTACTGATTATACTGATTGCTTTACTTTACAATGAAACCAAGAGATTTCAATTATCAAAACATTTGTTGTGTCATGAATGTAGGAAAAACCTACTAAATAATTGCTTCATGGAAAAGGACTGTATGTTTTTATTTACAGAAGGCATTGAATTTTTTTGTAGGGGAAAACTAAGTTTATCTTCACTTTCAGCTAGAGCTCTGTTTTTATTATACAGAGGTCCAAATCACCTGTATAGACAGAGATTAAAAAGTCAACATGCTGGTTGCCTGCAGCCGCCACTAGAGGGAGCATGGGAGTATACTGTCCACTCATTTAACTCATTGTATAAGGCTTTATTTACACGAGCGTAGTTCACGTCCGTGATATGCGCATGAAAATCACGCACCTCCCACGGACCTATCTTAGGGAATGGGGCCATTCAGACATTCCGTGATTATCACGCATCGTGTGTCCGCTGCGTAAAACTCACGACATGTCCTATACTTGTACGTTTTTCGCGCATCACGCACGCATTGAAGTCAATGGTTGCGTGAAAATCACACACAGCACACGGAAGCTCTTCCAGGTGTCGCACGTGATTCACGCTACAGTTGTTAAATAAATGAAGGGGGAAAAAAAGCACCTCATTCATTGCAGTTTCTAAGCATCAAAACCGCGTGTCATAAGGATGCCATATGCATATAAATCACGCAGCCACGCACCAGACAATGATGCCCAATGGAACTGCAACGCGCGCAAAATGCTGTGTTTTTTACGCACGCAAACCGCATACGTTCGTGTGAATTTCGCCTAAGGGTTTGCTCACATGGCTTATTTCCAGGCTGATTTTAGAGCTAAAAAGCCTTGTTTTACGCTCCAAAATACACTTGAAATAAGCCTGCACAGAGTTTCTCATTGATTATATTGAAAAATACACTGTGTTGTTCACAAGAGGCTTATTTTTACGCTGTTGAATTAAAAAAACGCCTCGTAAAAAAAGCCTCGTAAATGGATGGAGCATGTCACTTCTTGAGTCGTTTTTGGGGCTGTTTTTCATACTGTCAATTGAAAAATAGCTCTAAAAACGGCTACAGAAGAAGCCTAAAAAAATGTGTTCTGCTTCAAAAACGGCTGAAAATCAGAGGCTATATTCCCTTAAAAACAGCTCCGTAATTTTCAGCCGTTTTTAATTGTGTGTGTGTGAACATACCCTAGCGGTGCCAACAGTCCCAATTTTGGCAGGACTATCCCGCAAAGAGAGTCTCCCAAAGAGGCGGGATTTATACACATTTGCCCTAAAAGTGGGCGTTTAAATTACTTTTGGGTGTGTTCCCAGGCTGAGCTTAAATGCCCAAATTTGGTGGATTTAAATGTTAGTTATTATGCAATAAGATCTAATGCGAACATTTGATTTTTTTTTATGCAGGGGATTTGGAGCTTTGTATCAGAAAAATGAAGCTCCAAATGCTAGAAATATATATTAAGAAATTGGCATAGCACAGAATCTTGAATGTATTAAGATTTAAAAAAAAAAAAAAAAAGCCCAAAAATTTTTAGGCCGGGCATTCACTTCTAGTTTTTCCTTTTTAGCACTGAAATCTAGGTAGAATGAATTGGACAACTGGTTTATCTAACCAGTTGTGCAGTCCCTTTCGCACCAAAAAATTAATAAAAAGTGAATTCATTTAGATGTAGCGACCTTTAACTTAATGCTTAAAGGGGTTTTCCAAGATACCTTTTTATATTGTAAGTTAACCTAAGCTCTTCTCCATACTAAGGCCCCATGCACACGACAGCAAAAAACGGAGCCATTCACTTTCATTGAACACTGACACCTTTCCGTAGCACTACGGAAGGGTGTCTGTGCCGTGGAAATGTTCCGGGAATTATGGAACATGTCCGTTCTTTCGCATTTTGCGGCCCGTGCTCCCATACTTTGTATGGGAGCACGGCCCGAAAATGCGGCTGTCAGTCAGCGGCCGGCCGTACCCGCAACCGCTGGCCGTGATTGTGGGCACGGTCGTGTGCATGGGGCCTAACACTGTAATTTACTTACTTTTTTAAAAGTGCCCCATTCTTGCCTATCCCCGCGTGTAATGTGACCTGTGACTACATGTTTTCTAGGAGCCAATAGTATACGGCACTAGTTTCTTAATAGACAACTGGGCGTGTTTTTACTTTTTACCAACTGGGCGTTGTAAAGAGAAGTGTATGACGCTGACCAATCAGTGACCAATCAGCGTCATACACTTCTGATTTGCAGCAGAATGCAGGGTATATTGTATAGATATTTAGTCTCAATGATCCTAAATCCCTTCCTCCAAGAGGACATCTCACTGATTTAAGGGAGCGCTCATCATAATGTTCTATTTAACTGATCGAACTTTAACCTAGCGCAGCATCATAAAAATAATTAATATTCCTGAATTTTCCCAATCAAACAGATTAGCCAACCCCTCCGTACACAAAAATATTTGTAATACATAATCTTCATATTTTTATTTTTTCAAAAATAATTTGTACACATTTTTTTGGGGGGCATAAGGGGGTAATAATCTCTGTCCATGCATTTCTAGAAGTGATGTTCGACTCTATATCCTGACTCCTCCCATAATCCAAGTCGCAGATGTGTGGTGAGCAAGCCCTCTCAATGTATATATCATCTCCAATATCTAAAAATATTAAAAAAATTGTGAATCACCAAGTGTATATGAATTCTATTGTTTACCTGATGACGTCATTCACATCTGCTTTTATCTATGTACCTGATTGTTTCTTTTTTGGCGGTTTTTTGCCTCTTATCCCCTCCCCCTCATCCACATGTGTATTTAAGATGTATGTCTTGCTTGTTTTTTACTCAATTTCGGCCTGACGAAGACGCATGTTCTCCGTTGAAACTAAGTGTTTGGGCATCCGGTTGGCAAATGAAGTTTAATGTACATAAATTTAAAGTTATGCATCTGGGTACCAACAACCTGCATGCATCATATGTCCTAGGGGGAGCTACACTGGGGGATTCACTTGTTGAGAAAGATCTGGGTGTACTTGTAAATCATAAACTAAATAACAGCATGCAGTGTCAATCAGCTGCTTCAAATTCCAGCAGGATATTGTCGTGTATTAAAAGAGGCATGGACTCGCGGGACAGGGATATAATATTACCACTTTACAAAGCATTAGTGAGGCCTCATCTAGAATTTGCAGTTCACTTCTGGGCTCCAGTTCATAGAAAGGATGCCCTGGAGTTGGAAAAAATACAAAGAAGAGCAACGAAGCTAATTAGGGGCATGGAGAATTTAAGTTATGAGGAAACATTAAAATAGACTAAGGGGGGACATGATTAATTTATATAAATATATTAATGGCACATGCAAAAAATATGGTGAAATCCTGTTCCATGTAAAACACCCTCAAAAAACAAGGGGCATTCCCTCTGTCTGGAGAAAAAAAGGTTCAACCTGCAGAGGCGACAAGCCTTCTTTACTGTGAGAACTGTGAATCTATAGAATAGCCTACCGCAGGAGCCGTCACAGCAGGGAGAGTAGGTGGCTTTAAAAAAGGGTTAGATAATTTCCTAGAACAAAAAAGTATTAGCTCCTATGTGTAGAAACTTTTCCCTTCCCTTTTCCCGTCCCTTGGTTGAACTTGATGGACATGTGTCTTTTTTCAGCCGTACTAACTATGTACAGTGAAGGAAATAAGTATTTGATCCCTTGCTGATTTTGTAAGTTTGCCCACTGTCAAAGACATGAACAGTCTAGAATTTTTAGGCTAGGTTAACTTTACCAGTGAGAGATAGATTATATTAAAAAAAAAATATAGAAAATCACATTGTCAAAATTATATATATTTATTTGCATTGTGCACAGAGAAATAAGTATTTGATCCCTTTGGCAAACAAGACTTAATACTTGGTGGTAAAACCCTTGTTGGCAAGCACAGCAGTCAGACATTTTTTTGTAGTTGATGATGAGGTTTGCACACATGTTAGATGGAATTTCGGCCCACTCCTCTTTGCAGATCATCTGTAAATCATTAAGATTTCGAGGCTGTCGCTTGGCAACTCGGATCTTCAGCTCCCTCCATAAGTTTTCGATGGGATTAAGGTCTGGAGACTGGCTAGGCCACTCCATGACCTTAATGTGCTTCTTTTTGAGCCACTCCTTTGTTGCCTTGGCTGTATGTTTCGGGTCATTGTCGTGCTGGAAGACCCAGCCACGAGCCATTTTTAATGTCCTGGTGGAGGGAAGGAGGTTAGAGTCAGACTCATTAATTGAGTCTGAGGACAGGAGTCTTTTATACAGGTGACCATGTAAGACAGCTGTCTTTAATGCAGGCACCAAGTTGATTTGGAGCGTGTAACTGGTTTGGAGGAGGCTGAACTCTTAATGGTTGGTAGGGGATCAAATACTTATTTCTCTGTGCACAATGCAAATAAATATATATAATTTTGACTATGTGATTTTCTTTATTTTTTTTTATATAATCTATCTCTCACTGGTAAAATTAACCTAGCCTAAAAATTCTAGACTGTTCATGACTTTGACAGTGGGCAAACTTACAAAATCAGCAAGGGATCAAATACTTATTTCCTCCACTGTACCTTCACATTCCCATTTTTCTGACCTCTCAGAAAATATCTAGGAACAGCTGTGTAGATAAGAGGCAGTGCACCCTGCTATTCACAGCTGTATGGTTCGGGATGTGTGTAGCTCCTCACACCTTTTCTGAGGTGGTGTCTGCTATAGCTGCCTGTATGTACACTGGGGATATCTGTGGTTCCATACATTCATCTGATGCTCCATCTTCAAACTACTGTCCAGTAACGCCAACGTTATTAAATAATAAATTAGAAAAAGTTGGACATTGTAACATCAAGAACATAGACATTCTTAGGCTTTGTCATAAATTCCCAGGAGATATTCTCTCCCTTCTTCCCACTCAGCGGGAAAGAATCATGGCAGTAGAAGGTCTTATGTTTCATGTCAGCAGCTGCAGAGGCAGTTCTTTGGGCCTTAGGGAACTTACGACCCCTCCAGATAGAGATCCAGAACCTAAGGTAACGCAAACCTGGAGTGGTTGAACAGTAGGTGCACCTTTTTATTTTAAACTCATGAATCAGTTAGTTGTGGAAACATCTCCGTTATGGGAGGTCCTTGATCCAGCATCTCTGGATCTTGTTGACTACAGATGCATCTCAGCTAGGTTGGGAGTACGCATGGAGGAGTATACATTCCGGGGCTCATGGAGTTCCCACTAGAGGTCCATGTCTTTGATCCTCAAGGAACGCAGTCCATGTAAAGTCGGACATCATAACATGAGGCAGGGTGGCACCCGATCAGAACCCCTTGTCAGGGAAGTGGGAAAGATCTTGACATGGTTAGAGTTGAACCTACCCATCTATCTGCTGTACATATTCAAGGCTCCTTCAGCATTATTGCTGACCGACTGAATTGAAGTCTAGCAGTCCAGGTGAAATGTCCCTGAATGGAGTGCCCTTCAAGCTGAATACCAGGATATGGGAATTGCCAGTGAACGATCAGTCTAGGTCTGAATCTACCAAGAAGGCATACACAAGGGTCGAATGAATCTTTTCAGCTTGGTATTCCACTCAAGGAGTAGATAGTTCCAAGCCGCGGATTAACAACATCCCTTACTTCCTGTTGGAAGGATTCGGAAAAGGACTGAGTCTATTAACCTTAAAGGTCCAAATTTAGTCCATGTCCACCTTTTTGGGTAGAATCCTTGTCCCAAAAGCCCTTGGTGAAAAGGTTCCTGAAACGGTCCGCTAGAATGAGACCTAACATCCTCAGACCTGTGGCAAAATGGGACTTTGCTTTAGTTCTAAGAGGTTTATGCTAATCTACCACTGAAGCTCTGGAAGAAGTTGGACATAATTAAACATCCTAAAAGGTTATTTTCTCCTGGTCATAATCAGGCAGTGGTAAGCCTCCATGCATGAGGGGTATGTGGTCCCCATGCTCTCAAATAGTCTATCATGGCACATCATGTTGTGTCTCTCTAACAATACACCAGTAACTGGGAGCCACCATCTCAGTCCCTTACATGCAATGCACAGGGCTCCTGTGCAGCTCCACGTTTTGCACATGTGGTATGTCCGCCCCTGGCCGTAACATCTGTCAAAAGTATAAGGGAGCTTCAAGTCTTGTCATCAGTGGATCCATACATCAGATTCCTCCATGACATGATCTTGTTAAGGCTACTGCCAAAATTCACTCCCAAATTTCCCTCATTTGTAACCTGTAATCAGGTCAGCTCCCTTCCAGTGTTCTGGCACGAGTCTTTCTCTCATGAGGAATGTAATCTCTATTCCTAGATCTGTCCTGTAGTCTTGAGATCTATTTTGCTTGGAGTAAGAGATCAGGAAGGTTGAAAATGTATTAATTGTTTCCTAAAGGAAACAAAGGCTTAAAATCAACCAAACCTACCCTGGGTAGAAAGATTGAAGAAGCCATTAGACTGGCTTACATTGTTAGAACTCTAATAACCCTCACTTTTCTAGAGCTGACTCTACTAGAGCAGTGTTCATCTCTTGGGCTGACTAAAGTCTGTTCCAGTTGAAGGAGGGGTAAATCTGCCGAACTTCAGACTCTACTACATTGCCTCACAACTTCAGTTGGGATGGTGATTCATATCCTTTTCATCAGATCTTGATCTCAATGGATTCACATAAATACAATAGCTTTATCCAGCTTCTTGAGTCTGGACTGCTCGCTGCTTCTTTGTTTCTTACGTTTCCAACTTGTAGAGTGATGTGGAGACTCTGGGGGTATTGTAAGAGGTTGTTTAATGTGGGTTCTTCTCTTAACATCTCTCCAATATGGGGTAATTTAGCTTTAAAACCATTGAGTATGCTGAAATTTGGGAAGATTATGAAAAGGATCGGAATCCTAACAGTGAAGGATCTCTTTTTTGAGGGGGAGTTTAAGCCACTGCCACTTTTAATTCAAGAATATAAGCCTTCTAGAGACTTTTCATATAGATATCTACAGATAAAATCAGCGTGTATTGTATTTTCTCTTGATATGTACACTTGTGTGATTATGTACTGAATATATTGAAAAATAAAGTAAAATATTTTTTTTATTTTTTTTTTAAATTCTGATCCAGCTGGATCAGATTTGCTGTGCAGCTTGGAGCTCACACTTAATATTTATCAACCATTATAGGCTGAATTTTTTGTTCTCCAAGGAGACGGCTCTTGAGCTGTCAATTTTGAGTTCCACTAGGGCCCTCCCTATGGGGTTACTTCTCGCTAAATCCCCATTATTGTTTGTGCTGCTGGTAGGATGTAAGGGAAGTGTAGATTTCTGACATTAATCTGTTTTCCCTTAGTCTTAATTAATGCTACTATTTTATAATTAAACACAAGGTTGGAGTGGCTTGATGTCATTTTGTAGGGAGGGGCTCCAGTTGATTAGTGTTTAATTTGATTAAAATTTAAAATTCCTTTTGTCCTAGTAGTTCACAGGGGCAGAATTATCCCATTATGGTGCTGCTGTTAGGACTAAGGGAAAACAGATTAATGTTAGAAATCTACACTTATTGTGCAAAAGTAGTAAAACATAAAAAAAACTATACATATTTAGTATTGCAGCAGTCATAGCGACAAATAAAATAAAGGTAACATGTTATTTATCCTGCACATTTTAAACGACACAAAATGTATTATGTAAAACAACAAATTGCTGTTTATTTCGATTTCCCTCAGAAAGAGTTAATAAATGTTAATCAAAAAGTACCCCAAAATGATTCAATCCAAAAAATATAACTTATCCCTTTAAATAACAAGCTCTCATACAACTACGTTAACGAAAATACAAAAAAGTTATGGCTCTCGGAGTGCAGCTACGCAAAAGTGAAAGAAATCCTGCAGGCCTATTTGCCAAGGTAGGTTTGGTCATAAAGGTTAGCTTTCCTGACATGTCTGTTTTATTAAATGCTTGTGTTTCCTATAAAAACATGATTTTGGAGCATATATCCTTAGAACTCTATGTTGTACCTTTTCTCTGTTATTCCTCCTACAGATTTATGAATAAATTGACCATTGGGTGTTACCAGTTAGGGGTGTGTCCCTATGCAGTCTGATACTGTCCCTTTGAGAAGCAGAAAGGTAACACCCAGATGTTAATTTATTAATACATTTCTAAGAGGAATAACAGAGGAGCGGCACATGGCAGATTTTTAAGAAAAGATGCACCAGAATTGTGATTTTATGGGGAATATAAACATTTACTAAAACATACATGAAGAGCTTACAGGTCCTCTTAAATTCCTCTACAAGTCCTATCACCTAGAGACATCACCAGTCAGTGTTTTAGTGGCCCCGCCCCCCTCCCCCCATTAATCATCAGAGGCAAGTGTACAATCTTTCGTACAGGTGTTTTTTTTAAATGTACAAAAAAAAAGAAAAGAAAAAGTGTCTGATTTCACATTTTCACTATTTTAATCATTAACAGCATAAAATTGCACTAAAATAAAGTTTTGCATTTAGTTACCACATTTTAATATATGGCACATATAGTTCGACAAAACAGGAAGAGCAATGTCGTTTGGGCTAACAAGGGTTTATTTTTAATTATTATTCCTATTTTAGTTATTTATTAATTTATCCTCTTACAGTCATAAGAGACCTATGAGGGACACAACATTTGGGGTATACAACCAGTGTATATGCCAGGAAATGCTTAGAATATATGTAAAATTTATCAATAAGGTATAATGTGCCTGAGGAATGGTAAAGAATTGTCCTTTAGTATATTTCTGGGACGCATACGTCAGTACACCTTTTTTTTAACTATTGAAAATCATAGTAGACTATGGTGAAAAAAAAAAAAGTATACCACAAAGGTTTTTTTTCCCTCTTACAGTGGAAGCTGACGGATGATGTATGTAACTGTATACAGCTGCAAACATCGGGGCTATACATTCATCGTGGTGTGATTAGAGCCTCATGTTTATACTTTTAGATTTATTTTTTACATTACTGCCATATTTACAGTTACAGACTCATAGACAGTCTTATACATTTTTGCACTAATTATTTGGAAATCACTTTATATTGTATATATAGTGAAGGAAATAAGTATTTGATCCCTTGCTGATTTTGTAAGTTTGCCCACTGTCAAAGTCATGAACAGTCTAGAATTTTTAGGCTAGGTTAATTTTACCAGTGAGAGATAGATTATATTAAAAAAAACAACAGAAAATCACATAGTCAAAATGATATATATTTATTTGCATTGTGCACAGAGAAATAAGTATTTGATCCCCTACCAACCATTAAGAGTTCAGCCTCCTCCAGATCAGTTACACGCTCCAAATCAACTTGGTGCCTGCATTAAAGACAGCTGTCTTAAATGGTCACCTGTATAAAAGACTCCTGTCCACAGACTCAAATAATCAGTCTGACTCTAACCTCTACAACATGGGCAAGACCAAAGAGCTTTCTAAGGATGTCAGGGACAAGATCATAGACCTGCACAAGGCCGTTCTTTTGAACGGAAATAAAAGTTCTGCAGACTGCACTTTTGTTTCCTTTAAAAAAAACGTAAACTTAGCGAACGGAGACAAACGGAAAGCAACTGATACAAAAGAATTACCATTGAAAGCAATGGTAATTCTAATGGAACCGTTGCTTTCCGTTTAACGTATCGATCCTCTCTTCCTCTGACGGAGGAGAGGTAAACGTATATTAATGCTAGTGTGAAAGAAGCCTTAGGGCCTGTTCACATCAGCGTTGGCTTTCCGTTCTGGGGTTCCGTTGGAGGTAACCCCGCCACGGAAAGTCAAACTGAAACCACAGCTTCCGTTTCTGTCACCATTAGCGCAGTCGACTGCGCTATTGATTCCGTCACAAAAACGGAAACCTGCCGGAATGGTGACGAACGGAAACCATTAGCAATGTTTCCGTCACCATTGATTTCAATGGTGACTGAAACGGAAACTGTGGTTTCAGTTTGACTTTCCGTTGCGGGGTTCACCCGACGGAAACCTCCCACGGAACCCCGGAACGGAAAGCCAACGCTGATGTGAACAGGCCCTAATCCTTCCCCATAAACCTGCCCCCGCTAATTAAAATAAATATATTATATAATGTATATAGCGCTGTATCCTGTATCCGTCAGGTCAGCGGGTCCTGCAGGATCGTGCTGTTACCAATCACATCTAAGTTTAAAACTTAGATGTGATCGGTAATAGGCGACCTAATGGATCCAGGTCTCAGCGCAATATACAGCTGCTCTGTAAACAGGATACAAAGCAGCTGTATCTCAAAAAGTACAAATCATTTTCAATAAAAAGTAATTAAAACTTGCACCAATCGCAGTAATAGATATCTTTATATATCATAGTGACATGTCCGAAGTTTTCATCGGTGGGGGACCGAGCACTGAGGCCCCCACCGATCGCCAAAACGAAGCAGCAGAAGTGCTCGGGTGAGCGCTGTGCCGCTTCATTTATGATCGACTTTCAGCCGAGTGAGCGGTGTACGGACTCCTAGACTTTCTATTGAGCCCATACACTGCTCCAAGGAAAGCCAAACAGAATTGAAGCGGCACACCGCTCACCCGAGCACTTCTGTTGCTTCGTTTTAGCGACTAGTGGGGGGTCTCAGTGTTCGGACCCCACTCATCAAAACTTCTGACATGTCAAAAGTTTAAAAAAAAGTTGTTACACTTTAAAGAGAATCTTTCACCTGCCCACAGATTTGCATTTGAGTGCAGTGTGTAATGGTCAGGGCTGCACAAACTCTGGGGCACTTTACATTTTTTTTCCTACCCTCTTTCCTTACTTAGATATCGGTGCCGTAATGTTTGGCGCCGATATTTAAATAACCCCATGAACTGCCAATGGGGCGGTAATTGGCAAGGGGGCGTGTAACATCGCTGTGACACTGTCCAATCAGCTATGGACAATGTCAACAGCAAGAGCTGGAGAGAGGAGAGCATGTGCACGTGCACACGCTCTCACTCTTCAGCTCTCGGCAGGCAAGTACAAGACTGTGATCTCAGGTGAGAGATCAGTCTTGTCGTCCTTGTCTGCCGAGAGCTAAAGAGTGAGAGCGTGCGTGCGCGCACAGCTCCGATGCCATGAAACAGAAGAAGAAGAATTCACACTCTTCTTCTGTTCCTTAGTGGTGGCGGAGCTGCGCGCTCGCCCGCACGCGCTCTCTGTCCAGCTCTTGCTCTGAAACTGTCTGTAGCTGATTGGACAGTGTCACAGCGATGTTACACGCCCCCTTGCCAATTACCTCCCCATTGACAGTTCAGGGGGTTATTTAAATATCGGGCACCAAATATTACAGCACCGATATCTAAATAACGAAGGAGGCTAGGAAAAAAATGGAAAGTGCCCCAGAGTTTGTGCGGCCCTCCCCATTACATGCTGCACTCAGCTGTACATGTATGGGGAGATGAAAGGTTCTCTTTAAAAGAAAGGTGTTATAATTATTTATTTTTTATTTGATATGTTTTATTTTATGGGCCTAATTTTTCTTATTATTTTAATATGTTCCCGAAGGTAGATATTTATTCATATGTTTGTACGTCTGTGGGGACAGCCAACTTTATTTTTATTTTTCATATTGCTAATTTTTGTTTTGTAGGTTCCGCTGGACCATTTGGACTACGTCGTAGATTCGTTGGACTACTTCGCTGATGTAAGCTTTTTTTCTTTCTTTTTAAAATAAAATGGTTAAAGTGGATTGTGTGGAAGAGTTGTCATTTCAATAAAATAAATTACTTTATGTCTCTGTTTTTTAATACTTCATTACCGCCTTAGTAATGGCTGCTGTCTGATCGAGAGCGTCCATTACTAAGAAAAGACTTAGTGTTAGCCAGTAATAAGGCTATCACTAACCCCTATTATTACCCCGGTACCCACCGCCACCAGGAGTACTGGGAAGAGCTGGGTACGATCCAGCACCCGACCGTCTGAAGAGAAGGAAACTTGGGTGGCCGCAGGCTGGTAATATCAGGCTAGGAAGGGACAAAAACCATGGCCCTTCCCACCCTGGTGATGCTAGGCTGCTGCTGCTGCTTTATTGTATCTGGCTGGCTATGAAAAATGGAGGGGATCTCACGTAATTTTTTTTTCAATTTATTTTTAAAAAATGACGAGGGGTTTCCTCAATTTTCATAACCAGCCAGATACCATAAAGCAGCTGCAGCCTAGCATCCCCAGGGTGGGAAGGGCCACTTTTTTGGCCCTTCCCAGCCTGATAATACCAGCCTGCGGCCTAACAGTCGTTTCAGATGGCCAGGTACTGAATCGTACTCGACTCTTCCCGGTATCCCTGGCGGCAGTGGGAACCGGGATAATAATAGGGGTTAGTGATAGCCTTTTTACTGGCTAATGCTAAGCCCCAGCCTTAGTAATTGAACGCTGTCAATCAGACAGCTGCCATTACTAGGGCCATAATAAAGTATTAAAAAAAAAACAGACATAAGATGTTTTTTTTATTGAAATCAAAACTCCCCCATGCAGCCCTCTTTCAAAAATTTTTTTTTTTTAAAGTAGATCATTGAAGTAGTCCAATGAATCTACGACGTAGTCCAAACGGTCCAGCGGAACCTACCAAAAAAAAGTTAGCAGTATAAAATGTAAAAAAAAAAATAATTTGCCACAATAGAAACCCCTGCTCCGCCGTTTGCTCTTGTAGGCCACAGCCTGGTTTAGGCCTGAGGCCTACAAGAGATCGGGAGCACGCTGATGACGTCAACTGCCCGGCACGATGACGTCACTGCATCATGCCGACCACGCCGGCATGAACTCGGTTAAAAATCATAAGTCAATTAGGTAATAAAAAGGGGGCATAGAAGATGTTAAACCATTTTCAGTGTTAATGCTGCGTTGCTGATCTATGATACTAAAGTAATATAGTAAAAAGAGTTCTTTAAATCTTCTCTATACATTAAACAGCACTTTACAAATAAACAACAAATGTTTTCCTATTTATTTATTTTTTATATATTGCGTGTTTGATGTGTAAAGGTAGTAATGAGAAAACTCCGATAGATTGCGGGGGGGGGGGGGGGGCGCCTTTTTATAGTTCGCCTCAGGCAGCAGAGGGGCTAGGTTCACCCCTGGTAAGACACTGGGTGAGAAGGAGAAAACTGTTGGTGCAATAGTAAGAAAATGGAAGACATACAAAATGACTGTCAATCGACATAGATCTGGGGCTCCATGCAAAATCTCACCTCGTGGGGTTAATCTTGATCCTGAGGAAGGTGAGAGCTCAGCCGAAAACTACACGGGGGGAACTTGTTAATGATCTCAAGGCAGCTGGGACCACAGTCACCAAGAAAACCATTGGTAATACATTACGCCGTAATGGATTAAAATCCTGTAGTGCCCGCAAGGTCCCCCTGCTCAAGAAGGCACATGTACTGGCCCGTCTGAAGTTTGCAAATGAACATCTGGATGATTCTGAGAGTGATTGGGAGAAGGTGCTGTGGTCAGATGAGACTAAAATTGAGCTCTTTGGCATTAACTCAACTCGCCGTGTTTGGAGGAAGAGAAATGCTGCCTATGACCCAAAGAACACCGTCCTCACTGTCAAGCATGGAGGTGGAAACATTATGTTTTGGGGGTGTTTCTCTGCTAAGGGCACAGGACTACTTCACCGCATCAATGGGAGAATGGATGGAGCCATGTACCGTCAAATCCTGAGTGACAACCTCCTTCCCTCCACCAGGACATTAAAAATGGCTCGTGGCTGGGTCTTCCAGCACGACAATGACCCGAAACACACATCCAAGGCAACAAAGGAGTGGCTCAAAAAGAAGCACATTAAGGTCATGGAGTGGCCTAGGCAGTCTCCAGACCTTAATCCCATCGAAAACTTATGGAGGGAGCTGAAGATCCGAGTTGCCAAGCGACAGCCTCGAAATCTTTATGATTTACAGATGATCTGCAAAGAGGAGTGGGCCAAAATTCCATCTAACATGTGCGCAAACCTCATCATCAACTACAGAAAACATCTGACTGCTGTGCTTGCCAACAAGGGTTTTGCCACCAAGTATTAAGTCTTGTTTGCCAAAGGGATCAAATACTTATTTCTCTGTGCACAATGCAAATAAATATATATGATTTTGACTATGTGATTTTCTGTTTTTTTTTTTTAAATATAATCTATCTCTCACTGGTAAAATTAACCTAGCCTAAAAATTCTAGACTGTTCATGTCTTTGACAGTGGGCAAACTTACAAAATCAGCAAGGGATCAAATACTTATTTCCTTCACTGTACTTACAGTGTGTGAAATCCATGCTGACTAATTTGGTGTGTACTATTTAGATCAGTAACATTGTAGAGTTGATGTAAATAACACGATCTGTGTGCCATCCAACATTGTTGTTTATATGTAGACTAGCTGGTGATGCTATGATTTGAGATACATTTACAATTGAGATTGTTTTTAAGATTAGATTTGTGTTAAAGGAAAGGTGTCATGAATTATTATTGTTTTATTAATTTATGTGTTTTTATTTAATAAGATATTATATTGACTTTATTTACTTTTTCACACAGAATATTTTTTTTTATTAACACATTTTTACTTTACTGGGGGGCTGCCATGTTTTATTTCATCGGTGTATGTGTCTCTTAACGACACAAACACAGATGGATTACGGCAGCTACAGGGCATAGGACACAAGGAACTGGACCCGTTCTTTACATCCTGTGCTTCTGCTGTCTCGTTCTGTACTGCGCAATCGCATTTCAGAGTGACCCAGCATAGAAGCTGGTTTCTAGGGGGAAAGCCGGCACCATTTTGAAGATCGGCCGCACTGCAGGTAAGGTGTGTGTGTGTGTCTCTCACACCCCCCTCTCACGGCCCCCCCTCGCAACCCCCACTCTTGCGGCCCCACTCTTGCGATCCCCCTCTCTCGTGGCCCCCTCGTAAACCCCCCCACGTAACTCCCCCTTGGACACCTGCTGTAACTGTGTGTGTATATGTGTGTGTGTGTAGCAGAGCTGTGTGTGTACCAGATCTGTGTGTGTGTAGCAGAGCTGTGTGTGTAGCAGAGCTGTATTTGTAGCAGAGCTGTGTGTGTGTAGCAGAGCTGTGTGTGCGAGTGTGTGTGTAGTAGAGCTGTGTGTGCGAGTGTGTGTGTAGTAGAGCTGTGTGTGTGTGTGTGTGTGTGTGTAGCAGAGCTGTGTGTGTGCAGCAGATTGTGTGTGTGTGTGTGTGTGTGTGTGTGTGTGTGTGTGTGTGTGTGTGTGTGTGTGTGTGTAGAACAGGCGTGTGTGTGTATTTGTAGCAACGCTGCTTAGGTGAGTATAAGTATTTCATATTGCTAACTTTATTTTTTTTTGTTTTGCAGGTTCCGCTGGACCTATTGGACTTTTTAATAAAATGGTTAGCGAGGATTGTGTGGGGGAGTTTTTATTTCAATAAACATATTTTCTTATGTCTGTGTTTTTTTTAATACTTTATTAGCGCCTTAGTAATGGCAGTTGTCTGTTTGACGACGTCCATTACTAAGGCGGGGCTTAGTGTTAGCCAGTAAAAAGCTAGCACTAACCCCCCATTATTACCCCGGTATCCACCCCCACCAGGGGTATCTGGGTACGATCCAGTACCCGACGATCTGTTGTGATGGCCGGGAACGGGGCGGCCGCAGGCTGGTATTATTAGGCTGAGAAAGGGCCAGAAACCGTGACTTTTCCCACCCTGATAATGCTAGACTGCTGCTGCTATGTTGTATCTGGCTGGTTATAAAATAGGGGGACCCCCGCATCGTGTTTTTTTAAAAAGCAATTAATCAAAAAATGACGTGAGGTCCCCCCATTTTTATAACCAGCCAGTTACAACATAGCAGCAGCAGCCTAGCATTACCAGGGTGGGAAAAGTCACAGTATTTGGCTCTTCTTAGCCTCATAATACCATCCTACGGCCACCCACAGTGCTCAACCTTCACAACAGATGGTCGCGTACTGGATCATACCCAGCTCTTCCCGATACCCCTGGTGGCGGTGGGTACTGGGGTAATAATGGGAGTTAGTGCGAACCTTTTTACTGGCTAACATCAAGCCCATCCTTAGTAATGGATGCCGTCAAACAGACAACTACCATTACTAAGATGGTAATAAAGTATTAAAAAAATAGAGACATAAGAAAATATTTTTATTTAAAGAAAAACTCCCCCACAAAACCCTCGCTAACTATTTTATTTAAACAAAAACCGTAGATCATCAAATTAGTCCACCACATCTACAACATAGTCCAATAGGTCCATCGGAACCTGCAAAAAAAATAAAGTTAGGCGTCAAGCATAGATAGCACACTGACCCATTCATTTCTATGGAGCCATGCACAATTCCTTTTTGTTTGCAGAGTTTTTTTGCAGTGTTTATACGTGCTTTTTGCATGGTTTTTAGGGGTAGTTAGGACTCCCACTCTGGGAAGATTTGGCACGTTTTACATGTAAAGGAATTGAGTCGACACTTCTTTATTTACAGAACGCGTTTTTCAAAAACGCGTGTGTAAAAAAGCGCTTTGTATGTACTAACAGTGCACTTTACGAATTATGTCAATTAAAAGCGTAATCAAGCTTTTTTTATGCGGTTTTTGGCACGTAAAATTCGCCAAAAAAGCACATCAAATACACACCATGCGAACCTGTCAATTGAAAAGTCATTCACTTCACTTTCATCATTCTTCGCCTTTTGGTGTGTCCTATAGTTTCTACCAGCTGCATTGTAAAAGCTCAAAAAAATGTTACGGACAATATGGGAGCCGGACAATGCTTAGCAATTTGAAGACACCTTTTCCTGCCTTGTAGCCAAAAATAGGGAAGGGGGTGAGATTCCCTCCCACATTTACAGCAGCTGTGATTCAGGTTGCTTTCCCTTATTCACCTTGCTGTAATTCTGGGAAGTGCTCCTTCTGGTGGCCAAAATAGGAAAACATGCCAAATTATTATTTCATTTTTAATACTTCCCAGCATCTGGAACAAAATAAAAATACAGCAAAAACCTTAAAAAATATAATAAAATATAATAAAAATAAGTAACTGACTTCAACAAAACTTTCAGACAGAATTAATTTACGGGAACTCCAGTGAAAACTAAAGTTTTCTATATGAATGCTCACCTGTAATCATGATGATGCAGTCTCTTGAAGTTTTCTAAGCAATAAATCATCAGACAGAATGTGTAACAATACGGTAAAACTGAATTCATCATCTTTCCCCAACTCACTCATCCCCTTACCAGAACTATCAATCACAGTTAATGACTCCACACTTTCCCCAGTCCCACAAGTCTGCTGCCTTAGGATAATCTTTGATTCCACCCTGTCTTTCAAATCTCACATATGAGCCCTTCCTTCCTTAAAAATTATTTCTTGAATCCACTCTTTCCTCAACCTTGAGTCAACAAAAAATGCTCGTACATGCCCTCATTACCTACCACTTAGACTACTGCAACATCCTTCTCTATGGCCTCCCATGAAACACTCTTGCAGCCCTCCAATCTACCTCTTTCCTCATTTTCCCTCTGCCAATCCCTTAACTGGCTACCCATTGCTCAGCGAGTTCAGTGCAAAATATTAACAATTACCTACAAGGCTGTCTACAACCTGTCTCCGTATATCTCTGCCTAATCTCCCGAAACTCGTAATCTCTGGTCCTCACAGGACCCTCTGCTTTGCTCTTCTCTTAGCTTCTTCTCACATCATCATCTCCAAGATTTCTTTTAGGCATCCTTCATACTCTGGAACTCTCTACCACCATCCAAACCTTCAAAAGCAACCTGAAGACCACCTCTTCAGAAAACCTTTCTACTTGCAATAACCCTTCTGACACTTTTATACCAGATGAACAGCTTCTATACTAACCTAATGCTTCCTTCCCCCTTCCCTTTTAGATTGTCAGCTCTCACGAGCATGTTCTTCTCTCCTCCTGTTCCAGTCTGTCATTCATTAAGCTTATGTTTCTTGTACTTGTTTTGGTCATGTCATGTGCTTAAACCCTTTTTCATACTGTATGTACAGTGCCCTGGAATTAATGGCTCTTTAAAATGACAACCCAAAATCATCCTAGTCCTGTGTTTTCTGATGTTGTCATTGAATTTCCTCCAGGCTGCTTTTTGCTTTAGAAGAGGTAAGGTTATTGCCCCCGTCTTCGCCCTCTCCTGCAGTGGGCTGGAATTTGCTCACTGCCTGTGACATGCATGCTGCTGCACACTGTACAGTCTACAGCCTCTCATGTGATTTTTTTTTTTCCTGTGCCTTAGACCTGCATCTGTGGTTCTCCAGCATCCTACTGACACTGGAATTGTTAATACAACTATAACTTCTAATATATAACTTTTCCTATGCTGTGCCTGGCAAGCAGCTGGACAAAAACTGTATTATTATGTTCTGAAAAGTAAGTGGTGGCATGGAGAGAAACAAAAGAGTAGAGATGAGCGAACCGGGACAACCGAACCCGGTTTCGGTCCGAACTTCCGGTAAAGTTCGGTTCGCAGCGAATCCGAACTTCACCGGGTTCGGCCGAACCCGTTTTGACCGAACCCGGTCAAAAACATTATACAAATCGGCAGCCACTTATCTCTATCAATCACTGATAGAGAAAAGAGGCTGCTGATTAAAAATAAAATGAAAAGCATTTCATACGTACCCGGTCGTTGTCTTGTTGACGAGTCCCTCTTCTTCCTCCAGTCCGACCTTTTCTGACGCGGCAGCCTGTGATTGGCTGCAGAGGCCTCTGCAGCCTGTGATTGGCTGCAGAGGCCGCGGCAGCCTGTGATTGGCTGCAGCGCTCACATGGGCTGCATCGTCATCAAGGAATGTCGGGCCGGATGTCGAGAGGGACGCGTCACCAAGGCAACGGCCAGGAGACCGGACTGGAGGAAGCAGAAAGTTCTCGGTAAGTATGAACGTCTTTTTTTTTACAGGTACTGTGATCGGTAGTCACTGTCCAGGGTACTGAAACAGTTACTGCCGATCAGTTAACTCTTTCAACACCCTGGACAGTGACTATTTAGGGTATGTGCACACACACTAATTACGTCCGTAAATGACGGACGTATTTCGGCCGCAAGTACCGGACCGAACACAGTGCAGGGAGCCGGGCTCCTAGCATCATAGTTATGTACGATGCTAGGAGTCCCTGCCTCTCTGCAGGACAACTGTCCCGTACTGTAATCATGTTTTCAGTACGGGACAGTAGTTCCACGGAGAGGCAGGGACTCCTAGCATCGTACATAAATATGATGCTAGGAGCCCGGCTCCCTGCAGGGTGTTCGGTCCGGTACTTGCGGCCGAAATACGTCCGTCAATTACGGACGTAATTAGTGTGTGTGCACATACCCTTACTGACGTCGCCTAGCAACGCTGCCGTAATGACGGGTGCACACATGTAGCCACCCGTCATTACGGGGCCTCATGCACACGACCATAAAAACACCCGTTATCACGGGTCGTAATTACGACCCGAAATAGCGGGCCCATAGACTTCTGTTAGCCACGGGTACCTTCCCGTTTTCTCACGGGAAGGTGCCCGTGCCGTTAAAAAGATAGAATATGTTCTATTTTTTTATTTTACGGGCCGTGCTCGTAATTACGACTCGTAACTACGAGCACGGCCGGCCGGCCACGGGCAGCCGGCCGCTTTTGCGAACCGTGCTGTCATTATAATTATAGCAGCACGGCCCGTAAAATAGAAAAATAGAACATGTTCTATTTTTTTAACGGCACGGGCACCTTCCCGTGAGAATACGGAAAGGTACCCGTGGGTAACAGAAGTCTATGAGCCCGTTATTGCGTAATAACGGGTGTTTTTACGGTCGTGTGCATGATGGGAGCACGGCTCGGAAAAACGAACGGCTGCCCGTGCTCATCTCCTGAAATAATCTGTGCTGCCTTAAACTCTGTGGACAGGTCAGGATCCTGTTTCTTTTAAATGCTGCTAGGGAACCCGCTCGATCCACTATATAAGGCTACGCTACAGTGCAGCATTTAAAAGAAACAGGATCCTGACCTGTCCACAGAGTTTAAGGCAGCACAGAGTATTTCAGGAGATGAGCGTGCAGATTCAGTGCTGTTGTGAACTCTGCTCTTACCATTACGTAGCTCTCAGTCTGTTATCTCTCCTCCACTCCTGTCCTCAAGAACACCTTCACATGATTGGCAAGTCACCACGTAATGGTAAGAGCAGAGTTCACAGCAGCACAGAGTATTTCAGGAGATGAGCGTGCGGATCTTGTGCGTGGTGGTGACTTGCCAATCATGTGAACGTGTTATAGAGGACAGGAGTGGAGGAGATGTAACAGACTTAGCTACGTAATGGTAAGAACAGAGTTCACAGCAGCACAGAGTATTTCAGGAGAGGAGCGTGCAGATTCAGTGCTGCTGTGAACTCTGCTCTTACCATTACGTAGCTCTCAGTCTGTTACCTCTCCTCCACTCCTGTCCTCAATAACACCTTCACATGATTGGCAAGTCACCACCCCGCACAAGATCCGCACGCTCATCTCCTGAAATACTCTGTGCTGCTGTGAACTCTGCTCTTACCATTACGTGGTGACTTGCCAATCATGTGAAGGTGTTCTGGAGGACAGGAGTGGAGGAGAGGTAACAGACTGAGAGCTACGTAATGGTAAGAGCAGAGTTCGCAGCAGCACTGAATCTGCACGCTCATCTCCTGAAATACTCTGTGCTGCCTTAAACTCTATGGACAGGTCAGGATCCTGTTTCTTTTAAATGCTGCACTGTAGCGCAGCCTTATATAGTGGATCGAGCGGGTTCCCCAGCAGCATTTAAAAGAAACCGTGTTTGTGTATGTGTGTGTTTGTGTATATATGTGTGTTTGGGTATGTGACTTTGTCTGTTTTTGTTTTTATATGTGTGTGTGTATATATGGGTGTGTTTGTGTATATGTGTTTTGTGTATATGTTTGTGTATATATGGGTGTATTTGTGTATATGTTTGTGTGTAGATGTTTGTGTGTGTTTTTGTGAGTGTGTGTTTGTGTGTATATATGGGTGTGTTTGTGTATATGTGTGTTTGGGTATGTGTGTTTTTGTTTGTATATGTGTTTGTGTATATGTGTTCGTGTATGTGTGTATAACTGTGTGTGTGTGTGTGTGTTTGGATATGTGTGTTTTTGTTTGTATATGTGTGAGTTCGTGTATATGTGTGTGTTTGTCTGTTTATGTGTGTGTGTGTGTGTGTGTGTGTGTGTTTGTATATCTTGTTGTGTTTGTGTCTGTGTATGGTTGTTTGTTTGTGTGTGCGTGTATATATGTGTGTAGGTGAGTAGAAGTATTGGTATTGTTCACATTGATAACTGTTTTTTTTTATGTTGTTGCAGATTTTGATGTACCGATTGGACTACATCTTCGATTCGTTGGACTACTGCGTAGATCTGCGTTTTTTCAAATTTTAATAAAATGGTTAACGAGGGTTTTGTTGGGGATTTCTTATTTCAATAAAAAAGAATTGTCTTTGTGTTTTTTTTTCAAACTTTATTAGTGCCTAGATAATGGCAGTTGGCTGATTGACAGCGTCCATTATTAAGGTGGTACTTAGTGTTAGCCGGTGCAGAGGCTAGCACTAACCACCCATTATTACCCCGGTACCCACCACCACCAGGGGTGCCGGGAAGAGCTTGGTACGATCCAGTACCCGACCATCTGTTGTGATGGTCGGGTACTGGGGCGGCCGTAGGCTGGTATTATGAGGCTGGGAAGGGCCAAAATCAGTGGACCTTCCCACCCTTGTAATGCTAGGCTGCTGCTGCTGTGTTGTATCGGGCTGGTTATAAAAATGGGGGGGACCCCCACGTCGTTTTTTTTTGGGAATTTAACAAATTTAGCAATAGACGGGTCCCCCACATTTTTAATAACCAGCCATATACAAGGCCGCAGCAGTCTGGCATTACATGGGTGGGAAGGGCCACTGGTTTTGTCCATTCCCAGGCTAATAACACTGTGTTGTATGTGGCTGGTTATGATAAATTGGGTGGAACCCCATGTCTTTTTAAAAAAAAAAATGTAAATAAATAAATAATTTAAAAAAATGACGTGGGGTCCCCCCCACTTTTATAACCAGCCAGATACAACACAGCAGCAGCAGCCTAGCATTACAAGGGTGGGAAGGTCCACTGTTTTTGGCCCTTCCCAGCCTCATAATACCAGCCTGCGGCCGCCCCAGAGCCCGACCATCACAACAGATGGTCGGGTACTGGATCGTACCTGGCTCTTCCCGGCACCCCTGGTGGTTTTGGGTACCGGGGTAATAATGGTGGTTAGTGTTAGCCTCTGCACCGGCTAACACTAAGCCTCGCATTAGTAATGGATGTTGTCACTCAGACAGCGGCCATTACTAAAGTGGTAATAATAAAATTTGAAAAGAAAAAGACAAAGATATAGATAAAATATTTTATTGAAATAAAGCACCCCCAACACAACCCTCATTAACCATTTTATTGTAGAAAAAAAAACGTCATCTAAGTAGTCCTCGAAACCGACGTAGTCCAAACACCAAACCTGTAAAAAAAAAAAATAATGAAATAAAACATGTCGTAGGCTTAGATTCAGTTTAATGTGTGATACTGACTGTTATACCATGTATAGAAGCCTCCCGTGAAGTTGACTTAGATACAGGGCGCCAGCAGACAGTATCATACATGGCCATACATACATATATACAAACATACATACATATATACAAGCATGCACATATATACATGCAAATATACATACATGCAAACATACACACATATATACATGCAAACTATCATACATACATGCATACACACACACATGAAAACATACATACATACAAACAAACATGCAAAGATACATACATACATATATACAAGCATGCACAAATATACATGCAAACATAAATACATGCAAACATAATTACATACATGCACATATATATAAACATACATGCAAACATACATGCAAACATAAAAACATGCAAACATACATACATGCACATATATACATACATACATGACAACATACATACAAACATACATGACAACATACATACATGCAAACATACATACATGCAAACATACATACACACATGCAAACATATATACATGCAAATATACATACAAACATGCACATGTATACATACATGCCAACATACATGCAAACATACATGCACATATATACATACATACATGACAACATACACACATGCACATATATACATACATGCCAACATACATGCACATATATACATACATGACAACATACATACATGACAACATACATATATATATATATATACACACATGCAAATATACATACAAACATGCATACATACATGCAAACATACATTCATGCAAACACACATACATGCAAACATACATACATACATACATACATACAAATATACATACACACATGCACATATATACATACATGACAACATACATACATGACAACATACATGCAAAAATACATACATGCAAACATACATACATACATGCAAATATATACATGCAAATATACATACAAACATGCACATATATACTTACATGCCAACATACATGCACAGATATACATACATACATACATGACAACATACATACATGCCAACATACATACATACATACATACATACATACATGCCAACATACATACATGCCAAAAAATAATAATAATACGTTCATACTTACTTTCCTCCTGTCCGGCCTCCAGCGATGACGTTTCATTCATGTCGCCGCTGCAGCCTGTGATTGGCTGCAGAGGCGGTCACGTGGGATGAAGCGTCATCCTGACGTGCGTGACCGCCACTACAGCCTGTGATTGGCTGCAGCGGCGAAAGGGATGAAACGTCATCGCTGGAGGCCGGACAGGAGGAAAGTAAGTACGAACGTATAATTTTTATTTTTTTATTACATTTAAATGGTATTTTCCGCGCGCCGAGCATGTACTGTGAAGGTTGCTGAAAGAGTTAGTGCAGCCCATTAACTCTATCAGCACCCTGGACAGTAGCATGCTCGGCGCACGTAAGTGACAGGTTCGGTCAGAACTAGTTCGGTCCGAACCGAACTTTTTTGTGAAATTCGGCGAACTAGCCGAACCGAACTTTTGATAAGTTCGCTCATCTCTACAAAAGAGCACTCTTTATTTTATTTTTTTATATCATTTCCCAAAGTTCATTTATTGTTTAACACTATTTGTCTTTTTTTAATAATATTTTTATTTACCTTTATTTAGGTTTCAGGCATTGTGAAAGATGGGATGTTCTTAGGCCTCATGCACCCGACCGTATTTTTCATCTGTAATTACGGACCCATTCATTTCAATGGGCTACGGACATCTTTCCATAGAAATTATAGAACATGTCCTTTTTTTGTCCGTAATTACAGCACGGACTCCCCATAGAAGTCTATGGATGCTTCTGTAATTACTGATGGCTATATGTGCATGCGTAGCTGTCCAGAATTACCGAAGCGTTGCTATGCGATTCCTCCCTGTTTTTTTTGCAGATCCATAAATACGGATGCAATATGGTCCGTATTTACGGACACAGTTCTGTATATGCGGATGTTGTATGGATGACTATAAATGACTACGGATCCATATTTACGGATAGTATTTACGGATGGATGAAATCTACGGACATGTGCATGGGGTCTTAATCCTTTTATACCCCTAGGCACCAGATGGAACTCTCAATAACGAGAAAAAAGACACTGCAGTCCATTTTAAAAATTATTACACAACCATCCCAGTACAAGAAATAGGAAAATTGAAGAAGATGGTTAATGTTATATTATATTAAATTCTATCAAAGCAGTTCAATAAATATACATTTCGTACATCTAAATTTAGAAAAAAAGAGTTAACACTGATAGAAACCAGTACGTGTAAATGATGTACTTTTCATGTGGTTATTAGAACATTTTTGCAGAGCATCTGTTAAATATAAATTTTCGGTTGGCGTGTTTTCATGTGACTAATTCTGACAGTTTCCCCTTTTCCTGCCTTTTCTCCTGTTGTGTCTAACACTTCATGCATCCAGCCAGATAACCTCATGCTGTCAGACAAGTGAGGACTGACATGTATCATTAACCTCTGAAGATTGGAAGAGTAATCGAATATGATCTGGCATTATACATCATATTATTCCAAATGACATACATTACTATGATATAAATTATAATGTACAGAGAATAATATCGCCATTATGACTCTACAATCAATAACCACTAAAAGATGAATATTTCATAAGAGTAGCCCTGTCCTGCTCTAAATGTCATGCAAATATCATGCAAATGAAGCAAAATTTTCAGTGCACACAGTGCATCCAACTGTGACTTTATCATAAAATACACATAGCAAACTGTATATACAGTATATACTTAACACCCCTCTTGGGTGATAAAAAAGAACATGATATTATTTTCAAAAGCTTTGCTTTAATTTACGTCTCCTCATTCACATCACACCTGATCCTCACAAAGTCTTAAGAAAGATTTTGGGCACGTTTTAAGTACCTTTTTCTGGACTTCTTAGAGTCCTGTTCAAGCTTCAGCTTCAGCTGCTTTTCTCAGCCTGTGGGAGGCTTAGTTTGCTTGTCTGATTGTTGCTAACCCTCGTGCTGTACAGAGATCCCTGCACAAGCTGTAATGTAACATTAGGAGGATCTCTTCACTCTAAGGGCTTGTTCAGACGAACGGGATATACGTCCGTGCAACGCGCGTGATTTTCACGCGAATCGCACGGACCTATATTAGTCTATGGGGCCGTGCAGACATGTCCGTTCTTTAGGCGCATCTCGCGCATCACGCACCCATTGAAGTCAATGGGTGCGTGAAAATCACGCATGCCACACGGAAGCACTTCCGTGGGACAAGCGTGATTCGCGCAACAGCTGTGAAAAGGATGAATGAAAACAGAAAAGCACCACGTGCTTTTCTGTTTACAAACATCCAAACGGAGTGTCATAATGATGGCGGCTGCGCGAAAAGCATGCAGCCGTGCATTATACGGGGCTGTCACACGCAGCTGTCAAGTGCCTTTTGCGCAGCGTTTTTTGCGCGCGCAAACGCACACGCTCATGTGAATCCGGCCTAAGGGTAAGTTTACACGGATCAGATTTGCTCTGGACAACTATGCAGCAAATCCGAACCAGATAACGCTGGAAATTCCAGTTTTATGAATTATTTTCCGCTGCGGACCACAGATGAGGGGATAACAAAAAAAGTCCATATTCACCTCCCCCTGGTCTCCCATAGCGATGTGCCACTCATGTCAGGACTGGTGTCTGTCTGCCGGCCTACTGGGATAACATTTTCTCCCATGTGACCATTGCAAACGGCAGGAACGCTACTGGAGGTGAGTATGAACTATTTTTATTTTAAAGTGGAGCTTCTTACTTGCAATTTTTACTTTGATTTCGCAGGTATTCTGCAGCAAAAATCACACCACTTGCTATTTCTTGCAGAATTTCCCTTTATCCCTGCAAAGTAGGAGATCATTAATAAAGTTGCCATACACTAAACATTGTTAAACTATTTAATTTATTAATGTACAAAGTAAAATTGTCAATGTAGGATTTACTTACCAGTGCATAGTGCCACTTGAATATAAGCTTCTAATATTTGAGTCTTATGTATTATTTACCTAACAAATTATCTTCAATATAATTCATTAGACCTCATCTCTTTATTACTACATCCAGTAAAATATTCTCTTCACCCATCGGGCTGCTATATTGAACTCAATGGGGTAAATCTGCAACAAATAGGCAACCATTCCGCAGCATAAATTGACAAACTACAGATTAACAATCTGCACTGCGGGTCATTTTCGGCATAGAAATTTTCTGCAACGTGCGTATGAGATTTTTTAAATCTCATCCACTTTATGCGACTATAATACGCTACGGATTATTTATCTGCAAATCCAGATGGAAAACCCACAACAATTATGTTACGCATGAATGTGGCCTAAAACTATAAGGGCAAGTTCAGACGTGGCAGAATTTTTCCGCTGCAAATATTGGTGCAGATTTGGGGCAATTACGCAACGAATCTGCACCAACATTTGCATATTTGATAGGTAATTCAGACATGGCAGATATCACACGGACTTGCCACAGATTTCAGTTTTTGCATTGCAAAGGCTGAAATCCGCAGTGAAATTCCGCCTCTTCTCCGCAACGCCATGAGCAAGCTGCGGAGGGAAAATTCTGCACCGCAGTCTAATTTCCGCAGTTATTTTCTGCAACGTCTGAACTAACTTTCCTAAAAATGTATAGAAACAAATGTAAAAAATGGCTGCTGCAGAATTCCACTGCGGACTGTCCACAGCGGAATTCAACAGCAATTCCGCCAAGTCTGAACGTGCCCTAACTCTGCCCTTTCTTGAACTAGAAAGTTTGAGACTCTAGAAGATTAATGCCCTTAGGTCTACCTGGAAAAAAGGGGGATACAGGTTTTGCAGGTAATAGATATTTCACTTATGCTGCATTACAATGCCCAATGAAACAGGAATGAGAAGGAAGGAGTATGTGTGGAAGTGGAGAATATTATGTGCAGTGCTTGGGACACAAGAGAGTGGAGCATGACGAGGTATATCAGGAGTAGAACTGTGGCAATAATCATGGCATGGACGTGTACAAAGACCTCTATAGCCACTATTACGAGAATGGCCTATCAACAAATAATGAAAATTGGGCCATTGATAGAAATAAGGGAAAAAGGTTAGGAAGGTCTTATAGATATTGCTTAACTTACATTTATTATTCTATTTTATTACTTTAAGTCTCAATCCCAAAGCAGAAAGTTCTTTGAACTCTGTGTTGAGATATATTTCAGACCATATTATATCAGTTCTTTGTATTCGTGGCTCACAACCTGTCTTCTCAAACATAATCAAAGTGGACACGAGCTACCTCCTACACACGAGCTACCTCCTACACACGAGACACTTTCATCTGTTGCTGCGAATATTACAGTCACCTGATTGGCTATTCAGTTTTTTTTATCCCGTCAAAGCAGGAGATCATGAATAAAATTACCATAAAGTAAAAATTATTAAATTATTTAATTTATTAATGTACATTGTAGAACTGTTAACGTAGGATTTACTTACCAGTGCATAGTGCCACCTGACAATAATCTTATGTACTATTGACAAAACATATTATCTTCAATGTAATTCATTAGACTTCATCTCTTTTCTTCGACATCCACTAAAAAATGGCTGCTATATTTTACTCATGCTATCTTTATTACATCTCAATTTCTTGGCAGCATCAACTTTATCTCTTTCAGACACCATGATTGTCGTATTCAGCCAGACAACATTCAGCTTTATAGTCCTGGGTGTTTGATGACGCATGACAACGCTCAGTGGGACATCACCAGTCATCACACACTGAATTGCTGATGTATGATCATAGAGTTAGGCAGTCAGAAGTGTTCAGAGGAAATCTTACCAGCTTAAGAAAGGGAAAACCACCTCAATCCACTGCAGGTCCTGTGGCCTAGAGAAGTCATTTATCTTTAGAGTTGGATAGGGAAGGTCAGTTGGTGACAACTCATGAATTTTGTTACTAAAGTCAAAATGGTTCGTTCCATCAGAGCATTGCAGCAGCAGACTAAGGAGGCAATATAATATTCTGTAGTGCTGGATACACTTGTCTACTCATATTTGTACTGCTATTATTTTTTATCATATGAAATACCGTAGTACTAATATACAGCTGTAAAAAGTATACAATGTCTTTTTGAAAGTAATTTAGGAAATTTGGTCCTTGACTTCAGGGTGTTCCTTTTTTATCCATTTATCAATTTTTATTAATGAACCTTTTATATAGTACATTGCTCAATCGTCTGGAACAGAGCAGTGGGGGACCAATAAAAAGTACTTTTTCTTTAAAAGTTTTACTCGTCACATTAGTCCTAGTTTCACTGTGCAAAATCCCTGAATTCACATCATCAGTATGAACAAATGTTTCCACTTTTTACGAGTAATGTCTATATTTCTAGTATCATATATCTATATATCTATATATATATATATAATATTTAAATGAAGCAGCACTCGTGTAATAAAGTGGTGGGTGCAAAGCAACTAGAGATTAATCCACAGCTCAGAATACCATACAGGAAAAAATATTGCAGTACTCCAGCAAGGTCCAGTAAAAAATAGCTTGAAAAATGTTCCATGGTGGAACTGAAATGTCGCTTGGCTCTAAACCTGGGCAAATATTTTTTTTTACTGGACCTTGGTGGAGGGCTGCAACCTTTTCTCTTATATACAGTGGAGGAAATAAGTATTTGATCCCTTGCTGATTTTGTAAGTTTGCCCACTGTCAAAGTCATGAACAGTCTAGAATTTTTAGGCTTGGTTAATTTTACCAGTGAGAGATAGATTATATTTAAAAAAAAACTGAAAATCACATAGTCAAAATTATATATATTTATTTGCATTGTGCACAGAGAAATAAGTATTTGATCCCCTACCAACCATTAAGAGTTCAGCCTCCTCCAGACCAGTTATACGCTCCAAATCGACTTGGTGCCTGCATTAAAGACAGCTGTCTTACATGGTCACCTGTATAAAAGACTCCTGTCCACAGACTCAATTAATCAGTCTGACTCTAACCTCTACAACATGGGCAAGACCAAAGAGCTTTCTAAGGATGTCAGGGACAAGATCATAGACCTGCACAAGGCTGGAATGGGCTACAAAAGCATAAGTAAGACGCTGGGTGAGAAGGAGACAACTGTTGGTGCAATAGTAAGAAAATGGAAGACATACAAAATTACTGTCAATCAACATCGATCTGGGGCTCCATGCAAAATCTCACCTTGTGGGGTATCCTTGATCCTGAGGAAGGTGAGAGCTCAGCCGAAAACTACACGGGGGGAACTTGTTAATGATCTCAAGGCAGCTGGGACCACAGTCACCAAGAAAACCATTAGTAACACATTACGCCGTAATGGATTAAAATCCTGCAGTGCCAGCAAGGTCCCCCTGCTCAAGAAGGCACATGTACAGGCCCGTCTGAAGTTTGCAAATGAACATCTGGATGATTCTGAGAGTGATTGGGAGAAGGTGCTGTGGTCAGATGAGACTAAAATTGAGCTCTTTGGCATTAACTCAACTCGCCGTGTTTGGAGGAAGAGCAATGCTGCCTATGACCCAAAGAACACTGTCCCCACTGTCAAGCATGGAGCTGGAAACATTATGTTTTGGGGGTGTTTCTCTGCTAAGGGCACAGGACTACTTCACCGCATCAATGGGAGAATGGATGGAGCCATGTACCGTCAAATGCTGAGTGACAACCTCCTTCCCTCCACCAGGACATTAAAAATGGCTCGTGGCTTGGTCTTCCAGCACGACAATGACCCGAAACATACAGCCAAGGCAACAAAGGAGTGGCTCAAAAAGAAGCACATTAAGGTCATTTAGTGGCCTAGCCAATCTCCAGACCTTAATCCCATCAAAAACTTATGGAGGAAGCTGAAGATCCGAGTTGCCAAGCGACAGCCTCGAAATCTTAATGATTTACAGATGATCTGCAAAGAGGAGTGGGCCAAAATTCCATCTAACATGTGTGCAAACCTCATCATCAACTACAAAAAACGTTGGACTGATGTGCTTGCCAACAAGGGTTTTGCCAACAAGTATTAAGTCTTGTTTGCCAAAGGGATCAAATACTTATTTCTCTGTGCACAATGCAAATAAATATATATAATTTTGACAATGTGATTTTCAGTTTTTTTTTATATATAATCTATCTCTCACTGGTAAAATTAACCTAGCCTAAAAATTCTAGACTATTCATGACTTTGACAGTGGGCAAACT
The DNA here is from genome assembly GCF_050947455.1 of Rhinoderma darwinii. Lineage (NCBI taxonomy): Eukaryota > Metazoa > Chordata > Amphibia > Anura > Rhinodermatidae > Rhinoderma > Rhinoderma darwinii. Next base: position 571,612,785 of record NC_134687.1, on the reverse strand, counting down.
TACAAAATCAGCAAGGGATCAAATACTTATTTCCTTCACTGTATATACGAAACAAAGTTCCCCAGGAGTCACCCAAAGGAGAGGAGGCGGCACACCATCTTGGATTCAAAGGTGTTTATTCACCCAGTGTATACATTTTCAAGCACTTTCCTTTGGGTGACTCCTGGGGAACTTTGTTTGGCTTTGTCTGAGATCCATGGTCCGGATCTCCTGAGGTTAAGCACCCATTACCACTTGTTGTGCAGCTCCTTTTTGCTCTCTATTTGGACATATATATATAAATATATATATATATATATATATATATATATATATATATATATATATATATATATATATATATATATATATATACACTACCGTTCAAAAGTTTGGGGTCACCCAGACAATTTTGTGTTTTCCATGAAAACTCACACTTATATTTATCAAATGAGTTGCAAAGTGACTAGAAAATATAGTCAAGACATTGACAAGGTTAGAAATAATGATTTTTATTTGAAATAATATTTTTCTCCTTCAAACTTTGCTTTCGTCAAAAAATGCTCCATTTGCAGCAATTACAGCATTGCAGACCTTTGGCATTCTAGCTGTTAATTTGCTGAGGTAATCGTGAGAAATTTCACCCCATGCTTCCAGAAGGCCCTCCCACAAGTTGGATTGGCTTGATGGGCACTTCTTGCGTACCATACGGTCAAGCTGCTCCCACAACAGCTCTATGGGGTTGAGATCTGGTGACTGCGCTGGCCACTCCATTACAGATAGAATACCAGCTGCCTGCTTCTTCCCTAAATAGTTCTTGCATAATTTGGAGGTGTGCTTTGGGTCATTGTCCTGTTGTAGGATGAAATTGGCTCCAATCAAGCGCTGTCCACAGGGTATGGCATGGCGGTGCAAAATGGAGTGATAGCCTTTCTTATTCAAAATCCCTTTTACCTTGTACAAATCTCCCACTTTACCAGCACCAAAGCAACCCCAGACCATCATATTACCTCCACCATGCTTGACAGATGACGTCAGGCACTCTTCCAGCATCTTTTCAGTTGTTCTGCGTCTCACAAATGTTCTTCTGTGTGATCCAAACACCTCAAACTTCGATTCGTCTGTCCATAACACTTTTTCCAATCTTCCTCTGTCCAATGTCTGTGTGCATTTGCCCATATTAATCTTTTCCTTTTATTAGCCAGTCTCAGATATGGCTTTTTCTTTGCCCCTCTGCCGTGAAGGCCAGCATCCCGGAGTCGCCTCTTCACTGTAGATGTTGACACTGGCGTTGTTAGGGATCTGCCAGGTACTTCATCTAGCTATACTCCTGGGATTAATCAATCCACACCTGAGGCCAGACCTGCTCGACTGACACCATCTCCCACCAACCAGGGTGGCAGGCTCAGGAGTGGGAGAGCCTATCGCGGCCTGGTCTCTCGGAGTTAGCTCCGCCCCCTGCCCTTTATTACCTGCCCTGTGCTCTCCCTCAGTGCTTGTAATTCTTTTGGATTCCTGGCCCCACTGCTGCTTGCTCCAGCCTGCTTCTGCCGTGCTTCTGCCTTGCTGCAGTTCTGCTTGACCTGCTTGCTTGCCCTGGCTTGCTTCTGTCTCCGTGCCTGCTCGGGTGTACTCACTTCGTCCTGGTCCTGACTGTTCGTTCGCCGCCCCGTTTCCTCGTGGCGTTCCGTGGCTACTGCCCCTTCCCTTGCGTGTTCCCTGTTTGTCTTCCTGTGCACTTAGCCAGCGTAGGGACCGCCGCCCAGTTGTACCTCGTCGCCTAGGGCGGGTCGTTGCAAGTAGGCAGGGACAGGGCGGTGGGTAGATTAGGGCTCACTTTCCCTTCACCTCCTTCCTGCCATTACATAATTACAAGCCCTTACCTAGTCTACCATTTCTCCTACGCTGACGCTATCATGGACCCCCTTGAGACCCTGACCCAGCAGATGCAGGGCCTCTCCCTACAGGTCCAGGCCCTGGCCCAAAGGGTCAATCAGGGTGACGCTGCTTTGGTAGTACCCCTCACCTCACCTCTAGAACCCGACCTCAAGTTACCTGACCGGTTTTCAGGGGACCGTAAGACGTTTCTCTCCTTCCGGGAGAGTTGCAGACTGTATTTCCGCCTAAAGCCCCACTCCTCAGGTTCCGAGAACCAGCGGGTGGGTATCATCATATCCCGACTCCAGGAAGGGCCCCAAGAGTGGGCCTTCTCCTTGGCTCCTGACGCTCCTGAACTTTCCTCTGTTGATCGCTTTTTCTCTGCCCTCGGACTCATTTACGACGAGACTGACAGGACTGCTTTAGCCGAGAGTCAGCTGGTGACCTTACGTCAGGGTAGGAGACCGGTTGAGGAATACTGTTCTGATTTTAGGAAGTGGTGCGTAGCTTCTCAGTGGAACGATCCGGCCCTAAGGTGCCAGTTTAGGTTAGGATTATCTGACGCCCTGAAGGATCTGCTGGTTAGCTACCCCTCGCCTGACTCCCTTGACCAGGTTATGGCCCTAGCAGTACGACTTGACCGACGTCTCAGGGAACGTCAGCTAGAACGCTTCAGTGTGCTCCCCTCTGACTTTTCTGCGATTCCCCCCGAGGTCCCGTCTCCTCTCCCCTCCACGGAGGACTCGGAGGTACCTATGCAACTCGGGGCCTCCATGTCCCCTCGACAACGTAGAGAGTTTCGCAGAATGAATGGTCTCTGCTTCTACTGTGGGGACGACAAGCATCTACTGAACACCTGTCCCAGGCGCAAGAATAAGAAGCCGGAAAACTTCCGCGCCTAAGTGATCATCGGGGAGGTCACTTGGGCGCACAGGTATTTCCCGTTAATGTGAAACGCAATAAAATTTTGCTTCCCTTTCAGGTCTCGTTTGCTGGCCGGTCTGCCACGGGCAGTGCTTTCATGGATTCTGGCTCATCTGCTAATATCATGTCTGTGGATTTTGCTATGTCTCTAAAGATGCCTTGTATTGATTTACCTTATCCCATCCCTGTAGTAGGAATCGACTCAACCCCCCTTGCTAATGGTTATTTTACTCAGCATACTCCTGTTTTTGAACTCCTGGTTGGCTCCATGCATTTGGAGCAGTGCTCTGTACTGGTGATGCAGGGATTATCGTCTGATCTGGTATTAGGTCTTCCCTGGTTGCAGTTGCATAATCCCACATTTGATTGGAATACTGGGGATCTCACCAAATGGGGTAATGAATGTCTTATGTCATGTCTCTCTGTTAACTCTATTTCTCCCCGGGAGGAGGTAAACACGCTTCCTGAGTTTGTTCAGGACTTCGCCGATGTGTTTTCTAAGGAGGCCTCTGAGGTGTTGCCCCCCCATAGAGATTACGATTGCGCTATCGATTTGGTGCCTGGTGCCAAGCTTCCTAAGGGTAGGATATTTAATCTTTCATGTCCTGAACGTGAAGCGATGAGGGTGTATATCCAAGAATGCCTGGCCAAGGGTTTCATTCGCCCCTCGACTTCTCCTGTAGGTGCTGGCTTCTTCTTCGTGGGGAAGAAGGATGGTGGTCTTAGGCCGTGCATTGATTATCGTAACCTGAATAAGGTCACCGTAAGGAACCAGTACCCACTTCCTTTGATTCCGGATCTTTTTAATCAGGTTCAGGGAGCCCAATGGTTTTCTAAGTTCGATCTACGGGGGGCATATAACCTTATCCGCATCAAAGAGGGGGATGAGTGGAAAACTGTGTTCAACACACCCGAGGGTCATTTCGAATACCTGGTCATGCCCTTTGGGTTGTGTAATGCCCCTGCTGTCTTCCAGAATTTTATTAATGAAATCCTGAGAGAGTACCTGGGTAATTTTCTTGTTGTGTACCTTGATGACATACTGGTCTTTTCCAAGGACTGGTCCTCCCACGTGGAGCATGTCCGGAAGGTGCTCCAGGTCCTTCGGGAGAATAATCTGTTTGCTAAGACTGAAAAATGTGTCTTTGGGGTACAGGAGATACCATTTTTAGGGCAAATCCTCACTCCTCATGAATTCCGCATGGACCCTGCCAAGGTTCAAGCTGTGGCGGAATGGGTCCAACCTGCCTCCCTTAAGGCGTTACAGTGTTTTTTAGGGTTCGCCAACTATTACAGGAGATTTATTGCCAACTTCTCGGTCGTCGCTAAGCCTCTTACGGACCTTACCCGCAAGGGTGCCGATGTCCTCCATTGGCCACCTGAGGCCGTCCAGGCCTTTGAGACTCTCAAGAAGTGCTTTATCTCGGCCCCCGTGCTGATTCAGCCCAACCAAGAGGAGCCATTTATTGTGGAGGTTGACGCTTCCGAGGTGGGAGTGGGGGCCGTCTTGTCCCAGGGTACCAGCTCCCTCACCCATCTCCGCCCCTGTGCTTACTTCTCTAGGAAGTTTTCGCCCACGGAGAGTAACTATGATATTGGTAACCGCGAACTTCTAGCCATTAAATGGGCTTTTGAGGAGTGGCGGCACTTCCTGGAGGGGGCCAGACACCAGGTAACGGTCCTTACGGATCACAAGAATCTGGTTTTCCTAGAATCGGCCCGGAGGCTTAATCCTAGACAAGCTCGGTGGGCACTATTCTTTACCAGATTTAATTTCTTGGTTACCTATAGGGCTGGGTCCAAGAATATTAAGGCTGACGCTCTGTCACGTAGTTTCATGGCCAATCCTCCTTCCGAGAAGGATCCCGCTTGTATTTTACCCCCTGGTATAATAGTCTCTGCCACGGATTCTGATTTAGCTTCTGATATCGCGGCTGATCAGGGTGCAGCTCCCGGGAACGTCCCTGGGGACAAACTGTTTGTTCCCCTGCAATACCGGCTGAGGGTACTCAGGGAAAACCATGACTCCGCTCTATCTGGTCATCCTGGCATCTTGGGCACCAAACACCTCATTACCAGAAACTATTGGTGGCCTGGGTTGCCTAAAGATGTTAGGGCTTACGTCGCCGCTTGTGAGGTTTGCGCTAGGTCCAAAACCCCTAGGTCCCGACCTGCGGGCCTACTACGTTCCTTGCCCATTCCCCAGAGACCTTGGACCCATATCTCCATGGATTTTATCACCGATTTGCCTCCATCTCAGGGCAAGTCGGTGGTGTGGGTGGTAGTCGACCGCTTCAGCAAGATGTGCCACTTTGTGCCCCTTAAGAAGCTACCTAACGCCAAGACGTTAGCTTCTTTGTTTGTGAAACACATCCTGCGTCTCCATGGGGCCCCAGTCAATATCGTTTCTGACAGAGGGGTACAATTTGTTTCCTTATTTTGGAGAGCTTTTTGTAAAAAGTTGGAGATTGATCTGTCCTTCTCCTCCGCCTTCCATCCCGAAACTAATGGCCAAACGGAAAGGACCAACCAATCCCTGGAACAATATTTAAGGTGTTTCATCTCTGACTGTCAATTCGATTGGGTCTCATTCCTTCCCCTTGCTGAATTTTCCCTGAATAACCGGGTCAGTAACTCGTCAGGGGTCTCCCCGTTTTTCTGTAATTTCGGGTTTAACCCAAGGTTCTCCTCCGTCTCCCCTGGTTGTTCCAATAATCCTGAGGTAGAGGAGGTTCATCGGGAACTGTGCACTGTCTGGGCCCAGGTTCAGAAGAACCTAGAGGCGTCCCAGAGCGCACAAAAGATTCAGGCGGATAGTAGACGTTCTGCTAACCCCCGGTTTGTCGTCGGGGATTTGGTCTGGTTGTCGTCCAGGAACTTGCGCCTTAAGGTCCCGTCCAGGAAGTTTGCTCCCCGATTTATTGGACCTTATAAGATCATTGAAGTCCTCAACCCTGTATCCTTCCGTCTGGAGCTCCCCCCATCCTTTCGCATACATGACGTCTTCCATGCCTCCCTCCTTAAACGCTGCTCCCCGTCCTGGTCCCCCTCGAGGATACCTCCTGTTCCCGTTCTCACCCCTGAGGGGGTGGAATTCGAGGTGGCCAAGATTATGGACAGTAGGATGGTCCAGGGCTCCCTCCAGTACCTGGTCCATTGGAGAGGATACGGGCCGGAGGAGAGGACTTGGGTACCTGCCCGTGATGTTCACGCTGGGGTATTGATCAGGAGGTTCCACCTCCTCTTCCCCACTAAACCGGGTCCCCTTAGTAAGGGTCCGGTGGCCCCTCATAAAAGGGGGAGTACTGTTAGGGATCTGCCAGGTACTTCATCTAGCTATACTCCTGGGATTAATCAATCCACACCTGAGGCCAGACCTGCTCGACTGACACCATCTCCCACCAACCAGGGTGGCAGGCTCAGGAGTGGGAGAGCCTATCGCGGCCTGGTCTCTCGGAGTTAGCTCCGCCCCCTGCCCTTTATTACCTGCCCTGTGCTCTCCCTCAGTGCTTGTAATTCTTTTGGATTCCTGGCCCCACTGCTGCTTGCTCCAGCCTGCTTCTGCCGTGCTTCTGCCTTGCTGCAGTTCTGCTTGACCTGCTTGCTTGCCCTGGCTTGCTTCTGTCTCCGTGCCTGCTCGGGTGTACTCACTTCGTCCTGGTCCTGACTGTTCGTTCGCCGCCCCGTTTCCTCGTGGCGTTCCGTGGCTACTGCCCCTTCCCTTGTGTGTTCCCTGTTTGTCTTCCTGTGCACTTAGCCAGCGTAGGGACCGCCGCCCAGTTGTACCTCGTCGCCTAGGGCGGGTCGTTGCAAGTAGGCAGGGACAGGGCGGTGGGTAGATTAGGGCTCACTTTCCCTTCACCTCCTTCCTGCCATTACAGGCGTTTTGCGGGTACTATTTAATGAAGCTGCCAGTTGAGGACCTGTGAGGCGTCTATTTCTCAAACTAGAGACTCTAATGTACTTGTCTTGTTGCACAGTTGTGCAGTGGGGCCTCCCACTTCTCTTTCTACTCTGGTTAGAGCCTGTTTGTGCTGTCCTCTGAAGGGAGTAGTACACACCGTTGTAGGAAATCTTCAGTTTCTTGGCAATTTCTCGCATGGAATAGCCTTCATTTCTAACAACAAGAATAGACTGTCGAGTTTCAATGAAAGCTCTCTTTTTCTAGCCATTTTGAGAGTTTAATCGAACCCACAAATGTACTGCTCCAGATTCTCAACTAGCTCAAAGGAAGGTCAGTTTTATAGCTCCTCTAAAAAGCAAAACTGCTAACATAATTCTACAAGGGTTTTCAAGTGTTTTCTAATCATCCATTAGCCTTCTAACACAGTTAGCAAACACAATGTACTATTAGAACACTGGAGTGATGGTTGCTGGAAATGGGTCTCTATACACCTATGTAGATATTGCATTAAAAACCAGACGTTTGCAGCTAGAATAGTCATTTAGCACATTAACAATGTATAGAGTGTATTTTTGATTAATTTAATGTTATCTTCATTGAAAAAAACTGTGCTTTTCTTTCAAAAATAAGGAAATTTCTAAGTGACCCAAAACATTTGAACAGTAGTATATATATATATATATATATATATATATATATATATATATATATATATATATGCCATCAAATGGTTTAGTGCTTATGCCTGGGTGTCAATTGCTTTAGATATTTGTAATCAATTGGCTTAATGTCCAAAACCATTGACCTACTTCCCTTCATTTGGAGTACATTAGTTCAGCATCTTTACCATTAACCCCTATGCGCACCATGATGCAACTGTACGTCCTGGTAGCCAGTGTCGTAGCGCACCAGGACGTACAGTTACTGCATGGTTCCCGGTGCACACTGTCACCGACAGCTAACCACGAGTTCAGCTGTCACTGACAGCTAACACTCCCCAGTCACCGGCAATGGACTCGTAAAAGCGGTCCAATGCCGGTGATCGGTGTAATCGGTGGATTTGTACAGATCCACCGATTGCATCATTCCTGTAAAGAAAGTGTAAAAAAACATTTTACTAACTTCGTTATGCAACGGTTTGTTACAGCTACGTGTGTATAAACTACATATATACACACAAATGAATAAAATGGCTGCGAAGCGTTACACCGCTGAAGAGGCATATGCCATGATCACATCCGATATGGACTCAGCGAGTGGTGAGGAACCAGAGTTCTTTCTCTCGTCGTCCTCCTCCTCCTCTAGTGTCAGTGAGGAACCTCCTTGTATTTGCAGGAGGGTTAGTGCCCAGGTTCTGCCTAACCCTGAAACTGTCGTTCTGCCTGACCCTGTTATTGCCAGCAGTGATTGGTCACCACCAACCAATTACACCCCCCAAATCCCAGAATTTACTGTTGCGGCATAATTCATGTGCAGACGGAAGGGCTGCCTGTAATTGCATTTTTCAATTTGTTATTAACCGACAATTTGGTAGAACTTATGGTGGACCAAACCAACATCTACGCCCACCAATTTATAGCCGAACACCCAAACTCCTTTTATGCCCAGTCCAATCATTGGCAACCGACTAGTTGTGCAGAAATGCAAAAATATTGGTGGTTAGTCCTCAACATGGGTCTCACTAAAAAGCCCAAAGTGAGATCCTACTGGTAAACGGACATTTTATATCATTGTCCGTTGTACCAAAATACTATGACCAGACCCTGATTTGAGGCCCTTCAAAAATTTCTGCACTTTAGTGACAACTCCCAATGCCCAGGATGATGCCAATTCTGACAGACATTTTAAAATTAGGCCCCTCATAAACATTTTCTCCAAAAAAAAAATCTGAAATCTACACACCCGACAAATAAATTTCAGTTGATGGTGCACTTCAAGGGCAGACTGAAGTTTCACCAATATTTGCCCAAAAAGCGTGCTATGTACAGGATCAAGGTCTACAAGCTCTGTGAGTCTGCGACCGGATACACATACACTTTCCGGATCTATGAGGGGAAGGACTGGACAATACAGCCCCAAAATTGTCCCCCTGTCCTGTCCACAACAGGGAAGATAGCGTGGGACCACCTGCACCCACTGTTAGATCAGGGGTACAAATTGTACTTGGACAACTGGTACACAAGTGTACCCCTGATCAAATGTCTAAAAGACAAAAAAACTGTGGCGTGTGGGACAGTCTGAAAAAAACAGCGGCACCTTCCCAAGACCCTCATCGGCCAAACCCTGCAAATTGTAGAAAGCAGGGCATTGCTGCTGGATGGGGTCCTGTGTCTGAAATATCGGGATAAAAAAGATGTATGCATGCTGACATCTATGCATGACGCCAGCTGCACCCCTGTCCCCACACGTGGATTCACAATGTCCACGATGTGAAGCCTATATGCATTCAGGCATATAATAAATTCATGGGGGGGTTGACCTGAATGATCAGGTTTTAAAACCCTACAGTGCCATGCGAAAAAGTTAAATATGGTACAAGAAATTGGCAGTGTACAGTTAATTTTTAATTTTCCGTAAAGCTGGCCATTCGGGTACCTACTTGGAGTACCAAGAAAAAATTATAAAATTTCTTCTGCTGGAAGACGAGGTGGGGGAAACTTCTGCTGCTTCAAGTAGTACTTGCCGTATCGTTCTGTGCAAAAAGAGGTTTCCGTAAGGATATCATATATCAGTGCGACCCCTGTCCATCAAAACTGTATGTATGTATGAAGAACTGCTTCCGGATCTTCCACACCTCTCTGGATTAAAAAATGTATACTTGTAAAACACCCACCCCTTTATCATTCTGATCTTTTACCCATTTTTAAAATTGGACACTCTAAAAAAAGGTATAACAAAACGAAAAACCCTTATTATACCTCTAGATAAATACATAATACTATAACAAATGTGTATGATCTGCACAATTTTTTTTAGACCTATGCTTGTGGCTAAAAATCATCCAAGTAAAAATAAGGCCTCAAAATCCTTGTGGTGCTTCTTCACTTCTACTGCTATGTGTCCAGACAACATATTTAGACAACTTGGGGGTATTTCTGAATTCAGAAGAAATACCACAATAAATATTGAGGTGCTTTCCTTCACTGAAAAATCTGCCCAAAAATGACATGACACCTGAAAACCATTCCAGCAAAATCTGTGCTCCAAATGGCGCTCCTTCTCTTCTGAGCCGTGTCGTAGGTCTAAACAGCAGTTTATTACCACATATGGGGTATTGCCGTAATCGAGCGAGATTGCTTTACAAATGTTGGCGCTTTTTCTCTTTTATTGCTTGTAAAAATAAAATAAAAATTATGTTTTTTCAGAAAAAAAGTAGATTTTCATCTTCACAGACTAATTCAAATTAATTTAGCAAAAAAACTAAGAGGTCAAAATGCTAACTATACCACTGGATAAATTCCTTGAGGGGTGTAGTTTCCAAAATGGTTTCACTTTTAGGTGGTTTCTACTGCTTTAGCACCACAAAACCTCTTCAAACCTGACATGGTGCCTAAAATATATTCTAAAAAAAAAGGAGGCCCCAAAATCTGCTAGTTGTTTCAGTCTATTAGGACACTAGGGCCACATGTGGGATATTTCTAAAATCTGCAGAATCTGGGCAATAAATATTGAGTTGTGTTTGTCTGGAAAAACCTTCTGTGTTGCCGATTTTTTTTTTTATTACAAATGAATTTTGCCAAAAAAAATGAAATTATAACATTTCACCTCTACATTGCTTTAATTCCTGTGCAACGCCTTAAGAGACTTTGAGAATGCTGTTTTGTATACTTTGAGGGATTCAGTTTTTGAAATGGGGTGATTTATGGGGACTTTATAATATATAAGGCCCTCAAAGTCACTTCAGAACTGAACTGGTCCTTGAAATAATAGCTTTTTGAAATTTTCTTGAAAATGTGAGAAACTGCTGCTAAAGTTCTAAACGTTGTAACGTCCTAGAAAAATAAAAAGGATGTTAAAAAAACACTGCATACATAAAGTAGACATATGGGAAATGTGAACTAGTAACTATTTTGTGTGGTATTACTATCTGTCTTACAAGCAGATACATTTAAATTTAGAAAAATGATATTATTGACAAATTTTCTCAAAATTTTGGTGTTTTTCACAAATAAATATTACATTTGTCGACCAAATTTTTTCACTAACATAAAGTACAATATGTCATGAGAAAACAATCTCAGAATCACTTGGATAGGTAAAAGCATTCTAAAGTTATTACCACATAAAGTAACACATGTCAGATTTGAAAAATCGGCTGTGCCACAAGGCCAAAACAGGCTGTGTCCTAAAGGGGTTAAGTAAAGATCAAGTGGCTGAGTGAATTCATGGTAAGTAAATTTAATTGTGTCTCTTGTGATGTCATAGAGCTGATGTCAGACAATCTCAACATCCAACACAATCTTCCTGTCACAGTTTTTCTCTTCGACTGATGTTGAAGAGTGATGAGGGAACAGCTGTCAGTTGATGGGTGCTCCATTCTCTGTGATTGGGCTGGAACACTTACCATACATGAGTAGTCCTGCCAAGTCATCTAATTGATGCAACTGCACCCTAAGGATCCTTCACTCATTCCGTTCAAAATACTATTACAGTGCCTAGCAACAACCCTGGTCATGACTCTGATCGCAAAGACGGGGCAGTATTTTAAATAGAAAATAAATTATATAAAAAAGCAATTACTCAGGGTTAAGTGTAAATGATGCATAGTGGAAGCAGAAGGACACTGTTAGGAATATCATCAGCCATTTCCATCTCCAGCCAAGCCACAAGAGGCCACTATGACTCATTGAACTTGCCTTTTTCCAAGATGGCCAGTTTTACCTCAGAAGAATCCATCTTGGTTCCTGTTTCCTGTTTGGGCCTATAAATAGGTACCTCCTGAATATAGCCTTTGCTTGTGTATCTGTTTGCTCTGCTCCTGCTGCCTTACACTTGCTCCTGTTGGAATATTTACCTACTTGTGTACCGACCCGGCTTCCCCTGACTACCTGCTTGTGTACCAACCCGGCTTTATCTGACTACCTGCTTGTGTACCGACCCGGCTTCCCCTGACTACCTGCTTGTGTACCGACCCGGCTTCATCTGACTACCTGCTATATCTGTGTCAGGGATCATTACTATGTATATTGTTTGAAAAATATTATCCTCACACATATGTATATACATTTCAGTTCTTTGTGTAATATACTGATATATATATAACAAGTTCTTTGTTCATGTCAGACACACCTATGGAAGACACCGCCCCCTGGAATGCAAGAAGAGTGAGTCTGAAGTTACAGCTGAGAAACTTGGGGCACTCCCACATCTCTGGGAGGAGGCATGTGTCTCTTTCTGTGTTTCTTTGTTCTGAATAAAAAGTTTTTCTTCAGTCTTCCTCCTGGCTGAGAGAGGAGCTGTACCAAACATTACTCTGTGTGGTGTACTTCTCTCCAGGCATGCCTTCAGCTTTCAATTTACAGAGGTGGTTATTCGGTGTGAAATACGGACCTGACATTTTAGCACCCCAGATGGGACCTCACTCGAGGAAATATCAAAATCCGGACAATCGACAATCACAGGGTGAAACAGATAACACAAAGTTGCCCACTGAAGGAATTTGATCACCTCCGCAATAACACGGTAAGCGAATTGATTTTATAAATCTTCGTCTTATCTGTGTTAGTGGACAGTCTTGTGGCGATCTGTAGAACCCTTTTGTTGATTTCCTGGACTATCTCAGGCGACAGAGGTGATATTTTCCGCTGTGAGGTAAAAAAACCTGTGAGACCTTAGTCGCGCCCGACTAACCATCCTCTGGGTAATTAGGGACTAGATAGAAAATACGCGGGCACAATATATATGTGTGATAAGTCGTGGATAGTATTATAACCTGTCTTATACAGGGGCACGCGGGCATAAGTACATGTGTGATAAGTCGTGGATAGGCACGCGGGCATAAGTACATGTGTGATAAGACGTGAGACGCGGGCACGCGGGGTGAAATGCACTGATAAGACGTGCGATAAGACGTGAGACAATGAATAAACACTGATAAGTCATGTGATAAGGCATATGCGGGGTGTATAAACTGAGAAAAAAAACTGTTAAGTCGTGTATTAAATTGTAGGTAATATAGTTGTAGACCGAAAATTTTTATATAACTTACGTGTATAATATAGACTGTTAGAATGGATGGTTTATGGTCCATATTCAAATCATCAGGATCACCCGATCCTATTCATGATTTGGTGAAGTGAATGGAAGTTAGTAATAAGAAAGGTATTGTATGTTATATGTATTAGAACACACAGGACCAGCCGACGCCCGGTAATGGCTTCCGTACCTCATGTTGAGTGTGTCCTCATTGTGGTTGGGGAACCCCCCCCCCTCACAGCTGCACAATGTGTTTCCAATGGGAGAGGCTGCCCCCACCACCCACCCCTGATGTGGCCACGCCCGGCCCAACCATATCAGTATGAAATAATCGCCTTGTTAATTTTGTCATTTGTAGTGTTTTTTTTTTCTATTTACAGAAGTTCCAGTCTAGTTCACTGATGAAACAACACGTCATCATAATATAGAGATGGTGGCCGACAGATTGTACTGTTAAAGATTATGTTTTTGATGTTTAGATAATTCCTTTACAATGGTGTGATGAATGATTGCAGATACGTATGTTGTTTTGCCGGCATTGAAAGTGTTAAGATTGTGAGACTAGAAGTTGTGAGAAATGAGTGTGTAACCCCCCCCCCCCTCCCCCCTGTAGTGTGCTGTGTTTGGGAGGAGGGGGGCTGACTGGGTGCAATCTGCAGGGTTGATGAGACAAAGGGATTTCAATATGCACTGCTGAGATATATATATATATCAGTAATGTCTACAAACCTAAATAAATTTCTTCTCTTTTGTGCATGCGCTGTTGTTTATAAACGTTCCGATATTTATGTGTTATGATGTGATCAGATTTCATGTGTTTTGATGTTAATTCAGATGTATTAAACTTTAGATACTGTGAGACACGGGGTTTTGAAAATGTATGTGCCCCCACCGTTCCCTATTTATATATACAGTTTATTGGTTTGCAGTAATTAATGTTATCAGAGATAATATTTTCTGTTTTATTGAATAACTAACTACAATTGTTTTGTTTTTGATTTCACATATAAATTATGTCATTGTAAAGATCAAATGTATTTGTCAGGAAAAAGTCATTTTTTTTTCAGGCTGTTGTACATTACAGGGGGTTAAACTAGTGTTATGTTGAGATGTAGTTTTGAACTCTGCTACATTACTCTCGCAGAGTCCACAAAGGGGGGAAGGGTGAAGGAACTGATCAGGTACAATTTTGTTTTATGTGTAAGAGACCATCCCCCTCCAGCAAAGTTACACAGGAGGCAGAGGTGACGTCACTCACAGACGAGTCTTTATGGATTTAGATGAGGGAGAAGGCAAAACAAAAATTGTCTGGACATTGTTAATTTGATGTAAAGTTTTTAGGAATGTTTTATTTTTATATGTTTTTGTATTCATCAAGTATTTGCAGAATCTGATAAAAGTGAGATTCTCAAAGTATTCTGGATTATCAGATGAGTGTGGAGAAGTGTATAACATTTATTTTTATTTTAGAGGATGAAGACGCCACCCCTTTGAGGTGTTCTATCTATATGTGACATGGGTTTTTAATATAAATTTGTAATAAAGAGATATTTTATTATACAATATGTACAAGACAGGATACGAGGCACCAGGTAAATTACCCAGAAACCACTCTCACCTTCTTGTTCATCTCAAGGAGCAGAGCTGGAGGTGCTCGCTGAGGCTGTAACCTGGCAGAAGGTAAGACGGCCGACATTTACACTGACTCTAGGTACGCTTTTGGCATCGCCCACAATTATGGGCCCATTGGTAGTAGGAACTTTATTGGATCATCGGGTAAGCCAATTGAGAGAGCGAGAGAAGACAGAACTGACAACAAGGGTAAGTGCAGCCAGGTATCAGTAAATTGGCTTGTCCCTAGATACAATAATGCCACCACTAGGTTTGTAGCAGCCGGCAAAGGTACCTGTGAAAAGTGCAGCCCGGCCAGATTAACAGTCCCAGCGACTGCAGAACATACAACTACCGGAGGTAGAAGTGTATGACAATGTGCTCGTGTGTGTAGACCTGTTCTCAGGGGGGGCCTGAAGCCCGGCCGATATCTTCCCCATTGCAGACATTGTGTGTAAGTGACGGGGGAACAGTGCTTATCCCAAGTATTGAACTGGTGTTTGTACAATGATAAGATGTCAGCAGTTCTCTAGACATTGTCCCAAGGTTAGTTTGTTTAATAACTGTATTTAAGAAGGGTTGTGGGAATATTAAATACTGAGGTTAAGTTTTATGTAAAGTTCTAGACTAGCCTCAGCATTGGACTATTAGAGTCATGCGTCAGATAAAAGGTACAGAAGTGGAATATTCCCATTAGAAAACATTTTTATTTGTTTATTTTTATTTTTGTTGTGAAAGGGAAATTTTAGAGCAGAGAATTCTGTGCAGTGTATATGTGTATGTATAGATATGTATATAATGAAGAAGAATCAATTTGTAAGTTTTAGTTACTGACCAGTGTGAACGTTTGATGTAAAGATGTTATTTGTTAATGTTTTTCTTCAAATTAATTATTTGATTAAGATCAATTAATGTTTATACAATGAAAAAGCTTGTTCTCCACAGGAAGAGTCCAACTGGGAGCGGAAGGCATGAGAACCAGATTCTGACAGAATGTGGATGGATAAAGGAAGGTAAACCGGTACCACCCAAGGCACTCTTGATGGCTTTTGCATTGATGGTGTATGACCTCACATACGCCCCAAGACTGCAAGGATCGATTTGGTAAGATCTAATTGGTATGTCCCAGGTTTTACAGCTGTTGCTGCTAAATTCTGTTAGAGCTGTTTGATTTGCCTACAGAACAGTCCTGGCAGACCGGTGCCAACCTTATCATACCCGCCTCCCACGAAGAGAACCGACCTTAAGAGGCCTTCCCAGGTAGAACGAACCAGATTAGAGTAAGAGAAAAATTGGTTTGAGACACTTGTCAGATACACATGTGGAATCTGTGTATATTTCTGTGAGGAGGAGATGTTCCAGGCAATCAGCTGAGATCAAGGTACAAATCCTGCTGAAAGGGTATCACCAAGTGCAAATGAAATGTACCCAATAAGTTACATATCTTCTAGGTGCCCTGTCCATTGTAACAGAGAAGTTTTTCCTTATATAAAGGTGTTTGATCTCATTTAGGGGCCTGACATTATTGTATGTACTTAGAACAACGTTTATAGTGTATGCGGATGATGTTATCACCAGATTAGTATATTTTAATAATTGACAAGAGTTGGGGGTCCCCAGCAAGTGCCAGTAAATATGAACTAAAAGACTTTTAACACGATGAACTCCATCACTGAGATGCGGCAGGCACAGCCTGAGCCAGTACAACGTGTTTATCATGAACTGACGGCAGTGTCACAATTCTAAGCGGCCGCCCAGACAAGTAACTTGCCAGAGGAAGAGTACAGATGCGGAGGGTTTGATAGTCACAATACAACTCCACTAATCCGCCTACGTGGGATCTCACCCCAGGCTCACAACATGAGGTGCTATGTACAGCCTGATGACGTAAACTAAAGGAGACCGTGTCCGGCAGATGAGAAGGACCAAACCAAGTCCTGATGACATCGGCAAAGATCAAAGTAAAGACCAAAGACCTGAGTGAATCCGTCAGCAGGATCAAGTGTTTTGATAAGTAAGTGGCTAGGAGGGGGTAATAATAACTCCCCCACTGGACACCAACGTAGTCTGACTCCACAATTGTGTGGGTTACCATGAGGGTGACAGTCAGTGAAGAGCAGAAGACAGGAGAAGAAGAAGACGATGGTGTACAGGACTGGCAATGAACTGATGGGACCCGAAACCTGAGGGTGATAGCATTATGATTATTAGTTGAGGCCCTATTGTTTATAATGTCTGAGGTTTATAATTATAATGTGTGTAAATATGCCACGGTGCTGCAAATTACAATCTGAGGAGTTTTATGTGAAGGTGTGAGGTGAAGGTCACTGTGCTACCCATGACCTGTTATATCTGCAGGGGTAAAAGTCCCATTAGGACAGTAAGTGACAGTGCGACAATTATTACTGTTAATAAAATGTAGACCGGATTAATTATATATATTACAACCAGCAGCGGTTTGTAGATTATATCAAGACAACCATCCTGTATCCAGAGGAGAATAGGGAAAGTTAGGACCACTCCGACACCTTGGAAGTCCAGGTACAAAGGGGGGTTACTCATCAGGAGTAGCTCGTCTCAAGCTGGTGAAGAAATCCAAAACCCCTACCCGCCTGGTTCGAGTGGTCAGTGGTAGGTTGCTAGGCAAGACTCAGGGATAGAATAATATTTTTAGGGGGGACTGTCAGGGATCATTACTATGTATATTGTTTGAAAAATATTATCCTCACACATATGTATATACATTTCAGTTCTTTCTGTAATATACTGATATATATATAACAAGTTCTTTGTTCATGTCGGACACACCTATGGAAGACACCGCCCCCTGGAATGCAAGAAGAGTGAGTCTGAAGTTACAGCTGAGAAACTTGGGGCACTCGCACATCTCTGGGAGGAGGCATGTGTCTTTTTCTGTGTTTCTTTGTTCTGAATAAAAAGTTTTTCTTCAGTCTTCCTCCTGGCTGAGAGAGGAGCTGTACCAAACATTACTCTGTGTGGTGTACTTCTCTCCAGGCATGCCTTCAGCTTTCAATTTACAGAGGTGGTTATTCGGTGTGAAATACGGACCTGACATTTGTATGTTTGCTCTTCAGCTAAAAGGACCCAACTTAATACACCAGTATCGTGACAGACACATTAGAAAATATGCTAGTGATGTAATGTTTCTGTCAAGTTTATTTTTGAAAATATAGTGATATCAAACACATTACTATTTTTTACAATGTTTTTATACAACTTCTTCCTCTAAAAAGAACAAATCAACATTGTACCTCCAAAAATGCACAAACTGTTGATCCTTGCTGCCCAATGTAGATATTCTTGTAAATTAAGCACAGACTCTATACACAATATCATTCTTTGTGTTATGTAAAGTGGAAAAATCAATATCATTTACAGTAAAATGAGTCATGATTAGTTCCAACACAAAACCGTAAAGTAGAGCAATCACTGGTAGCCAACAGACTGGCCGAAAGCAAGTTCAGCTTTTCATTAGATTTCAAAACAAGGTCATTGATCAACTTATATGAGATCCTATCTGTTCACAGCAGAATGTTCATCTACCTCAGATGTTACACAATTACTAAAAACACAAATGTGTATATGATTTAATATATTAAACATTAGTTTTCAGAGGATAAAAAATTAAAATTTAAATATTTCTGCCCAAAATGCTAAATATCCAAACTTCTCAATACACTTACCTTTAGAATTGTTCCCCATTTCTGCTGTTTGGGTCCCCCGCTGCATCTTTTTTGTGTGATGGCTGCTACATGAGCTAATCCTGTCCCGCTGCAGTGACATTAATACCACAGGCCGTTACTAGTTAGTGAACTCATGTGATGTGTCGTTCTTATGGACAACATGTCATCACACGGATTTGTAAACAGAGAGGGGGCTGGGGATCCAAACAGCGGCAGCGAGGGAACGGAGAAGAGATCTATAGGCAAGTATATTGAGATGTTTTTGAGCAAAATTTAAAAAAAAATTATCTTTGGAAAACCCTTTTAAAGTCTAATGAGTCTGTCAAGATGCTCAACTAATATTGCAGGAGTTTAATGTTTAAATAAAGGGCTTCCAGATAGAGGCTACAAAGAGTGTCTCCCTCTCTCTCTCTCTCTCTCTCTCTCTCTCTCTCTCTCGTGTTTGCCACATCATGTGTGACAGGGGTTGGGTGACCCCTGTTCTGGAGATAGGTACAGGTCCCAGGGCTGGGACCCTCAACTATTAGACATTTATTTTTGTCAACATGTTCAATTACAAAGTGACAAGTTATTGATTAACTAAATTAACTAAGTGATTGGTGCCAACCAATGAATTCCCTTCCCGGTGTCACTTGGCCATTTTATTTGTTTTAATCTAAAAATCCTCTATAAAGGTCGTCTGGTTTAAAAAAGCAATTCAAATATTCTATTAGGCAGTTCTGAGTTAATAGAGGAGCTGTCCCATTATTATTATCATTATTATTATTGTTATTTAAAGCTCCTTTAATTCCTGGGCGCTGTACATATGAAATAAGACTTTGAGTACATGACATGAGACAATAAAAGCAAGTACAATAAACATGTAATGAATGACAGGGAGGACCCTATTTGCGAGGGGTTACAATCTACAAGGGACCCTTATCTATTAGCTAGAGTAGAGTGTCTATAGTGTCAGTGCATTGCATGGACAGCTCATTGATTTCAATTAGAAATCCTTCATTTCCCCTTTGATGCCGCTGCAGAGAAATTCACTGGCTGCCGGGTTCCCTCACAAATTGCAGCTGAACACTGGGGGTCTCAGCAGCGGAACATCCTGCCATTAGCTTATTGTCAATCAATCCTTCTAACAAAAAGGGATTGTTCAAAGTTTACATTCCCTTTAAAGGTCCAGTTTGTTCTTGAAATATCTAAAATGATGATCAAATTACAATTTCAGTATAAAATGGATTGCCTTATTGTAATGTGTATTGTTTTAAATGGATACTTGATCATGAACATGAAGATGACATCTCATGGAGAAGGATTAAGGTACTTTTACACAGCCCATCATGTGCCGTGTAAACGAGCGCCGGTTGAGACAACTCGTTGATCGGTGCTCGTTTGCTCCTTTGACGAGCTATGTATGTTACTCCGATCGCTCGTCCTCATATATTTCTATCATGTCGGCATGTCTCCTTGTTTACACAGGGAGATGTGCTGCCGACAATGATGATATTTAAGGCATTTAAAACTATACAAGCAGCCGATGAACGAGTGTTTGCTCATTGATCGGCTGATCGTTGCCCTGTTTACACAGGGCAGTGATCTGGAACGAGACTTCTGTGAACGCTTGTTTGCCCGATAATTGGCCCGTGTAAAAGGCCCTGAAGAGTGAAGAGAGAGGTAGAGAAAGAGAGGGGAAAAAAGACAAAGCATATAAGAACAATACAAAAAAAGACGGTAGAAAGAGCAGCAAAGAGTGGGTTAATCAGTCCTGTATGTACAAGTCAAATTATTTAAATAAGTAAATCTACCCCTGTCAATGTGAATACTATATTAATAAAGAATCCATAACACTATTGTATCCCCATCAAACCATGTCAATACTGAGCAAGCTGCGTGAGGAATCAAATATTGTATACACATTGATTTGCTGAGCAAGGAGAGAGCTAGGAATGGGATTGAGCTTAATCTGACCTCAATAATTATTCCTCATACAGCTGTGGCCTGTGATATGTACTACTGACTGACACATCACACAATGCAATATACTGTATATGAGAGCTCCACTTCTCTTTGTCCTCCCAATTACTGGCGTAGCTATAGGGGTCGCAGCGGTCGCAATTGCGACCGGGCCCCGAAGCCAGGGGGGCCCACGGCCCCCCCCCCCGCACCACATCAATTAAAAGTTACTATAGTAACTCGGGCCGCGGGCCCCTGTTACTATAGTAACAGACTGTACTTACCTTCCTGGTTCCGGATCGCAGCGGAGGTCCTGACGTCAAGCGCTGTGCGCAGCGCATGATGTCACAGCGCTATGCGCCGCGCACAGCATCGAGACGACAGAACTACCGCCGCGGCTGAAGAGGAAGATAAGATTAGCCCTGACTGGCGGGGTCCGTCTCCCGGGACCCGCCAATCAGCTGTTTTGAAGGGGCCGCAGCACTCGTACGAGAGCTGCTCCCCTTCATTCTGGTCACTTCATTCCGGTCACACTGTGAATCGGTGTCGGCGATTCACAGTGTGAGCGAGTAGTGAAATGAAGGGGAAAGCAGCTCTCGTACGAGTGCTGCGGCCCCTTCAAAACAGCTGATTTGCGGTCCCGGGAGACACATCAGCTATTGATGGCCTATCCTGTGGATAGGCCAGCAATGTTTAGCGACTGCACAACCCCTTTAAGCCTACGATGAAGCAGGCTTAGGGGGCCCATGAGACAGGATCACAGAATGTGTGATCCTGTCTGCTGGGCCCTGTATCTAAGCCAATCACAAGGTAGGCTTAGATACATGGCCCATGTGTGATCCTGTCTGCTGGGCCCTGCATCTAAGCCAATCACATGGTAGGCTTAGATACATGGCCCATGTGTGATGCTGTCTGCTGGGCCCTGTATCTAAGCCAATCACATGGTAGGCTTAGATACATGGCCCATGTGTGATCTTGTCTCATGGGCCCTGTATATAAGCCTACCACACTGTAGATTTAGATACAGGGCCCCAGCACACAGTAATCTTATACTGTATAAGATTACTGTCTGCTGGACCCTGTATCTAAGCCTACGTTGTGGTAGGCTTAGATACAGGGTCCCACAGACCGTATCCCACATGGGCCCTGTATCTAAGCCTAACACATGTTACTAATCGTTTTTCTTGTGTGTTTTCTTACAGGTTCGGTCGTTGGACTACGGCGGATTCCAGGACTACTTCGATGACGGCTTTTTTTTATTATCAATAAAATGGTTAATGAGGGTTGTGTGTGTTTTTTTTTTATTTCAATAAAATATTTTTTCTATGTCTTTGTGTTTTTTTTTAAACTATATTACTACTGCCTTAGGAATGGCCGCCGGCTGATTGACAGCATCCATTGCTAAGGCGTGGCTTAGTGTTAGCCGGTGCAGAGTCTAACACTAACCCCCTTTATTACCCCAGTACCCACCGCCACCAGGGGTGCAGGGAAGAGCCGTGTACCATCCAGTACCTGACCATCTGTAGTGATGGTCGGCCACTGGGGTGGCCGCAGGCTGGTATTATCAGGAGGGGAAAGGCCAGATACAGTGGCCCCTCCCACCCTGGAAATGCTAGGCTACTGCTGCTTTATTGTATCTGGCTGGTTATGAAAAATGGGGGGACCCCACGTCATTTAAAAAAAAATAATTGGAAAGAACGATGTGGGGTCCCCCCCAATTTTCATAACCAGCCAGATACAACACAGCAGCAGCAGGCAGCATTACCAGGGTTTGAAGGGCCACTGTTTTTGGCCTTCCCCAGCCTAATACTACCAGCCTGCGGCCGCCCCGGTGCCTGCCCATCACTACAGATGGTCGGGTACTGGTTCGTACCCGGCTCTTCCCAGTACCCCAGGTGGCTGTGGGTACCGGGGTAATAATGGGGGTTAGTGTTGGCCTCTGCACCTGCTAACATTAAGCCCCGCCTTAGTAATGGAGGTTGTCAATCATCCAGCGGCCATTACTAAGGCGGTGATAATAAAGTTTAAAAAGATACAAGCACATAGAAAAAATATTTTATTGAAATAAAAAAACACAACCCTCATTAACCATTTTATTGAGAATAAAAAAAACGCCGTCATTGAAGTCCTCGAATCCTAAGTCCAACAACCGAACCTGTAAAAAAAACACAAACACACAAAAAATAATCAGTAACACATAAAGAAGCAGAATTATTATTCTTACCTTTCCTGGGTCCAGCGCTGGAGTCGCAATGTCAGCGAGCTGAGTCCTTTATCTAATCCGATCATATGTGATACTGTCTGCTGGGCCCTATATCTAATTCAATCATGTGTGATACTGTCTGCTGAGCCACTGTATCTAATCCTATCATGTGTGATACTGTCTGCTGAGCCACTGTATCTAATCCTATCATGTGTGATACTGTCTGTAGGGCCCTATATCTAATCATCTAATCCAATCATGTGTGATACTGTCTGCTGAGCCACTGTATCTAATCCTATCATGTGTGATACTGTCTGCTGGGCCCTATATCTAATCCAATCATGTGTGATACTGTCTGCTGGGCCACTGTATCTAATACTATCATGTGTGATACTGTCTGCTGAGCTACTGTATCTAAGGCTGGGTTCACACAACCTATTTTCAGACGTAAACGAGGCGTATTATGCCTCGTTTTACGTCTGAAAATAAGGCTACAATACATCGGCAAACATCTGCCCATTCATTTGAATGGGTTTGCCGACGTACTGTGCCGACAACCTGTCATTTACGCGTCGTCGTTTGACAGCTGTCAAACGACGACACGTAAAAATACAGCCTCGTCAAAAGAAGTGCAGAACACTTCTTTCAGACGTAATTTGAGCCGTTCTTCATTGAACTCAATGAAGCACAGCTCAAAATTTACGGCTGTCAGAGAAGCCTCACAAAATGCGAGGAGGAGCATTTACGTCTGAAACTAGGCAGCTGTTTTCTCCTGAAAACAGTCTGTCATTTCAGACGTAAAAGCCTGCTATAGTGTGCACATACCCTAATCCTATAATGTGTGATACTGTCTGCTGGGCCCTATCTCTAATCCTATCATGTGTGATACTGTCTGCTGGGCCACTGTATCTAATACTATCATATGTGATACTGTCTGCTGGGCCCTATCTCTAATCCTATCATGTGTGATACTGTCTGCTGAGCCGCTGTATCTAATCCTATCATGTGTGATACTGCCTTCCGAGCCACTGTATCTAATCCGATCATGTGTGATATTGTCTGCTCAGCCACTGTATATAATCCTATCATGTGTGATACTGTCTGCTGAGCCACTGTATCTAATCCTATCATGTGTGATACTGCCTTCTGAGCCACTGTATCTAATCCTGTCATGTGTGGTACTGTCTGCTGAGCCACTGTATCTAATCCTATCATGTGTGATACTGTCTGCTGAGCCACTGTATCTAATCCTATCATGTGTGATACTGCCTTCTGAGCCACTGTATCTAATCCTGTCATGTGTGGTACTGTCTGCTGAGCCACTGTATCTAATCCTATCATGTGTGATACTGTCTGCTGAGTCATTGTATCTAATCCTATCATGTGTGATACTGTCTGCTGAGCCGTGTATCTAATCCTATCATGTGTGATACTGTCTGCTCAGCTACTGTATCTAATCCTATCATGTGTGATACTGTCTGCTGAGCCACAGTATCTAATCCTATCCATAGTTTATAGGGTCGTAGTGCTATAGATATGCTATGCTGTCTCCTATACACACATTTTTTTTGGGGCGGACACATATGTATTGGGGCTATTTCCCCTGACATTTTAAGCCCTGAGGGTATGTTCACACTTTGGCTATGTTCACACGGCAGCGTCCATTACGGCTGAGATTACGGAGCTGTTTTCAGGAGAAAACAGAACCGTAATTTCAGCCGTAAAGGCATGTGCAGGCGTCTTTCGCTGCGTCCATTACGGACGTAATTGGAGCTGTTTTTCCATGGAAAACGGCTCCATTTATGTCTGAAGAAGTGACAGGCACTTCTTTGACGCGGCCGTCTTTTTTACGCGCCGCCTTTCGACAGCGGCGCGTAAAAATAATGACCGTCGGCACAGAACATCGTAAGACAAATTCTAATGAATGGGCAGATGTTTGCCAACGCTTTTGAGCTGCATTTTCGGACATAATTCAATGCTAAAACGCCTGAATTACGTCCGTAAATAGGGTGTGTGAACCCAGCCTTAGTGACGCCCCGGCTGCTACTTCTGCATTGTTGGGTCACTTAGGAGACCCAACGATGCAGCTGAAAGCTGCGGACCGTCGGCCATGAGGAGTTTGCGGGGGGGGGGGGGGGCCCGATAAGAACTTTTGCATCGGGGCCCATGAACCTTTAGCTATGCCCCTGCTCCCAATCGACATGAATATTGTAATAAAATAGTCAATTGTGAAAAATATTGAAAACATATAAAATGTCACCAATAACAATTCAGACATCTGACTGCAGTTACATACAGCAATATTATATATTTTCAATAGAAAGATGGCTGCTATAAACCAGAAAGCCCAAAAAAAAAAAAATCATTCTACATCAAGCCAAACTGTACATACTAGTTCCATAATGTAATACATTCACTAGACAGTTAATGACAAACTCACATCAGTGACATAATAATTGTATTTTACAGATTTAGCTGAGTAAGTTAATTGTAGCAGTGCTAGGAGGGGGGGGGGGCACATTCTGATACCCCTGTGCCTGCCTTAGATACCAGGAGAACTACTCCAACCCCTGAATCTACTTCATTATCGGAAAGAATCATCAGAATGCATAAGCAATGCGGCACCCAAGGGGTTAAATTACAAATTCGGCTTTACTAAATCTGTAAATGGCAAGATTTGCTTGTTGTAAATGTATTTGCAACAAATACCAATGACTTGATTCATTTTGTTAACACTTATGTTGGGTTCACACAGGTAATACAAAATTCCTGTAAATATAATTTGCTGATCAGTTTCCTTATATGAACTTTTTTTTAGTGTTTTTTTCAGCCATATCTAAGTCTGGAGCAGCTGGATCACAATACATACTTGAGCTTTTGTAGCTCCCACATGGGTTGTCATCCAGATTTCCCAAAATAGCCGAAAGTATATTGATACTTGAAAAAATTGGATATGTCACAGTGAATTTGATGTTCAAGGACCTGGAAAACCTGGGTGACTACTATAGTGGGAGCTGCATGATAGTTGTCATCCAGATTCCCTTTAGGCCTCATTTACACGAGCGTATTATACGCGCGTGCGACGCGCGTGCTTTTCACGCGTGTCGTACGCACCTATAATAGTCTATGGGGCTGTTTAGACGATGCGTGAATTTTGCGCTGCGTGAGTGCGTTGCGTAAAACTCACGACATGTTCTATATTCTTGCGTTTTTCACGCAACACGCACCCATTGACTTCAATGGGTGCGTGAAAACAACGCATGCCACACTGACGGTCCTGCGTTGCATGCGCGAAAATCACGCAAGAGCTGTCAAACTCCTGAATGTAAACAGAAAAGCACCACGTGCTTTTCTGGTTACAAACATCCAAACGGAGTGTCAAATTCGAGATGAGCGCACCGAACTTCACCGGGTTCGGCCAAACTCGTTTTGACCGAAACCGGTAAAAAATGTTCGGGTACGCGACGTCAGGAGACAGTCACTGTCCACGGTGCTGAAAGCGTTAAACTGGTTCAGCACCATGGACAGTGACTTCCGCTCCGAAAATCCATGAACCTGTAAAAAAAAAAAAAAGTTCTGACTTACCGATAACTCCGGTCCGACCTCCCGGGATGACAGTTAAGTCCAAGTGACAGCTGCAGCCAATCACAGGCCAAGCACAGGCTGCAGCCAATCACAGGCTGCAGCGGTCTCATGGACTGCGGCGTCATCCTGGGAGGTGGGGCCGAATGACAAGAGTGGGACGCGTCACCAAGGCAACGGCCGGGAGCCCGGACTGGGGGAAGCAGGAAGTTCTTGGTAAGTATGAAAGTCTTTTTTTATTCACAGGTTGGTGTATATTGTGTTCGGCATTCACTGTCGAGGGTGCTGAAAGAGTTACTGCCGATCAGTTAGCTCTTTCAGCACCTTGGACAGTGACGGGCGTCGACTAGCCTCATCTCTATGATGGCGGCTGCGCGAAAATCACGCAGCCGCGCATCATACACGGATGACAAACGGAGCTGCCAAGTGCCTTTTGCGCGCGCAAAACGCAGCGTTTTTTGCGCGCGCAAAACGCACACGCTCGTGTAAATGAGGCCTTAAACATATAGCTAAGAAACAGATTATTAAAAGACATCGTACAAAAGGGAATTTTTATTTTATATAGACTGATGTCCTTTTAGTTATTTTAGTAAGGCCACATTCAGACGTTGCGGAATTGCTGTTGAATACCGCTGCGGACAGTCCGCAGTGGAATTCTGCAGCAACCGTTTTTTACATTTCTTTCTATACATTTTTAGGAAAGTTAGTTCAGACATTGCAGAAAATAACTGTGCGGTAATCAGGCTGCGGTGCAGAATTTTCCCTCTGCAGCATGCTCATGACGTTGCGGAGAAGAAGCGGAATTTCACTGCAGATTTTAGCCTTTGCAAAAACTGAAATCTGTGGCAAGTCCGCTGTGATATCTGCAACGTCTGAATCTGAATTACTTGTCAAATATGCCAATGTTGGTGCAGATTCGTTGCGTAATTGCTTCAAATCTGCACCAACATTTGCAGCGGAAAAATTCTGCCACGTCTGAACATGGCCTAATAATGTTTGTTAAGGGGTTTTCCCATAACAGAGCTTTAAGGCAATTTATTAGAATCTACCTCCCCGATCCTGAGACTAGGATGGCTTTGTCCCCGCCACTAGTGAATCGGAGACACTCTGCACTTTCCGAGATTCCCTAATTTAGCTGTAACTCCTATTTATTTTTATGGATATCCTATTGACATATCAATAAACACTTTTATGGAAAACCCATCTGAATATTATAAATGATTTATGTATACTTTAATTAATAACTAGGACGAGGTGTTAAGATCTTAAATGATACTATAATACATCCTGATCTGCCAAGTCTCCAGATAACCTGACATAGGACCATGATATACATGGCAGTCCTTTGAGTCAGTTCTTACAGAACATTGAAAACATTGTACAGACAAGTGTTTGGAGAGCATCTCACCTAAGGCAAAGTGTTTCCTCCTGTGTCGAGTTCTTCAGCACAGGTGAGCATTCTGTTCAGTGTGTCTAGTACATTAGAACAACTTGAAAGACACAATGCCCTTAGATGATACAATCAATGCACTGCCACATCAATGCTTAAAGAGAACCTGTCAGCTCTTCTGACATGCCTGTTTTAGTAAATACTTGTATGCCCATAATATAACAATGATGCAATCTATTCAGTGTGTCATTCCTCAGTTACTCTTCCTGGAATTTTACAAAAAGATTAAAATCTTGGTGTTACCATTCCCCTTGTCAATAGGGTGTATCCCTACACATTTTCACTCTGTCAACACTGATTGGACAATGTCAGACTGTATAGGGACAAGCGTCTTGACAAGGTAAATAGTAACATCTAGTTGTTAATTTAGTCATAAATTTCCAGGAGGAATTACTGAGGAATGGACCGATGTAGAGTTTTAAGAAAAGCAGCTCCAAAATGTTTATTTTTTGAGGAATACAAGTATTTGTTAAATCAAACAGCTAGAAGTGCTAGAAGGTTCTCTTTTTGTTAGGGCTCATTCAGACGAGCGTGTGCTGTGCGCTGAAACAACGCACAGCACACGGCCCCATTGCTTTCAATGTGGCTTTTCACACATGCATGAGTTTTCACGCAGCGAGTGTCCGTTGTGTGAAACTCACTGCATGTCCTATTTTAGTGTATTTCACGGACATATGCCGTGTTATACGCATCAATTGCATTGAAAAAAAAAAGATGTGCTTGCTAGTGCGTGAAAAACGCATGCCACTCGCAAAACACACTGATGCTTAACGCAACGCACACGGACAGATTTACGCATGTTTTTTTGTTACGTGTGACTGTAGCCTTGGAAGTATCCTCTGATTAGCTGTAATCTGCAATGGTTTTATGCCCCGACAGCGCCACCACAGGGGAAATTAATCAGTATACAGTTCCTAAGGAAATCAATGGACTGTATGTGTAATACACAGACATGCTGGGTCCTCCAGAGAGACACTCTTTCTAATCGCTCTCCACTCTCATAGATGAGAGTCCTCAACAGATCATCCCCTAATAAGGTTTTTGAAAAGTTCTTTACGTCAATGGTGATTGCATGTGCAGTCATTAGTCTTGTCTGTTTTAGTAATGTACAACATAGTTAGAGTACATCCTGTGGTTGAAAG
Organism: Rhinoderma darwinii; assembly: GCF_050947455.1. Classification (NCBI taxonomy): domain Eukaryota; kingdom Metazoa; phylum Chordata; class Amphibia; order Anura; family Rhinodermatidae; genus Rhinoderma; species Rhinoderma darwinii. The sequence goes on along the minus strand of NC_134687.1, from coordinate 571,584,272 downwards.
CTATCTGCCATACATTGCAGTTACCTAGCTGACAAACTACTCTAGATCTCACAAGATCATTGTGTTCTAAGCAGGAAGAAGAACAACATAAAGTAGTTGATGTGAGCATGAGCATAACTACCAAGGTAGCAGGCATAATAATGGTTATGGGGCCCAGCATCTAAGGGGGTCCTCCTCCCATGTATGAAGAGTAACAGAGGTGATGATGAGGATGAGGATGATGATGATGATGATGATGATGATGATAGAGAAGGAAAGAAATTGAGAGTATTGGAGAAGGAAGTGGATGAAAAAGTTTAGGGCACTGGAGCAAAAACCACATAAGACAGTATAGACCACTATGACTTGCTGATGTTGGTCATGAGGCCCCATTCTATTTTTTTGTAATAGGACCCCATGATTACTGGTGAAACCACTAGATGTGGAATCACAATATTCTCTATTGTACTGTTCATCCAAATACAAAACTCTTGGCTCAGAACCCCCCCCCCCCCCATGTTCACATGTAGATGACTTGAAGATTACAATAAAATATAGACTAAGGAATGGACCAAACTCTAACCCCATTCTTAGACCCCTCAATTTCATAACATTGTTTATCAGAGAGTAGTTTTTCTTATTGTATTCAGATTGTACAAAGAAACCTCCATCACTTCTTATTTCTATGCATTCAATTATATTTAGAAAATATGTAACATGTATTAACTAGACTTGTTTTGCTGCCAGCGTTTCTGTTGCTATGTCTCACCAGATATGCCAGTCTATGCTCAGTATATACTGTATTCTCTTGTTGCCACGGTAAGATAGTCACAGAAGCATAAGATTTAAGAACTGATCACTATGTTCAAGTTACATAAGACAGGGGAATGATGTCTTTATAATATTAGGTTATATTTTATGCCGCTCTATGTCTATCTCTTCTGCTATGAATCATGGTCTATAATAATTTCCTCAAAATGTACATTTTCTAGCTATAATGTTCGCATTCCGTTTTTTACTGTATAATAAACTATTCTATACTGTACACTAATGGAATTTACTATACATCTCTATATGGAAACTTGAGATGTGATACACGTGGAGAACAATGATAAAAAATGTATGTGAGTCGTGGGAGGTTTATATCAGGGAACTGAAGAATGAGATATTCAAAGTCAACTCCGCACATAATAAAACAAAAATCATCAACGTCAATGAAACCATCATCTGAAACAAGTGACACTTTCCACTATTCATAAATGTCACCATCCATGTACAGATCATTTACTTCTCCTCCTTATGAGTGACTTTTTCCGTCTTTTGGACGATTCAGTCTAGTGTGGGGGCGAGTTGTAAACTTGTATTGTAGGTAGGAGGGGGAGGGGACGACCGATCAATGATTCACATGAGTTATACAATCTACTGGCTCTTTAAATTTACAAGAAAAGTATTGATTACGTTCTAGAAAGAGAGTGAAGAGCAACAGCGGGAAACATTTTAGGTTTCTCAAGAAGTGGGGTAGACTTCTCTAGTTTCATTCTGTACAGTTGGGTGATGGCAGGAATCAGTCAAGCAGAGAAAAAAAGAAATGAGAGTGTTCAAGAGCAACATGAGGTTATAAAAATGACAAAGGGATATTGGGAGGTAGAAGAGCAAGACATTTTAAAGAGAGAAGATGTAGTGTTAGTAAAGTAGTGGAAGGAAAAGGTGCAGTTGTAGCAGGGATATATTTGTCATGTAACTCTTTGAGGTGCACCATGTTAAAATAATGGAGTAAGTTTACAGGGGAATATTACACCAGTTGACAAACTCATATCTACTACTTCTGTAAAAACATAAAAGTGATCAAAACGTCATGGTGTCTCAGTGGTTGGCACTGTTTATTTGCAGCATTGGGGTCCTGGCTTCAAATCTGACCAAGTGCGACATCTGCATGGAGTTTGTATGTCCTCTGCTTGTTTGTGTGGGTTTTATAATGATACTCCGGTTTTCTCTTACCCTCCAATAGCACACTGGTAGGTTATTTGGGTTCCTATAAAATGTACCCATGTGTGTGTTTAAGATAAGGTAAATTGGATTGTGAGCAACATGGGGAACTGATGTAAATCATAACAATCTCTGTACAGTGTTGCAGAATATTTTGGTAGCACAATAATCTAGTTTTAGCTGCAAGAGAGGAATTGATGGGGAAAAATAGAGATACAGCAAGCATGAGAGTAAATACAGATATACAGAAGTGGAGGAAATGACTGTCCTCTTCTTGCCCCCCTGCTGGATTACTGACCCACTTACATTACCCTTGATATGCTTACTCCATAGACTAGGACACTAAATTATGCATGACATCACGGATGGTTACTATGTCTTCCCATTTTGAGTTCTACAAATGAAGTAAACCAGTAAGGGCATGCCCAGGGTTACAGACAGTACTCTGAGGTGCCCCATGATTGTGTCCCAGGACTTATTTAGACATAAAATGAACTATCTCTATTTTCTGCTTTCCAGTTAAGAGTATCAGAGACCAGACAGGCAGCAGTGTTGGGTTCATTTCACAATCATGTTATGTAACCCAAAAACATAAACCAAAACACTAATTAAGACGAGTCCGATTACATTCCTCTACTGACCCCAGACTTCAATTATGCTGCACTGTTTAACCATTGGTTTGAGCAATATTCTAGCAGTGCACAAACCCATGCTGCCCATAAATGTGCATGTACCTGGTAATATTAGGTAATCTTTGAGATTAATGGGCTTGAAAATTAGGATTCTTGACTGTTGTGCTCTTTATAAGAGAAAAAAAAATTGTTTCAGTGTGGCTGAACATGATAACTTAGACATCAACAGTCAGTAAGAAAATAACCAGAAGGGGTTAATGTGTTTTAATCTGTTCTAGGTGAGAGGTAGGCAACCTCTGCAGCCTATGCTGTGGTCTCTGAGTAGAAAGGCACGGAGCCATTAACACATATGAGTCTGTTTGCTTGTTTTATATCCAAATACCAATGGTAGGGCGCTGTATGAGCATTTACATATATGTAGCAGTGCTGAGATTGGTATTTGTCACAGCTAGCTGTGATATCATAGTTTGTAAATTTGCATGGGACTGCAAGTAGAATGACTACATTATCACACTGCACAAACAATGCATCCCAATGAGTTACATGACAAATTCAGCTCTGCTACATCTGTAGTTGTAGACTCCACAACCTGCTCATTCAATTTGACTATTCCAGTAGAAAACTCTCCTCCATCTATAAATAATAACCCCCTGAATAATTTCACAAAAACTGTGCAATTTTAGTTTTGTTTGCATTACACAAGACAAATGCCATTTTTTGCACTGCAAGGCAAAGTTTATTTTTAATAAACTTGCGAATAGTTATTATCACCAGCGAATATTGCAATTTAATACTGTACATTCAGGCCATAATTACATGTCTACATACAATACTCACTGTTCTAGAGTTTCTCTGTTTTTTTTAGACAATCTTATTTCATTCAAAAGAATTATAGACAGTCCAGTTTATGCATAGGATGATTTATTATAATAACTTGAGGTGGGGGATGGGACTTGTAAACAAAGATCTACAAAGCCCATCACCCCCTCAAAATGTAACTGAGTGGGCAAAGAAAAAAAAAAGTTGTAACATAATGGCAACTCTGTGCCAGTACCAGGGCACACTTAGCTGCTTTATTTAATACACATTGAGTATCAGTAACCAACAGTTCGTCAGCCCCTTGGTCTGTGCAAATAGTTTCAGAAGACTAAATCAAAATGACTCCACTGCCATCAGTGGCCATGAAAAAATATCCAATATATATTTATATACAGACAGTATATTTTTCACATTAAAATAATGGCAGCCATTGAACAAGGATTTATTTAGTTCAACACATAGAAATCATAGTCCACCATCAAGTGCCAGAGCTCATTAACCCTTAGTTGGACATTTCATCAAGGCTTTCAAGGACACAAGCATGAAAATAAAACCAAAAACAATGGGCTTGGTAATGAAACAAGGCAGGCAACAAAGGGAGATCTCTTCTCATTGTCTACAGAATTTGCACTTGATGATTTTCTTAAATGCACTTTGGAAATCTTTATTAAAATAAGCGTATATGATGGGGTTAAGGAGAGAGTTTGAGTAGCCTAGCCAGTTTATAATGTCATATAGCAAGCGTGGCATGTGGCAGGATTCACAAAAGGGCAAAACCAGAGCAACGATGAAGAAGGGTAACCAGCAGAAAATGAAGGTGCCCATGATAATACCTAAAGTTTTAACAGTTTTCCTCTCCCTGGCTAGTGCCACCTTCCTTTTGGCATCTGTGCTTTTGTCGTTGTTGTTCTTCTTCTCGAAGCATGGAGCAGATGGGTTGTCACTCGAGTGGTTTGGCAGTGCCAGGTGGTTTTTGGAGTTAACACACTGATGGACCTCAATGATCTCCAGGGCAGCACCATCCTCCCCGTGCCTCACTGCCCCGTTCACACAAGTAGTTGGCTTGGGCTCTACACTTCTTTTCCAGTTTTTGCCGGGCTCCCCGTTGCTTTTCCTCTGTATGGTGGATGGGGAGACTGACAGAGAAGTATCAGCCACTTTCTTTTTTTCCGTTTTTTTAACTGTTTTTCGAATCCTGAATCTGGCTGCTTTAAATATCCTCCCGTACAATATCAACATGAGGATCAGTGGGATGTAGAACGCACCAAACGTGGAGTAGATGGTGTAACCAGGGTCTTCACTTATTTTGCAAGCATCAGGATCAGACCTATCTTCGTGTGTTCTCCAACCCAACATTGGTGGGATTGATATTGAAAAGCCTATAGCCCATGTCAGACTAATAAGAATAGCCGCTCGTCTAGGAGTCCGCTTGTTCACGTAGTCTATTGGATCTGTTATAGCCCAGTATCTGTCCAAAGCTATAGCGCACAGATGAAGAATGGAAGAAGTACAACACAAAACGTCTAAAGAAATAAAAATTTCACAGGTTACCTGCCCAAGTGTCCACTTGTTCAGTACTTGGTAAAGTGCTGCCATGGGTAACACCAAAACGGAGACCATCAAGTCGGTAACTGCTAGAGAACCTATGAGATAGTTGGCCACTGTCTGGAGAGTCCTTTCCAAAGCTATGGCGGCCACCACACAAGCATTGCCAAAAATCGCACATAGTATCAGTGTCCCCAAGAAGAGCGAAGTGATGATCTGGTAGCTGAGGGCGACCTCCTCAAACTTAGTACCATTCCTCTTCTCCAAAGTGTAGTCCGAAGAGGTAGTGTTATTGAAAGAATCCATCCCAAAGCTAAGCAGAAGACCTGCTGGTCCTAAGAGGGGGGTCAGGACAAGACCAGGTGGAGAGGGTCGGGCTGAGGTTGTCCGGGGCTAATTCACTTTTGGTGGAAGGACGCATCCACTCCAGTTCTGCTTCTTTAAATCGGACATAGTTTCAGGGGTGATGGATACCACTCCAATCTGCGTTTCTTGGTTCGGCGAATCATTGGCGACTGCAGAAGAGTTGAATAGCACAGTGCACAGGAGAACAGAGGACGTCAGCGTTTATAGGGGGATCTGGACACCAAGACCTCTCTAGCAGATTAAATCCACCTCTCCTCTGATGCTCCTGCTTTCTCTGCTGCTCATAGCCGAGAAGAAGAATGACAGGCAATACAGTCACTATCTTGCCACTAAATGAACTACAACAGCTTACAGTGGGAGTCTTCCCCCCTCGCTGTGCTGGCATTGTATTTTAGTTCCTTTCATAGGGAAAGCGGGCGGAGCTCCTGAGATTGGCACTGGAGTTTAGGGCTGGTGTGCTCTATCTTCCCATATGATCGCTCATGTATAAGCGTGCAGATCCTGAGCCCTTTAACTACATCACTGACACTCACAACCTGCTCTATGTGACAGATCTTACTAACATACAGAAAGTTTACACCTACAATGCACATCATTACAGCGCAAGCCATTACATTTATTGCCCCTGATAAATAGTTTGTATCCTTCATAAAATAAATCATTGACAGTAGTCCTTATTCTGTGTCCTGCTATTTATCATCATACATTCCTTTCTGAATATTAGGTACGCTGCTTGCAGATAGTGCTGCCCATAAAGCAACATTTAAGAAATCCTCAGACACTTGCTGCTGGTCATGTGCCACCCTCCGATCCAGGACCTTGGACAGCAGCACTGGCTGGAAGGGAGTTTGGTGCCATCTACAGACCAGCTCTGGAAATAAGGTCAATATACCATGCACGCTAGATTATGCACGATCTGAAGTTTCCATAACATTATTTACTCAGATTAGGATGGATTAAATATGACGTGATATCTCCTGAAATGTGCTCTCGCCTTTCAGTTCTACTCCAGCATGTTGTGTTAGGAAAACACATTTCAGAAAACCATTGTGATCATTCCAGTGAATGGTGCAGGTTGTGTTTTTGTCTATCCACAGAGTATAAAATAGTTAATATTGTATTTGCCACTGATTATTGTCATTATAATAAGTGTTATTATTATTAATATAATTATTATTATTGATATCATTATTATTAATATTAGCAGTAGTAGTAGTAGTTGTTGTAGAAGTAGTAGTAGCAGTAGTAGTTGTTGTAGCAGCAGCAGTAGTAGTAGTAGTAGTAGTAGCAGCAGCAGCAGCAGCAGTAGCAGCAGCAGCAGTAGTAGCAGTAGTAGTAGTAGCAGCAGCAGCAGGAGTAGTAGTAGTAGCAGCAGCAGCTGCAGCAGCAGCAGCAGCAGCAGTAGCAGTAGTAGTAGTAGCAGTAGTAGTAGTAGTAGTAGTAGTAGTAGTAGTAGTAGTAGTAGTAGTAGTAGCAGCAGCAGCAGCAGCAGCAGCAGTAGCAGCAGCAGCATTAGCAGTAGTAGTAGTAGCAGTAGTAGTAGTAGTAGTAGTAGTAGTAGTAGTAGTAGCAGCAGCAGCAGTAGCAGCAGCAGCATTAGCAGTAGTAGTAGTAGCAGTAGTAGTAGTAGTAGTAGTAGTAGTAGTAGTAGTAGTAGTAGTAGTAGTAGTAGCAGTAGTAGTAGTAGTAGTAGTAGTAGTAGTAGTAGTAGTAGTAGTGGGATTATATGTGAATTTTAGTGAGACAAATCATCACTGCCAGCTTCTGTAGTGGCTTATAATGTATTTCACGCCATAGATGTAAACTGGTAAAGAGAGATGTTGTGGACATAACAAGTCCAGATGATGGTATTTCTGAGATTTATCTACAACTTGCATTTTGTGACCCTAGTGACTATATGTTTCCTGTAATTAATTTATTTTCAATGCCTGTTCCACAATCGTTTTCAGGTAATATGTGAAGAAATATGGTCAGCTAAAAAACCATGTCTAGCTCATACTGCCCTAGGCACTGACTCCGAATACACTCCAATTTAGACAAATAGAGGCAATTTATCAATTCAGTTACTGTGCTAGCTTTTGTAACTACGTTAAAAAAATTAAATTTGCCACCTTTGCTGACACACAACATTTTTCTGGAATGTTGGAATGTAACTGAAAAAGAGGAGATCGCCTTCATGTCGCATACAAATTTACAACAGTTTCTCCTCCTCTTTTGATCCTAGAAGAGTAATGTTGAGTCTCAGTGTTCAGTAAAAATAGCTGTATTTCTCCAAAGTCATGTTCTGTATTGGGAAATCTGCATCCATAAATGTTTTTTCTGCAGTAGCCCCAACACCAAATAATTGGCTCGTCACAAACACTAATCTACATATAATAGTATAAAGCTAATTTATAATACAAACAGCGACTATTTAGTAATACCACCATTTAATAATGACTAATAACACCATGCAATGACTAATTCTGACCAAATAGTACCCCCATTTAATGAATGATTAATATTAACATACAGTGAAAACTAAATAATACCACCATACAATGACTACTTAACAATACAACCATACAATGACTACTAAAAAATACCACCATACAATGACTACTAAATAATACCACCATACAATGATTACTAATTAATAACGCTTACCGTGACTACTAAATAATACCACCATACAATGATTACTAAATAATACCACCATACAGTGACTACTATATAGTACAACCATATAGTGACTAGTAAATAATACCACCATACAGTGACTACTATATAGTACAACCATATAGTGACTAGTAAATAATACCACCATACATTGACTACTAAATAATACCACCATACAGTGACTGCTAAATAGTACCACCATACAGTGACTACTAAATAATAATACTACTATACAGTGAATACTAAATAATACCACCATACAGTGATTACTAAGTAATACCCCCATACAGTGAATACTAAACAATACCACCATACAGTGACTACTAAATAGTACCACCATAGAGTGGCTACTAAACAATACCACCATACAGTGACTACTAAGTAATACCACCACCATACAGTAACTTTTAAATAATACCACCAAACAATGGCTAATTAATAATATAACCATACAGTGACTACTAAATAATACCACCATGCAGTGACCACTAAATAATAATAGCACCATACAGTGACTAGTAAATAATACCACCATACAGTGACTACTATATAATACCACCATGCAGTGACTACTTAATAATATCACCATACAGTAACTACTAAATAGTACCACCATACAGGGATTACTAAGTAATATCACCATACAGTGACTACTAAATTGTACCACCACACAGTGACTACTTAATAATACCACCATACAGTGACTACTAAATAATGCCACCATACGGTGACTACTAAATAATACTACCATACAGTACTACTAAATAATACCACCAAACAGTGACTACATAATAATATCACCATACAGTGACTACTAAATAATACCACCATACAGTGACCACTAAATAATACCACCATACAGTGACTACTAAGTAATACCACCATGCAGTGACTACTTAATGATACCACCATACAGTGACTACTAAATAATACCACCATACAGTGACTACTAAATAGTACCACCCTACATTGACTCCTAAGTAATCCAACAATACAGTGAATACTACACTGTAACACCATACAGTGACTACTTAATAATACCACCATACAGTGACTAATAAATAATGCCATCGTACGGTGACTACTACATAATGCCACCATACCTTGACTACTGAATAATTCCACCTTACAGTTACTACAAAAAAATACCAACTTACTGTGACTATTAAATAATACCAACATGCAGTGACTACTTAATAATACCACCAACCATACAGTGACTACATAATAATAGCACAATTTCATGACCAATATCACCATACAATGACTGATTAAGAGCACAATATCGTGACCAAATATTACCTCCATTTAGTGACTCAATAATACCACTGTGACATAATTAAAAAAAACAATATATGTACACCAATTATACTACCATACTGTACTTATACTTATATTACCACCATACTGTAACTAAATAATTTCATAATACAGTGACCATACAGTGGTCAGATAGCAGTTATATGCACATATAGGCCTTATAAGTGAACACAGTACTGATCAGATGCAGTCACATGCAGAATAACAATCACATTCAGTGACTCAGAGATGACGTCTTCTCTGATTGTAGTAGCTCACTTTTTCTGTCATCTCCATCCAGCTTAGACAGCTACAATGACTTCCCCTGATGACTGCAAAGTTTGCTGCTGTGACATCTTTGGCCCCTCAATTTTTCAGCACACCCCCAGCCTCTATAGCAACACATTTATATCTTGTTCGGCAAATGGGGAGAGGAAGCGGCTTAAAAAACAAAAGGAAACTTTTTTTTGTTAGCGCTCATACCGCCCGCACAGAGCATTGCCCTAGGCACTGGACCGACAGTGTCTAGAGCAAGATATGGCTCTGCATGTGGCAAACAAAAGGGTTTATATGAATGCCCCTCACTTGGCTTAGAAACAGATTTGATATGTAGTTCTCTCAAGGAGGTATTAGTTTCAGCAAAAAAAGTTTAATAATTGTATAATGAAACGTTTTCTAATATACATTTTGTATCGATTCCTTATGGTTTTCACAATCTGTGCTTGAAGTCAGTGAATTGAAGCCTTCATTGTTTACTTTCAGTGGTTGCAATGATTAATAGTATAGCCACGGAAGATATAGGAAAGTACAGGTGAGTTTTAATATGACAATTATAGTGAATAGAAAGCCATTATTTTGGCCCAATAGAAAAAAACTCTCACTGAGATTATGTAAAACTGTTTTGTAAATAAAATATATTATTGTGCTTTTTTTATTGTGTCCAGACAAATAAAAATTTGTTAAAAAGGGCTTATAGAGGAGATGAGGTACAGACACTTATAAGAAACAGATCATTTATCTCTGTATTTAACATGGTCAAACTATGCATAGAGGGAAATGTATAGATACTGTAAACTGCTATGGTCACACCATGTGTAGGGAGATATAATCACATTTTGGCAAATTAGTCAGTTTACATCCCTGGATGCAGTCAGTGTGAATTTAGTCAGTGTGCTTCGATAATTGGTATTACTTTCTATGCATTTGAGTCAAGAATGGATACTTTATAGCTCTCTTTTGATAGTTCTAAATATGAAAACTTTCAAACCTGACTTTCTTTCTCTATTTTGTATTAATATTTGCAATGTGGGAGTTAGCAGGCTGAGCTAACACCTGTTCTTATACGATTTGTATATTTGATTATCTCTCTATCTGTATCTAATTCCCTAACTAAATAATTACTATCACTCTGTCTGTACTAAATCTTCACTACATCACAATTTTTAAAAGAACAGATAGCACCACTAGATTCCCAACATATTTCACCACCTATAGTGGCATCATTAAGGGATAGAGCTATTGCTAATCGTTCCTGGTCATATAATGATTACATAGGTACATGATTAGTTACAGGAGAGTGCTCTCATAACTGTACTGTAAATGCAACCAGCCTTTCACCTGTGCGAGCATCACATAACCAGGACAGATTTTCTGGAAGAAAACAATGAAGGTTTACAATTGAATGCTATGGCAGATCAGGGAGTTATCAGCTCCCTGCTCCACCCCTCACTAGACTAAGGTCACGTTAGGCCTGCAGCCTACAAGATGCCAGAACAGGATCCCTGCGCAGGCCAGCGGGGTGACATCACTGCATTGTGCCGTCCTATGCAAGAGTCTCGCGTCTCACAGGCTGCAGTTCTAACGAGGCTGAGGAATCCAGCAGAGTGTCAAGGAATCACTACTTGAGCAATTCCCCAGAGTGCAAGTTTATGGAATTCCCCAGAGCCAACCGCAAGGCAGGGTGGATTTGGCTGCATAGAACCCAGGTTGCTTTTAAAGAATACAGTGTTGGGCAGGAGGTGCAACTGCAGGCAATACCAGAATGGATAAACAGACAAGCCAGAGGGGTAATCAGCAAGCAGAGTACAAAACCAGGAGATACTAAAATTCCAAATAGTCAAGGTGATACAGGGAGAAACCAGGAGCTTGTGCAGACACATGCATACACAAGAAAAATCACAAGCAACAATGAGAAAACGGAACAGATTCAAGTACTGCATTATTGGTCCTGATAGGTTGCACACAGAGAAATGAGATTAGCTCTGCATCTCAAACCAGGGCCACCCAGAAGCTTGGCTAGCAGTCATAATAACCTTAAAGTGACGGACGTCAGGGTGGTGTCTGGCACTGTCTACAAGAGAGCTGTGTAGCACTATCTACAGGGGTCGGTGCGGCACTATCTAAAGGGGTGTGTGCGGCAATATCTACAGGGAGTGTGAGGCACTATCTACAGCAGGGATCTCAAACACGCAGCCTGCGTGCCGCTTGCGACACCTGAGGAAGTCATCTGCGCCCCACGGGGCACCGTAGATAGAGTTGAACCCAATGCTGAAGCAAGGAACCGTCAGATCCCTGCTTCAGCATTAGTTCAGAGCGGAGGAGTAGAGGGAGCTCCTCCACTCGCCGAGGACTCCCCGGGCACAGCGCTACTTTAAAAGCTGTGCCCAGGGAAGCCCTTGACGTTACTGTCCATATATGAACAGTGACATGAGTGGCTACTCCTGGAGGGGAATCCCCGTTGCCGATGCTCTGGCAGGGGATTCTGCTCCAGGAGTAGCCCCTGACGTCACTGTTCATATATGCTATGCTCTGGCTGGGGATTCCATTCCTAGAGGGAGTTCCAATGGCGCTATCTCTGGGGGGATGCGCTATCTACAGGGGTGGCGCAATCTCCAAGGGGGTATGACACTATCTACAGAGGTCACTGTGGCATTATCTACATAGGGCACTGTGGCAGTATCTACAAAGGGCACTGTGGCAGTATCTACAGAGGGCACTGTGGCAGTATCTACAGAGGTCAGTGTGGCAGTATCTACAGAGGGCACTGTGGCATTATCTTTAGAGGGCACTGTGGCATTATCTACAGATGGCACTGTGGCATTATCTAGGAGGGGTGTGGCATTATCTACAGGGGGTGGTATTATCTACAGAGGGCACTGTGGCAGTATCTACAAAGGGCACTGTGGCATTATCTACAGAGGACATTGTGGTACTAAGAAGGGACTGGCCAATCTTGACATTCGTGTGTCTGCCAAACACTGACAACTGAGCCGCCAGACTGCATTTAGCGACACTTAAACTGGAAAACTGGATTGTTAAAATAAGGAGTAAACTCGCAAATTTCCAGTAAGTTTAAACCTAGCGCTATTATTATAGTAATGTAGTATTATTATAGTAATGTAGTATTGTTATAGTAATGTAGTATTATTATGGTAATGTAGTATTGTTATAGTAATGTAGTATTATTATAGTAATGTAGTATTGTTATAGTAATTGTAGTATTATTATAGTACTGTAGTAGTATTGTTATAGTAATGTAGTATTGTTATAGTAATGTAGTATTATTATAGTAATGTAGTATTATAGTAATGCAATATTGTTATAGTAATGTAGTATTATTATATTAATGTAGTATTGTTATAGTAATGTAGTGTTGTTATAGCAATGTGGTATTATTGTAGTAATGTAGTATTGTTATAGTAATGTAGTATTATTATAGTACTGTAGTAGTATTGTTATAGTAATGTAGTATTGTTATAGTAATGTAGTATTATTATAGTAATGTAGTATTATAGTAATGCAATATTGTTATAGTAATGTAGTATTATTATATTAATGTAGTATTGTTATAGTAATGTAGTGTTGTTATAGCAATGTGGTATTATTGTAGTAATGTAGTATTGTTATAGTAATGTAGTATTATTATAGTAATGTAGTATTGTTATAGTAATGTAGTATTGTTCTAGTAATGTAGTATTGTAATAGTAATGTAGTATTGTTATAGTAATGTAGTATTATTATAGTAATGTAGTATTATAGTAATGTAGTATTGTAATAGTAATGTAGTATTATTATAGTAATGTAGTATTGTTATAGTAATGTAGTAGTAATATAGTCATGTAGTATAGTAATGTATTATTATTATTATTATTATAGTAATGTAGTATTGTTATAGTAATGTAGTATTATAGTAATGTAGTATTGTTATAGTAATGTAGTAGTAATATAGTCATGTAGTATTATAATAGTAATGTATTATTATTATTATAGAAATGTAGTATTGTTATAGTAATGTAGTATTATAGTAATGTAGTATTGTTATAGTAGTTTAGTATTATAGTAATGTAGTATTGTTATAGTAGTGTAGTATTATAGTAAGGTAGTATTATTATAGTAATGTATTATTGTTATAGTAATGTAGTATTATAGTAGTGTAGTATTGTTATAGTAGTTTAGTATTATAGTAATGTAGTATTGTTAAAGTAGTGTAGTATTATAGTAAGGTAGTATTATTATAGTAATGTAGTATTTTTATAGTAATGTAGTATTATAATTTTGAGTTGTATCAAATTTGAAAGTAACGCGGTTCTTCAACTTCACATTTTTTCTGTGTGTGTGGCCCATTTACCCAACCGAGTTTGAGACCCTTGATCTACAGGGTAATGTGTGGCACCATCTACAGAGCGATGTGTGGCACTATCTACAGGAGGTATGGCACTATCTACAGAGAGCACTGTGAAACTATCTGCAGGGGGCACTGTGGCATTATCTAAAAGGGGCATTGTGTGGAATTGTCTTCAGGGTGCACTGCAGGGCAACTATCTGCAATAATCACTATGTGTGCCACTATCTACATAGGGAACTCTGTGGCACTCTCTATAAGGGGCAGTGTGTAGTACTATCTACAGAGGGCACAGAAGCCTCGAATTTCTACCGCAGATGTACGGGTCGGAATTGTCTATAGCAAATCTGACCTGTATGAATATAGCCTTACTGTTGGTGCTCAGCTCAGACCTTCACCTGACGGCAGACCCAGGCAAATGGACCTTCCCTAAAAATAATTGAGTACTCCTTATATAAAGTAATATACTAGCAGATACTCACCACCTGATTTTTCCTCACTCCATCACTGAGGCCCCATTCTCCGCTGCTCATTCCAATCATCGGTGACATAGCGCTGCAGCCAATCACTAGCCTCAGTGTTCATGTGAAATTCATGCCAGCATCAGTGATTGGCTGCAGCAGTGAGTGATCGCTGCAGGAGCTACCGGAACAACAGTGGCAAAGAACGGGGTCTCAACGCTAGAGCAGGGGCACTTCAGGTGGCTAGTATCTCAAAGTTTATTACTTTATACCATCCCTTGCCCTGCTGCAACCAAATTGTTTTCATTGTCTCAATGCATTTAAAATGATAAATAAAGCAACTTTGCAATATGTTTTGATTACAAATTTCCTATAATTTTTCTTCTACATCTCCTATGCAGAGCTATGCATAAGAAACTAACACTTTGTAGCCTGATCCTGCAGTCATACTCCCTTCCATCTGTCCCCTACTTTAAGCTATTTGATGGAAACTGATAGAAAGAAGTAAAACTTCAGGATCAGACTACACAGGGTTTGTATGTTGTCTGTTACCATGGAGACACATAGGTCTGTATCGGAGCTGAAGACACAAAAAGTTAGGACATTTTTAATCAGACCTGTTTCAAAGTTGCTTCATTTGTCATCTTTAATGTATTAGGACAATAAAAAAAAATTGGTTGCAAAGGTGAACATAGCCTTTAAGTATCTTTCTGAACTCCTAAGCTGGTTAGTGGTCAGTGCTTATTTAAATATGCCTATTCATATGACTTTCACATTAATTTTACAGGGAACCAGTATTTATACCATCACTGCACTGACATCACTGAGAACCGTCAAAAAATCCTGTTGATTCAAACAGTAAGTTTGATGCATTCTCTATAATAATGGATCATCTGGCAAAAGATGGATGCCTCTGTTGTATCTAGTTGATGGATACAAATTTGAATGAGCTTTCCTGTTGTGTCTTTTTTTACAAGCTGTTATTGCACAAATACGTATACAGATGATAGATAGATAGATAGATAGATAGATAGATAGATAGATAGATAGATAGATAGATAGACAGACAGACAGACAGACAGACAGACAGACAGACAGACAGACAGACAGATAGATAGATAGATAGATAGATAGATAGATAGATAGATAGATAGATAGATAGATAGATAGATAGATAGATACGAGTTAGAGATAGATAGATAGATAGATAGATAGATAGATAGATAGATAGATAGATAGATAGATAGATAGATAGATAGATAGATAGATAGATAGATAGATAGATAGATAGATAGATGATAGATGATAGATAGATAGTTGGATAGATACAGACATATGTGTGTTGTTAGTAAATAAAACGTCTTTCTGGACAGTTAGTGTATTTGGCAGATTAATGAATACTTAATGTAATAATTAAATGCAACCCGGAATGAGATGCAGATTAGATGCAAGTCAACACAACTCGTCTGCTTTTATAGTGTCTATATTCTAGGCCAGGGGTCTCTAACTTGGCCAGGTAAGTGGACCACATATGGAGAAAATGTAAAGTTGACAGGCCCCATTACTTTCAAATTTGATACAATACAAAATTATTGTTAATTAATTAGTTATTTGAAGTACTATAACAATACTACATTACTATAATAATACTACATTACTATAATAATACTACATTACTATAATAGTACTACATTACTATAATAATACTACACTACTATAATACTACATTACTATAACAATACTACATTACTATAATAATACTACATTACTATAATAACAATACTACAATACTATTCAAATTCTGAAGTGACTGCCTGGCATACAGAGGTTTCTTTTGCATGGATATTCCAGTAAATGCAATATCATGGAGATTTTCTACCCTAGAAGCAATTATTTTAGCTCCATAATAAGGGGCTGTACAGAGGTACCACCCAGCCGCACATTGATAGCCCACAGCTCCGTAGTACAGACCCTTAGGGACTCCATGTGCTGCTGTACAGACTTGGTGCGCACAGTTCTGCCATGTGCATGAGGTCTTAAACCGCTTTAATATAAGATACAACTGCAAGAAGCTAATTTTGTTCCTTGTTTAAGTTGTAGTTAGCTGTATTGGCAGCAAATGCTATAGGGAAAATGTAGTATTAGAAGAAACTATTCAGATTATTGGCCATCCACATTATACATGGACGGATCAGATCCACCAGAATGAGAGCCATTGCTTGTTAGTGGCTTTCAGCTCTGGCTCATAAAGGTGGGGATCCCCCTCTACGATACCCTAATAGGGTATATAGAAAGGGTCTGTCGTTAAAATTCTACAAACCTACCCATACTAAGAAATAATGCACTTGTAAAAGGATGTGCCAGGGTATAAAGTCATTTCTTACTCCTCTATAATCTTTATGTAGGGGTGGGGCGATGAATAATAGAAGATGTATCCTCCACTGTATTGGTTTATGTTTGTAGTTGGTGGAGTATACTGTACATACCACTGTTGGATTTATATGAGGTTTCTTCCTAACCCTTTTTTATTGCTATATGAATTACTTTGATTTCCAGTCCCTACATGTAGAATAATATATGGAGAATAATAGTATTGAACACTGCACCAAATGGCACTTACTATATATTCTATTGTATGGTACACATTATTTATCATTCTTCATTGTAAATCATTATTCATTTTGAAAGCAGGATGGGCATTGCATGTTGTTTTGGTGCTGTATCAAGCTCGAAATGTTATGACAATTTGTATTATATATGTTGAGCTGATTTTGACATGGTTTCATTTTTCCATTGTATTTCCCAGTGATGAGGAATAAAAGGTCTCTACTAGGTTGTAAAAATAAATGAAGCAAGTAAGAACCAATGTTTCTATATTTTTCTGTTAATGTTAGGTGTGATGCATTATAAAATACCATATCAATAGCCATTCAGTAGTCTGCATATTTTTCAAGACACACACAGTATGTAAGAAATGTGTAGGGGATTATTATAGCTCTGAAACCCATCTGCTCCTCAATCAGCTTAAAGGAAATTCCAATCTACTGGCAAAGTAACGGAAATGTGAAATCTTTCTCTGTATTAAAAAGAACATTAAATAAGAACTCCCCATTTGCCTATAATTAATGTTTTAGTGTTTTTATTCTTCCATCTATCTCATGAAATTACATTGATCTAAGAAAATCCCCTAAACGGCAGTAACTATTATAATATTCTATTACGCTTATTATTGTATAAACAGATATAGGAGACACTTAATATATTTTCTACACCTCTGCAGTTATTATTAGTGCAAGAGGGACACATGAGTAAGTAGCAAGGAAAGTACTTATATAATATACAGAATCCCTCTTACTTTTTAGTTTATTTTGGGTATGAATGCAGATTTTTGAAAACTGCTCCAAATAAAAGTGGAGGAGTTTTCCACAGCAACCAATCAGATTGCCTCTGTCAGTCGAAGAGTCTCTAAAAAATTAGAGCTGGAATCTGATTGGCTTTTATGCGAAACTCCTCCACTTCCCTTGCACTCATTTTAAATATCTCCCCTATTCGGCCTCATTTATGAAAAATAAATAGTAATATAATAGTCATAATAATAGTCAAAAGTGTTGCTGACCAGTAAAACGGTAATTCCATGAAAATCAACTTACCGTCGACTTACCTGCCACTGTTCTCAGTGCCGATGGCCATGCATCCTATTTTATAGACAGAATTCATAACATTCCTTCTATAACATTCTTCCAGCCATATGGAGTTCAAAACACCATGGAAGTCTTCTTCTACGCTATCTTTGGCTCTTTAGTTAATGTAGTGTAGTTTGGTTTCCCATTTCCTTTTTGTTTTTCCAGTAGATTCGACCAAATCTTTAAATGTTCTCTTCCCTGTTGATTCTCCAAAATATGAAACACTCTGATTTACTATGAATCTCTGAAACTCAGCAAGAAAGAGCATGCCGCTTTTCTTACCGCGACCGGCTAAAAAACGCCATGGAAAATAAACGCATCTGCCTCCCATTGAAATCAATGGGATGTGGTTTCCGAAGTTTTTTGCTGTTGATTCCAATGCTGTTTCTGCGTCAAAAAACTCATTGTGAACTGGGCCTAAAGGGGTTGTCTCAGGATAGACATTGGTGGAATATTGGTAGGAAATGCTATCAATATCCGATCATTGTGACCTCTGTGGTTTGTCTCATCTCAGGTCAGATTCTCTGGAGGCCGCTTGGTTAGCTCATATATAGTCAATGGCCAGCCATGTTGCTGCCTAGTATAAAAACACGCAGAACTGACGGAAGGCAAAGTGGCACAACATTTTCCTAGCACTGCTGCCACTTCTTCTAGCAATCCAAGTGGGTCACAGAGGTTGGACCTCCATCTATCTGAAATTGATAGCATATCTATAACACTATGCAAACAATGTCTATCCTGAGACTACCCCTTTTTACCCTAGATGTGATCTATCACTAGTATCATAGATTACATTTTTGTTTAAAGTTTATTTTATTGAATCTTTAGAAGCGGTGCTGTGCACGAGGTAACAAATCACCCAAAAGGCAAGAAAAATCTTTTAGATTCAAATTCTGATTCCTGGTTTAAGTCATATATCTAAAAGTCTTAAACATTCCAGGAGCAATTTGTATTTTTCCTATTTGATTTCTATTATCTTTCTTGCTAGGTGGATATTTGATAAATTGCTCGTGGTTCAGTGGTAGATTTTTACCTGCAGGACTATATGAGGTATTATAGTTTCTTAGAAAAAAATCTCTTTACAAAATCTTCAGTCATCTTTGCCTTTGCTGTATAATACATTACTAGAGAGCGCTCTTTTGCTGCCAGTTGTAAAATTTATTTCAGTTCTTTTTATATGACATTATTCTTTATGAGGTTTTTCTGTTAGAGCTGCACTTTTCTACATCTTTATTTATTCCTCTCTGTGTTCTCTGTGTACTTTCATTTTTAGATTTACTTTGATCACACAATATCTTCATTCAACATGATAAAGAATTATTGTTTTCTCTAAAGCTTTGTTACTTAGGTTATTCACATTTATTCACATTCTATCCTTCCAGACCTGGCAAAATGCTTATTTCAAGTCAAATATCCAGTACATTTTTCCCAAAAATTTTCTCTCCGTGTTCCTGTCCTTTATCGTCTTTCAGGTTCAGCCAATCTCTATCTTGATAACTTTGCTGTCTGGCTCCCACACCTCTTTTCCTATAAAATACCCACACTTTTCAGAAGTTACCTCTCTATTGATGTACTAGTGTGCTCTTCAGCCTCTAAGTTCCTCTCTCTTCTTCTCTATGACTTTCCCAGCAAACCAAGGGTCCATTTACAACAGCCAATTTGGTCCGTAAAAACGAGTGCCGCTTAACGAGACATTTCATTGATCGGTGCTCATTTGCTCCTTTCACATGGAGCTGTAATCGTTAATGTATGGAAAACAAATGATCATTACATAGGGAGATGTGCTGCCGACAACGCTAATATTTTCTGCTGCATAAATGATACGAACAGCCAATGAACGCTTGATTGCCCGATCATCGTCTTGTGTAAAAGGTCCTTTGAGGCCCTTTTACACTGGCCAATTATTGGGCAAACGAGCGTTCACATAACGCTTGTTCCCGATAATTGCACTGTGTAATCAGGGCAACGATCAACCGATGAACAAGCAAACGCTCAATCATCAGCTGATCGTATCGTTTTAAATACTGAAAATATTATCGTTCTTGGCAGCACATCTTTCTGCACTGCCAACATGATAATAATGTATGGGACGAGCGATCAGAGTAACGAGCGCTTGTCCACATACCAGCTCCTCGTGAAAGGAGCAAACGAGCGCCGATCAACGAGCTGCCCATTTCGGGCCGTGTAAAAGTACCTTAACTCACCAGCATATTACTATATCCGTTTCTGACTTCAACAAGTTCCTTTTCCTCTGTTTGATAACCTTCTCCTTTGTTTTGCTATCTTATCACATTTGACTTCTTCCCCAAAACCTACTATTTGCTAGTATAGAAATTGACAGCCCATGAAATATATCAGTCACCCTAATGCCTACACTCTTCCATTTCCTCTCTCTCTAGCCCTACCCTGGCTGTCCATTGTCCGCTATGGCCAATCACTGAAAGATACGGTGCACCATTTTGTGCCCCCTATACTATATACCTCTAGACACAGTAGACAGCAACCTCAGTACAGAACTCAAATCCCATACTTACAAAGATCCTTTAGCAAAGTGTCAATGGATTAAGTCTTTATCGCACATTGATTTTTTTTAACTACAAATTCATGCTGTGGTCTTAGAAAATTTCCCTTATCTATGCTAAACAGTACCAATTTATATCCTTAAAGGGGTGTTCCTATTTTTGAAATTTATGGCATATCCACAGGATAAGCCATAAATGTCTAAGATCTATAAAACGGGACCGTATGAATCCGTCCTACCTTCTCCCACTGTCGCTAGTCTCCAGCCACTAAATTATGAGAAAACATCTGAGCGCTTTTTGCTACGCTTTTTCCTGAACGCCGATAGAAGTAAATTGCAGTTACGGAAACAGTGTAGCATAGCGAGCTATGCTATTTCTGTAGCTCCCGAGTTCTGGAAACAGCGTAGCTGTGCTACCATGCTTCGGTCACTTCCATTTATTTCTATGGGAGTTCCGGAGACATCGTAGCAAAAAGGGCTCCTGTAAATATGCCATAAATGTCCAAGATGAGAATACCCCTTTAATCTCATTTCTCTCAAGTGCCTCTTTGAAACTTTTAACTACTTTCTTGATTAAGATTAAGCACCAGCTACTGATCTCTGTGCCGATTATGATGGCTTCTATTTTAAGGTCAAGTTTAATGGTGTTGTCCACTTTCTGAAAACTGATAACCTATCCACCGATCATCAGTATATGATCGGTGCGTGTCTAACATCCGGACCCCGCACCGATCCGCAACTCTGGCTGCCTCTGTGCTCCGGATGTTTGGAACGGAATGCAGTAGTTGCAGCCGGAAGCAGATGGCTCTGACCACTGCATAGTGGCCGTTCGGCGGAACTGCAGCTCTGCTCCTATTCACTTGAATAGGAGCAGAGATGTAATACTGCAGCTCGGCCGCTATTCTTTTGACCTGAGCCGTCTGCTTCCGGCAACATCGTCTGGCGCCCAAAGCCAGCCGGAGTGCTGATTCGGTGCGGGGTCCGAGCAGTGGCGGATTAAGTAGACCTTAGGCCCTGGCCTGTTCCCCAAACTTGGGCCCCCCTACCCCACCGCCGCTCTGCCGTGTCTATTTTAAACACCACATTTTTGTGCAAGCATTGACAAATGGGTGTTAAGATTTCACTTGTCATAGGGCTGTGTCTCTACATGCTCACAGTCTCCAACCACCGCTGAGAGTATCACACTTCCTCTTGACAATGGGAATGGTAACATATACAATGGTAGAATACAAGGATTTCCTACAACAGATATGTCAGGAGAGGGGACAGATCCCCTATAGATCCAGTGACTCACAAGTGACGTCTTCTCTGATGGGAGTCGTTTTCATTACTTCTCCATCTGACGCAGACCGTTATGGCGACTTCTCCTGATGAGACACCTTTGCCCATCACTTCTGCAGCCATTTCCAGCCTCTATAGAAACACACAAATTTAGACACCAAGGCCCAGAACCATACATTAAAGGGGTTGTCCGGGCACAGACCGTTTTTTATACTGATGACCTATCGATGTGCCCGGACAACCCCTTTTACTCAGACTAATAAATTTGGACCCAAGACTAGATCATAGAATACATACTGACCCCAGACATTCTAAACTATTGCAGTCCCCAGACCAGACGCCCCTAAGAAAATACAGACCCCAGAACAAGCACCCTAAATAAATACAGACTTCAGACAGGACCCCTAAATACAGATACCAGACCCTCTACACTAATAATGACCCAAACCTGACTCCCTTAATACAGACCCCAGACCAGAACCCCTGCACTAATACAGACCCATAAATAAAGACCCCTAAACTAATACAGACCCTAGTCCAGGCCCCCTAAATACAGACCCCATAAACTAATACGGACCCCAGACCCCTAAATACAGACCCCATAAACTAATACAGAGCCCTAAATACAGACCCCCTAAATACATACCCCAGACCTTAAACTAATACAGACCCCCTATATACAGACTCCAGACCTGACCCCCTACACTAATAATGACCCCAGACCTGACTCCTTTAAGTAATACAGACCCCAGACCAGACCCCCTAATCTAATACAGACCCCAGACCAGACCCCCTAATCTAATACAGACCCCAGACCAGACCCCTAAATACAGACCCCTAAATAAAGACCCCTAAACTAATATAGACTCTAGAACAGGCCCCCTAAATAGACCCCATAAACTAATACAGACCCCAGACGTCAAACTAATACAGACCCCCTAAATACAGACCCCAGACTACTTAAACTAACACAGACCCCTAAATATACAGACTCTAAACCCCTTAGACTAATACAGACACCAAACGTCCTAAATACAGACCAGAACCCCTAAATACAGTCCCCGCACCAGACCCCCTAAATACAGACCCCCTTAAACAAATCCATCCCTATACTTAGGGCTTATTCAGACGAACGGGATATACGTCTGTGCAATGCGCACGATTTTCACGCGCGTCGCACTGACCCATATTAGTCTATGGGGCCGTGCAGACATGTGCGTGATTTTTACGCAGCGTTGGTCCGCTGCGTAAAAGTCACGACATGTCCGTTCTTTTGGCGTTTTTCGCGCATCACGCACCCATTGAAGTCAATGGGTGCGTGAAAACCACGCATGCCACACGGAAGCACTTCCTGCACAAAAGGCACTTAACAGCTCCGTGTGGCCTCAGCATATGATGCGCGGCTGCGTGCTTTTCGCGCAGCCGCGATCATTATGACACTGGATGTTTGTAAACAGAAAAGCACGTGGTGTTTTTCTGTTTTCATTCATCCTTTTCACAGCTGTTGCGCGAATCATGCTGGTCGCACGGAAGTGCTTCCGTGTGGCATGCGTGGTTTTCAGGCACCCATTGACTTCAATGGGTGCGTGATGCGTGAAAAACGGACCAAAGCTGCATAAAAATCACACACATGTCTGCACAGCCCTATAGACTAATATAGGTCAGTGCGACGCGCGTCAAAATCACGCGCGTTGCACGGACGTACATCCCGTTCGTCTGAATAAGCCCTTACATAGCAGCTCACCTCAGTTTTCTCTGTGGAGTCTTGCTGCTGCTCATAGACCTGCGGTCATGTGACCAGCAGGTCTCTAAACAGTAGTAAGAAGTTCAGAGATGAGGTTGTAAGCGGGGTACATACCTGCCGGGAACAAGCAGGGACACAGGCCGGTCTGCAGCTCGGGAGTTCGGCTCCCGAGCGGAGGAGCGTTGCGGGAGTCATGGCAACGGCCGCGATGTCGGAAGCCTTGACTCATGCGCTCCGGCGCTAAGGAAGAAGTCTCGCGATGCGAGATAGAAAAGGAGGAAGTGAGAAAGGGCCAACATGTGGCCAGAAGGAGCAGGAGGAAGACCGGAAGTAGAGAGAGGTGTGTGAGCGCGAGGAAGGAGAGAGTAAAAGCGCGCGAGGTATGTCGGGGAAGAGCAGCAGCTTGCCGGTGAAAGGAAACGGGAGCGAGTACAACAGAGGCCGGTGCCAGCAGAGTGGACAAAGGGTCCGCAGCAAGGGCTGTCTGACAGCTGAACAGAGGACCGGGCAGAAGTGGAGCGTGCCTCTGCAGCAGCAACAGGTACAGAGGCCGGCGCAGCCACAGAGGACCGGGCAGGAGCAGAGCGTGCCAACTACAGCAGCCGCAGGTAGAGAGGCCGGCGCAGCCGCAGAGGACCTGGCAGGAGCATAGCGTGCCAACTGCAGCAGACTCAGGTACCAGACATACTCCCCAGAGCCAGTACCAGTGTTATAGCCAGTGACTCCCCAGAAAAGTGACGCCTCTCGTTCACCCTTCTCACAGCGCACATAGAAGACTAGCCCTGAAATAAATAGAAGACTTAGCCTAGAATTAAGCCCAAGAATAGTCCTGCTACCTCATTACTCATGCAGGTGTCCCTGTGTTTACCCAAGAGTGTATAACTTCTGTAATCACGGCCTGTAAGAATTGATTTGAACTGTTATTGGCGAATATTGTTGGAACAGGGGCAGACGGAAGGAACGGCCGGGTTGACGGGACTTTATTGGACTATTCAATGGACTTGTGCAACGCTAGTGTCAACCCCTCCTGTTCAGTTGCGTCCTAGGTGTGTCCGACGCTCGAGCCAACGACTGAGGAGTGAGAGGGTTTGTCATGAAAGGTAGTCCACTGATTCCCACGACGCGACCCACGGGCCGAGAGTGTGACTCTTACCCAAGGGTAGGCTGACAGTAGTGGGTAGCTCCCACCGTGACTGACAGCGGCGTGTTCGTAGCCAATCTGGCAACGTGGGATCAGGCACGACCTCTCTCCAGGGGACTTCCAGTGGGATCGAAGTCCCCAACCTCAGGATTCCTGGATGCTCCACAGAAGAAAAATTCCTGTACGTGTTTATTACAGTAAAGAAGTTGAAGCAAGAAGTTGTGTCTTTTGCATTGCGTTACCGACAGTGGTAATCCCTCCTACAAGTTCATGTGACTGTCCTTTTGCAGGACATATACAATGCCATTTCGTCGCGTTTTTACCACCATTCACGGCAATAAACGCGACAAAACTACATTGTACTTTGGGCAGCCATGGGCCCCCCGGGAGCCTCGGCCGGCCGCCCAAAATGCCCTATGATGGTCCGCCATTTGGTCCAAGTGTTGGACACGTACCGATCATATACTGATGACCTATCCGGTGGATAGGTCATCCGTTTTCAGAAAGTGGAAAACCCCTTTAATAACATTTGTCAGTTCTCTGCTTTCCATCAAAACAACATTTACCTTTAAACCTTCTGGATCTGTCTTGCTGAATTTGCAGTAGTAGCCCAACCTCTCTGTTACTTTAGCATAAAGAATCCTGTTTTATCCTGGTTATGTCTCTGACCAGGCTTTTAGTGTATGTTTTGCTTCTTTTAATTCCTATACCCTACCGCCCTTTTGCAGTTCCCCAGGGTTCACAGCTGGATCCCCTTCTGTTTTCTCTTCAGGCAATACCAGTTGTGGACACCATCAGTTGGTTAGGCATCTTAATGCTGAATACATACAAATATACATACAGTACCTTCCCATGAAATTCCTCCTGCTCTCCTAAATAAACTACGATTCTAACAGCTGCCTCTTCTACTTTCATGTCTAAAACTTACGCTTATAAAAAATAAGCTGCTTCTGTTTCCACCATTGTCTTTCTTTCCAAAATCGGATGTTTCCATCTTGTTTGTAATACTGCTATCCGCCCTAGATTCTAGCACCAATGTTTAGAAGTTATTTTACAGTTGTTAGTACAAGAGATGCAATCTTCCCTCCTCTGCTTTCCGGATGGGGTGAGCATTATAATAATTCCCTTTTTTTGATACCCGGCACTATGCACTTTTTGATCAGACAAACACAGACTACTGCTGCCCCATGCTTTTGTTTGTGCAGCAAGTGTAGCTTCTTTGCCAATTTTTTTTTATTTGTTATTAATTTGATGAATTTCAAATAAAGTAGTACATTTAGTATTTTCGATTATTATCTTGTGTATGTGATACGGTATATCTCCTTAGTTGTAGGATTATTGTTAAATGACCCTTATCCATTGATCTTTATCAGCTGGATTTCTGAATTTCTCAAAAATTTGGGTTTATGACATTTGCTTATTATTTACTGCTGGTTATTACATATATGAATATGCTGAACCACATTTTAGAGATAAGGTTCTTCTCTCTCCATTCATTGAACCTCCCCATTCATTTACACATAAAGTGTGCACATGTAGAAGGAATACCTAGAGGCATGCAGCATGTTTGTATAATAAAATTGCATTTACATATCCCCAAGAATGCGATTTTTAATATATAAAATACTCATCAGAATTGTAAATGATTCAAGGATTGCATGCAAAATTAGTATGTCCCTGAGCAATGAAGCAAAAGCGTTAACATGTCCTTAAAAGCACAGATCTATACATATACAGTATATAGTGAGCTAAAAGGTAACCAGGAGCACTGCCATAGTAATACAAATATATTAGGAATTAACTTTTTTTCCCCATAATGTTACTCAACCCAGGTTAGCATATTATGATTTTTAAGATAAAGGCCCACATTTATTAATAATGGCGTATTCTGCACCAATGAAATTGGAGAGGGTAGTTTGCGAGAATTGCAATTAAAAGGTGTTGCCTCTTAATAAATCTGGTGCATTTGGAGTTTCTTTTCTATAGCTGCTATGAGCAGTGGTATATCTGTGCCACAAGTTTGTACCCTTTTTAATCAATGAGTCTAAAAGTACGTTTATAACTTGACCATACCCACTTTTCTCACCTGTTTTTTTTTGTTTTGATTTTTTTTTGAGTGAGAAGACAAATTTTGCACAATTTTGTCATCATTTTAAATGCAACTTTTTAGCCTGCACAATTTCAGCCAAGATCAGGCATATACTGAATAATAAATGTGGGACATAGCTATATTTTAATGTTTACTCAATATAATGATAAAAGTAATAATAATTATTATTATTATTATTATTATTATAATTTTTAATAATAATAATTACATTATAGGTTTCATTTAGTAGCGCACAGAGAGCCGAAGATGAGACAAAGTTATTTTGAAGAGTGTGCCTCTTGATAAGGCTGCTTCTAATGTGCTTACTTTTATTGACTAGCCTGTACAATAGCAGGAATCACTCCATCACCCATGTGTGTCCACTGGCACTGCACACATTAGGTGGACTTTCTGAGAAATAAAAGAACACAAGGGGACTGTCATGATCTGTGGGTATGTGGACCCACTGGGCCGTACCGCCATAGCAGTATAGCAGCTGGCCAAACAGGGTACAAAGTCAATGTCTATAGTTCGGATAAAGGTACCTGTGGCAATGCAGACAGTAGCGATGGTTTAGACTCGGATGGAACTCTGGCAGCAGGCAGACAACAGGTGCGGTGAAACACAGCGGGTGTAGTAGGCGACAAAACACGACTCCAACTCTGTACAGCACAGGAACATGGTAGCACAGGATACAGGATACAGGTAGCAGGAACGGGAACACTGGGAACTGGAGAACACTCAAGGGACCATTTGCAAAGACTGACACGGGAAGGTACAAACAATGCTCAGGCAGTGATGGAAGGGGCAGGGCCCTTCTTATAGTCCAGGGTGATCTTGGAGCAATCAGCTCAATCTCACACATGTGTGCGCACTGGCTCTTTAAGGCTGGACTGAGCTTGCCCACGCACCCTAGTGGTCACTGTGGGACAGGACGGCCGCATGTGCTGGCATCTCTGGAGAGAAGGGTGTCGGCAGGATGAGAAGTGTCCGTGGTCAACGACCACGGACGTTTCAGGGGCGCCATAACAAGTTTGTAACAGCAATATCTAAACACAGGAGCATTTTATTTATTTCTTATTTTTTAAATATTCCAATTGAAATATTGTTGTTTTGTGTGTACTATCTGAGAAATGTAATATTTATTAGTGAGACAACCCCTTTTAACTGTTTCTAATCTTTTTTTCCAGTTAATTTATTGTATTACCACCCTTAAGGTCTTTTTATACCGGCCCATTTTGGCTCGTACACCGCCGATCAATGAAACAGCTCGATGATCGGCGCTTGTTTGCTCCTTTCACAAGGAGCTAGTATGGGGACGAGGACAATACATGGAAAGGACCCCTGGTAGTTGGCGGGCACAATAAACAATTACAAGAAAGGAGGTTGCCTGCAAGCAGCCGAGCCCAATTTCCCAACTACCAATAGTAAATAAAATAAATAACCTTTATTACGCTACGTATAGCGAGACAGACCACATAAATTGAGTTAAAATTGTCACTACCTAATGACCGGACATAGACGTGAATTACCTGTACGATTGCAAGCATATAGTATTTGACTTAGGAGCACTATTTCCTTCCCTAGCCAGTTAAATTGTTAGATTAACTAATAGAAACAGTAGGTCCGGTCAGCGGTAGGTATTAAAATCTTAACAGCCCCCCCAACATGTTTTGCTACTGAGTAGCGTCCTCAGGGGTACACGGGGCTAATGGCGGCGCGGCAGGAAAGAGATCCTGATATGGATATGTCAGATGACGTATCTGGGGGTGTGTCAGGACAGACGGCCAATGGCGGTGAGAGAGACACGACGGCATCTCAGCTGAGGTCGACCAGCGAATGAACATCAAGGTAAGATGCACCAATAAGGAACAGGAAGCGGCACATGCGTATAACGGTAAGAGAGGGACTTAGTGCAAATGACATATCCCAGACCGTGACTGTTCAGGTAAGATTTCCGGCGCATGCGCCGATGAGCAATTTTCAACTAAGTATCAGCAACTATGTTCTGTCAGACCTACAATCAACCAGTGAGTCAGAGGTATAAGACTTATCATCACCGGTCTAGAAAGTACCGGCATATGTGCATTAATGAGGTGAAGAATGGACAAGACGATAACTATATAAGGTGCAGTCAATATTTAGAGTAATTAGAATAAACACCAGTAAGAAATGGAATACGGAGAATACGTTTAGTAATGAGAAATGGCCTTATATACTTTTTCACCCAAGCTATAAGTACATGAGTGAAATTACCAGCACTAGCGCTGATGAATGAATTACGACTTCACCATATCAGACTGAGGTCTAAACATAGATAGGTTGGATAACGAAACTTGATGTTAAGAACATCATGGAAAAGAGGCGCATGCGCATTACTGAAATGACCAGACTTAGGGTTAAAAAGAGCCGCTTCCTATATGCGGATATGGTGAGTATCTAAATAGCAAAATTGGTCATATATATAAGGGAACTCGTCAAGAACCCTGACACTACTCAAAGAATCCCCAGATGAAAATATGGTACATCTGACACAAATCTAGGGCCCGAAGACAGATATATCATGTCAGTGACAATAGGCCGATACCACTATGTGGTCAAAGTCATAGTTTAATTATAAACAAGTATCCAGACCATAACATTTTGGTGTGTATGGTCATTATTTTATTTGGGCTCGGCTGCTTGCAGGCAACCTCCTTTCTAGTATGGGGATGAGCGCTCGTTACTACGATCGCTCGTCCCCATACATTTCTATCTTACACAGATTCTTCTGTGAACGCTCGTTTGCCCGATAATTGTCCGGTGTAAAAGGGCACTTACTCTTTTATGGCTTCTACACATCTCATAACCCACTGCCTTTTCTTGAACAATGTGCACTATATTTTATTTCGTATTGCATATATAGCATTAACATATTCCATAGATATTATCCCCATTCAGATCAGTCTCTGTCCTAAATGAGACTCTCAATCTAACTTCACTATCTCAGGGCCCGTTTACATCATGTTTCGGCACTACGTTTAGTGTGTACATTGGGACAGTGAGGTCAGGTACGCCAGGGGCTTCTCCTGGCTCAGTGCTCAAAGTAGCGCTGTGCTCGGGGTGTTCGAGTGACGTGTCCCACTGTATGCCTGTGGATACATCGGTGCCTTTCATTGGAGTTATACGTCCGACCTAAGGAAAAAATGGGATGTGATGTGTAGTTTATTATTACATTTTTACTTTTACTTACTGTGTTGTTATTTTTCTTGCATGTGTTTTTCTATAGTATTTATATTTGCTTTGGACAAATTGTACAAAATAATTTAGGCTGAAAATTTTCTATAGTTATATATTTTTTATGCAAAAAAATCCAGTTCTTCAGTTTCATTTCAGCGATGTTGGCCTGATTCAAGAGGGATTTTATGCGTGTCTTATGAATATAAATAAATGCTTGGGATTTCATTTCTATAAAGCTGAGTGTCAAAAGGATTGCACTAAATCTTAATAAAACAGATGGTAAAAGGTTAGACTAGCAAAAAGTAGTTAGAAATTCAAGGAGACCTATAACCCCAAGTTTATTACAAAGAATATATTTAGCATTTCATAGCATGAGAATAGAATCAAGAACATTGAGTCTGAGAGCTTTATTGTTTACTGATATTGTCAATATGTTCTCACTTGTGTGTGCTCATCTAATATAATAAAAAACACAGGTTATAGGGGTGCTACCCAATTATAATAAGTATATTACATTTTATAAAATTTGTACCAGGGCTCCACCTACCATGTGCCATTTATAATACTGGTATCTTCCTTTATTGTAGAGGGACCTTTAGGCACCCCCCACGGGCACCAGGGTCGGGATATGGCTGCTCCCCCTGCACCCCCAATATCTATGCAGCTGCAAAAATATGTATCTTCAAATGCACAACTAAAAGTGAACATGTAGCTGTGCCATTTACACTAGAGCTTTTATATTATAATTTTTAGATATGTATTTGACACAATAAAAAGGTAAAGAAATTATTCCATTGATAGATGGCATTTAAGGTATAAATGTAGGACATGATAGACATGTGTTTTTATTTTTTCAACCTAATTAACTATGAAGTATGACGAATAGACGAACGAATTTCCCAAGATTCATTTCGGTCCAATTCTATCGAACCAACTGCCAGATTCGTTTCAGTCCGAATAAATTTGTCGCAAATCGAAAGTGCCCCGATTGCCATTAAAAGTCGTGTATGACACTCTGAGAAATTCTAGGACTTTATCCAACCCCTTTCAAGCTCTCTAACACCAAGACAGCATTAGTAATGTCAAAGTGGCAGCAACATAAAAGACTATGGGTAAAGGATTGCAGCCTGTGGTAACAAACACCCTGTTGAAAAACACACTGCACTGTCAGATATTTTATCAATTTTCAAATGAAAAATGGTTAAAAAAATTAACCCATTGGGGGGGGGGGGGCAGATGCCTGCCACTGTGTATACACACATGGTCATATTGGAAGAATCAACAGCTTTTTAAAAAGCGGTCCAAAAATGATCCCTTTTTGGGGAGTGGCAACAGGTTTGGTGTTATTTTTATTCACTACTTCCACCGCTACGGCTACATGTGCCAGTGATAATGTGTCTGATCTTCCTAAAAAGTGAAAAAAGCAATGGCTTTTACACTTTTTATTTTAAAAAAAATTACACTAAGGCCTCATTTACACGAGCGTAATATACGCGCGTGCGACGCGCGTACTTTTCACGCGTGTCGTACGCACCTATATTACTTTATGGGGGCATGCAGACAGTCTGTGAGTTTTGCTCAGCGTGAGTGCGCTGAAAAAAACTCACGACATGTTCTATAAATCTGCGTTTTTCGCGCATCATGAGTTCAATGGGTGCGTGAAAACCATGAAGGTCGCACGGAAGCACTTCCATGCGAACTGCGTGATTCGCGCAAGAGCTGTCAAACTGAATGTAAACAGAAAAGCACCACGTGCTTTTCTGTTTACAAATATCCGAACGGAGTGTCTTACAGATGACCGAACAAATGTTGCGGTACGCGACGTCAGGAGACAGTCACTGTGCAGGGTGCTGAAAGAGTTAAACTGGTTCAGCACCCTGGACAGTGACTTCCGATTCCAATATACGTGAACGTGTAAAAAAAAAAAAGTTCTGACTTACCGATAACTCCCGGCTTCTTCCTCCAGTCTGAGCACCCGGGATGACAATTCAGTCCAAGTGACAGCTGCAGCCAATCACAAGCCAAGCACAGGCTGCAGCAGTCACATGGACTGCCGCGTCATCCAGGGAGGTGGGGCCAGATGTCAAGAGAGGCGCGTCACCAAGGACGCGTCACCAAGGACGCGTCACCAAGGCAACGGCCAGGAAGTTCTCGGTAAGTACGAACCTCTTTTTTTTTAAACAGGTTACTCGATATGGTGATCGGAATGCACTGTCGAGGGTGCTGAAAGAGTTACTGCCGATCAGTTAACTCTTTCAGCACCATGGACAGTGACTGACGTCGGCTAGCCTCATCTCTATGATGGCGGCTGCGTGAAAATTACGCAGCCGCGCATCATACACGGATGACACACGGAGCTGTCAAGTGCCTTTTGCGCACGCAAAACGCTGCGTTTTTTGCGCGTGCAAAACGCACACGCTCGTGTAAATGAGGCCTAAGACACAGACTCATTTATAACGGCGCTGTATAGCTGATTGATGTAGAATAATACACCAATTTTTGGCGGCATTATTATTAGCAATTAGATAAATGCAAAACAATGATTGATGTAATATCTGTGCTGTCCGTCAGGCAGCGGAACGCTATCAAGACCAGGATTGAAATTAAAGTCTTTTTATTTGATTTTTTTTTTCACTTGGACACAAGTATAATGGTGCTTTATAAATGCTTGACACATATGACGATTTTTGGTGGCACTATTAAAGTGTAGCTAAACATTTGACAAACTTCTGACATGTCATAGTGACATATGAGAAGTTTAGATTGGTGAGGGTCCGAGCACTGAGACCCCCACCAATCGTTAGAATGAAGCAACTGAAGCGCTTCCGTGAGCGCTCAGCCACTTTGTGTCTGTTCGGCTTTTTCCTGGAAAAAAATGTATCGGTGTACGGACTCAATAGAAAGTCTATGAGCCCGTACTCTGAGAAATCGGTTTTCCGGAAAAAGCCAAACAGACACGAAGCGGCTGAGCGCTCACACGAGCGCTTCAGCATCTTCGTTCTAGCGATTGGTGGGGGTCTCAATGCTCGGACCCCCACCAATCCAAACTTCTGACATGTCACTATGACATTTAAGAAGTTTGTCAAACGTTTAACTACACTTTAAATATATGCAAAACAATGAGTGATGTCACATCTGTGAAGTCTATTTCAGAAGGCAGCATCAGGGTTAATATTGTTGAGGATTTGTGAATGATGTGATGGAGGTTGGTTATTCACAAATTAATGGAAGAATTGTATAGTTGCAGCAGCACTCACTCACAGCAATAGCTGCCTGTGCTTGCCTAATAACTAACACACTGACAGTGACTGATTCATATCTATGTCTAAAATCTATCTATCATATTATTGTAAATGTAACTATCTATTCTCCTCACTATAAAACACACTCACTGACACTAATCCACTATCTGTGTTCTGTATTTTACTATCTCTCACTCTCTGTCTGACATCCTGTCTCTCCTATCTGTATCCCCACAAAGCACCAGCATTTCCTGGTTAGGCTATTAATAGTGGCTATGACTCATATGACTCTTATCCACTGAATCATCAGTGACTCACACCCTATACCCCTCATGACTTTCTATGATATAGGGAGAGGTGCCTGCAAGGCATTATGGGAATGCCCGCCGGGCTGCCTCCTGGGGTCATGTGATTCTCCTTCTCTGCGTTATTGTCTCCTGATCTGTAAAATGGCGGCCACCTTTTTGAGCAATTCGTGCGGGATGATTCTCAAAGGTTTCATATTTGCTAAAATCCGAAACTTTTGGGAGATTTATAACAAATTTGATTTGTTTATAATTGATTCGCTCATCTTTACTGATGAACCGTCAGTCATTGATCTGATGTCAAAAAGAGCATTTGGCATTTGTTTCAAACCTTTGAGGGATTACTCTACAGGTCAAAACTTAAGTCCATCTAGATCAGGAGCGTCAAGTCATGTCTCTGGCATTGAGGTAAACATTTTGGACTCATGGGTTCCTTCAAAGTTCATGATTTTACATGTTTAAACAAAAAGTACTACACAATTTTCAGCTGCTTTTAAAATGTACCCCTATTTGGTCCAAGTTCTCCTTCTACTTGTATGCGTGCAAAACATTGTTTGATTCACCCCTGCCAGTTATGGGTTAAGCAGTTTCCAGTAAGTGGGCCATGCTTGAGAGTAATGCACGTTCCATTTCTTCAGCCTGATTAACATATCCTTTAAAGTAGAAGCATCAGGAGGAGATTAGCAAGAAAAAGAAAACTCTTTAAAAGCTTGATTACATCTCCTATGTTCAGTAATCTCTTTAAGAGAGTGCAAATGTAAGATTGTCCAGCTCTAGAATTTTCATTTTCTACTATAGAAATTGCAGGAGAAAAGGACATATGGGGAACTATTGAGTTTATAAACAAGCCTCTCAAGATACAGCAATTTTACAGCAAAATTGCCAATTATTTTATCCATTATGAAAAAAATAATCTTTGCTCATCTCAAAAAGTAAAGAAATAATAGAAGACAATATGCAGAATATCTCCATTGGGAACAACTCTAAATTATTGACTGTACAATTTCCCTTAAACATTGTATCAATCTGACTTCAGTATCACTTATTTACTATACTTTTGTTTATATTTTCTCCTATCTCTGACTTATACTGCAAAATATTATTAACATATTTTTTACTAAGAAATAAGGATGGACTTATTCCCACCTCCCTACTTCTACCTTGGGTAAGTGGAATTAAATCTCAATTTGATAAAGACCCCTGTGTGGGTTGAAAAGTTATATATGAAATGTAAATTTTTGGATTCTAGCCATTCTTCTTTATTGCTTTGTATATTGTTAAATACAAGTGAGGGATCCGGGTTTTGTTGGCTGGTATTCCCATCATAGAAAGTGATTGTAAATCATTAGGTTCCCAGTCAATCCTTAGAATGAAGGAGCCGCAGCAGTGGTTTAGCGTTGCAGCTCCTTCACATTCTGTCCCTGCACAGGGATGCTTACGGCCACAGGCAGTGAAGAGAACTACAGCACGACCCCATTTACTGGAATGAAGATGTGTTGTCGTCCCCTGCACAGTGGTTGGCATGGAGCGCTGCTAAGCAGGGAAAGACTCTGAACTGTGAAGGGTCCTTTTATTCTTAGAATGGAGGGACAGACAGACTCCCACTGATCAGAAAGTAATGCCATATTCGTGTAATATGCCAACACTTTCTTTAATGTAAATACCCCTTTAAATGAGTTGTTTTTTATTATTTTAAATTACTCTATTAGGGCATTCTGAGTTAAAAGTGAGGGGTCCCTCATTAAGGATGTCTATTAATAAGCCAGAGCGGAAAGCAACCACAAAGAACGCTAGGACCTAAAATATCCATGCAATGATTTCAATGGTAACCATGCAGTGTTTTATCTCCCTGTGTGACGGCGCTGTAAATGAATGGAACACTTGTTGTCGCATTCAACTGCATCGATTGGGT
Organism: Rhinoderma darwinii; assembly: GCF_050947455.1. NCBI lineage: Eukaryota > Metazoa > Chordata > Amphibia > Anura > Rhinodermatidae > Rhinoderma > Rhinoderma darwinii. The sequence continues at coordinate 571,548,769 of NC_134687.1, read as the reverse complement.
GCATCCTGTGGTCCTTGTCTTTTTAGGTGACCCTTCTAAAAGGGCTTTTAAAAAAAACAGCAAAACTTTTAATCAATTACCGTGGGCACAAAAGATACCAAAATCTAGCAAAATAAATATTGTATTGTGGAATAAATGAAGAAAAAAAAATGCCTCTATTGGATCCAGCGATCATGTGATGGCAGACCCAGGTTAGCTCTGCCAGTAAATGATGTCACCACAAATGGCTGTTTTCCCCTGTAATTGGGGCTCCCTTGGATGCAAAATAAAAATATAAAATGTGAATGTAACATGAAAAATATACACAAAAACTTATTTTCATAGTGTAAATGTAAAAAATTAATAACTATAAAAATATATTATTTTCTACTTTTTATATAATTTACCCCAAATAAAACGAAAAAAAAAATACTTACTATAAAAAAGTAATTACTATTTAATAATATAGTAAACATAATTACTAGAAAAAAATATTACTATAATAGTATGAAAAAACGGCCCTATGTGGCATGCAAAAAATGATACCAAAAATATTTTTAATAGCCCCACAAATAGTTAGGGCCATTATAACACATCCCTTCCCTTTTCAGACCCCTTGGTTGAACTAGATTAGCATGTGTCTTTTTTCAACCGCACTATGTAACTATGTAACACCGTATGTGCAAAATTGCAAAAAAAAAAGTGCATGGTCAATAAGGACTAAAACACTCTGGTCATTGATGAGTAAAGTTCCTTATATATATTTGGCTAAATAACTGTACGTGTTTTCTCAAGATTGAGTATTTCCGATAGTGACTTCAAAACGTTTCAAGGAGTTCAAATCCTTCACCACTGCCATGTAAATATGTCAGTTGATACTCACTACACAATTTCTATAGTCACAGTCATGTGGTACACACGAATCTCTAAATATGCCCTTTTTTTTACTATTTCCTTGGACCTTGAATATACACTTTTGTGCAGTGTTTTCATTACATTCTACATTTTAACCAAGGTAAAGGTGGGATTCATGAACAAGAAATGTCTATATACTCTACAGCCCATATGACGGAATTTTAACCAATTATCTCAAGAAATTGTCCAATATTCCCAGATCCAGCTCCTCCTTATGTCCATTAGGCCTCATTCACAGTGGCATATTTTGGTCAGCATTTTATATCAGTATTAGTAAGCCAAAACCAGGAGTGGTGGGTCGAAAACACAGCAGAGGTACAAAACTATGGATTTTCATTGTTAAGTTCTACTCCTGGTTCTGGTTTACAAATACTGATGAAAAACAGTGACCCAAATACTACAGCCTGAGAGTAGCCTAAACCTACTGTAGATTGTCCCCATTGTGTCATAGCTTAGCATCTAAGCCTCAGCTTGCACATATCTGCTGTAGTTCCACAATTCTTCTCCCCTGCATCAATTCTAGAGACTTTTTATTTGGTGTATTCTTTATTTTCAGAAAATGTAATATATTTTAATAACACTTCCTATCATTGTTAATTACATTTAGGTTTCAATTGAAATAGCTGTAAACGTTTATAGCTGGTTGTCCAGCTTCATGCACTAAAACTTTGTACCATTCTGTTGTGTTCCATCTCATCTCCACCTCATCTTCACCACTTCTTTAACCCGCATATGTAAGTGAATAAAATATCAATTTTTCCCAAGCTCCTAGTTTGGAGACAACTCTCTGACCAAGGAGTGATAACAGCCAACCCTATAGTAGATTGTCAAGCACAGAAACGCAAGAAAGTAGGACTACGTCACAGCTTTGGAAGTTCTCAGTACCTGTAATAGTTAGAATCCAGTCCTGTATTATCACATATTTTTCAATGCAACAGCAACAGATAAAACAATAGCGGAAATTTATCAAAGATGGCGCAAGGCAGAAGGGAAGATTCTACCTTTGATTTTCCAAAGGCCTTTTGGAAGATAAAAGCAGTAGACTGATTGGAAGCCATGAAGAATAACTCAACGTACCGTTGCACCAGCGATAAATCACCCCAATATCTTAATAATGCTCAGGCAGTTCACCAGCCTCTTTGCTAGCAGCTTTAGGGCCTGCTCACATGGCATGTATTTGACACGTATTTTGGCACGTTTTATAAGCCGAGATAGTGGTCAGAAAACGCTTGATTGTGCTTCCCATTGAAATCAATGGAAAAGCGTGCCGTTAGTACATACAATGCGCTTTTTTCCGCGTGCGTCTTTGAATTACGCATGTCAATTCTTGGCGCATAAAGCTTGACAGAAAAGCATCAAATGTTCCCATAGTCAATGTGAGTCCTAGTTACGCTGCAGAAAAAGTGCAAAAAGCACGCACAAAACGGCTCAAAAAGCACACCAAAAACACACAAAAAATGCCTGTATTTTAAAAAACGCTTTACAAAAATTCTAGTGTATTTGAAATGTTATTTGATCGCCGTGTGAACATTCCCTTAAAAGGGAGCTCTAATCTCTCCTGACATACAGTGAAGGAAATAAGTATTTGATCCCTTGCTGATTTTGTAAGTTTGCCCACTGTCAAAGACATGAACAGTCTAGAATTTTTAGGCTAGGTTAATTTTACCAGTGAGAGATAGCTTATATAAAAAAAAAAACTGAAAATCACATTGTCAAAATTATATATATTTATTTGCATTGTGCACAGAGAAATAAGTATTTGATCCCTTTGGCAAACAAGACTTAATACTTGGTGGCAAAACCCTTGTTGGCAAGCACAGCAGTCAGACGTTTTTTGTAGTTGATGATGAGGTTTGCACACATGTTAGATGGAATTTTGGCCCACTCCTCTTTGCAGATCATCTGTAAATCATTACGATTTCGAGGCTGTCGCTTGGCAACTCGGATCTTCAGCTCCCTCCATAAGTTTTCGATAAGATTAAGGTCTGGAGACTGGCTAGGCCACTCCATAACCTTAATATGCTTCTTTTTGAGCCATTCCTTTGTTGCCTTGGCTGTATGTTTCGGGTCATTGTCGTGCTGGAAGACCCAGCCACGAGCCATTTTTAATGTCCTGGTGGAGGGAAGGAGGTTGTCACTCAGGATTTGACAGTACATGGCTCCATCCATTCTCCCATTGATGCGGTGAAGTAGTCCTGTGCCCTTAGCAGAGAAACACCCCCAAAACATAATGTTTCCACCTCCATCCTTGAAAGTGGGGACGTTGTTCTTTGGGTCATAGGCAGCATTTCTCTTCCTCCAAACACGGCGAGTTGAATTAATGCCAAAGAGCTCAATTTTAGTCTCATCTGACCACAGCACCTTCTCCCAATCACTCTCAAAATCATCCAGATGTTCATTTGCAAACTTCAGATGGGCCTGTACATGTGCCTTCTTGAGCAGGGGGACCTTGCGAGCACTGCAGGATTTTAATCCATTACGGCGTAATGTGTTACCAATGGTTTTCTTGGTGACTGTGGTCCCAGCTGCCTTGAGATCATTAACAAGTTCCCCCCGTGTAGTTTTCGGCTGAGCTCTCACCTTCCTCAGAATCAAGGATACCCCACGAGGTGAGATTTTGCATGGAGCCCCAGATCGATGTCGATTGACAGTCATTTTGTATGTCTTCCATTTTCTTACTATTGCACCAACAGTTGGCTCCTTCTCACCTAGCGTCTTACTTATGGTTTTGTAGCCCATTCCAGCCTTGTGCAGGTCTATGATCTTGTCCCTGACATCCTTAGAAAGCTCTTTGGTTTTGCCCATGTTGTAGAGGTTAGAGTCAGACTGATTAATTGAGTCTGTGGACAGGAGTCTTTTGTACGGGTGACCATGTAAGACAGCTGTCTTTAATGCAGGCACAAAGTTGATTTGGAGCGTGTAACTGATCTGGAGGAGGCTGAACTCTTAATGGTTGTTAGGGGATCAAATACTTATTTCTCTGTGCACAATGCAAATAAATATATATAATTTTGACTATGTGATTTTCTTTTCTTTTATATAATCTATCTCTCACTGGTAAAATTAACCTAGCCTAAAAATTCTAGACTGTTCATGTCTTTGACAGTGGGCAAACTTACAAAATCAGCAAGGGATCAAATACTTATTTCCTTCACTGTACTTGCATTTTGCATAAAATAACAATTCAAGAGTATTGTTTCTTACAACTCGGCATTGCTCCTCTGTCATTCTTCCTGGATATATATGAATAATGTAATGTCTTTACACAGTCTGAGGCTCCATGCACACGACAGTATTTTTCACCAGTAAATACGGACAGTAATTACTGTCTATAATTACAGACCCATTCATTTTTATTGGCCACGGACGCCTTTCAGTATTTTTACTGATTGGTGTCCGTGCTGAAAAAATTCTAGAAGTCTATGGGAGCTTCTGTAAATACGGACGGCTACTGATTGGCATTCGTAAACCGTCCGTATATACGGAGGCATTGCTAGGCAACATGTTGATGACATCGTTTGCCACCTCCCTCTTTTTGTACGGATCTGTATATACGGATGTAATACAGATGCAATACAGACCGTATTTACGGAAGCCTTCCGTATATACGGATGGAATACGGATGACTACGGATCCATATTTACGGACAGTATTTCGGGATAGATGAAAATACTGTCGTGTGCATGGTGCCTGAGACTGTCAGCACTGATTGGTCAAAAGTTCCACAGCACTCCATGAACTGCAATGCTTATTTATAAACTTTATTAATGCCAAAATACCCAAGTGTAAGTAATAAAGATTAGAGAATACCACAGAGTTAGAAGGGTTGTCTTATGAGGTTGCAGCCCCCGGGGTGATCAGCTGAACTCTCCGGGTCCCGCTCCCAGCAAACCCAGCAAATAGCTGATTTTGCCTTGGGAAGCCACGGCCAGCCAGGCGTCTTTGCAGGAAAAATTTAGCATTTAATTGCGGGCCATTCAGATGAATGGCTGTCCTTGTCATACAAGGACAGCTTGAGTCCACCAGAACAGGAGCTTCTCGTACAGAGCAGCTCTCTGTTCTGGCTCACAGAGGGGGTTATGAGCAGTGGACCCCCTCCTCTATAATGTCTATATGCCCTAATAAGGCATATGGACAGGGGTTGTCTTCATGAGATAGTTCCTTTAACAGAGTGACAAACAATTTTTCTTCTAGTCAGCAGGACATGCCTCAGTTACAATGGACAATGATAAAACCCCAAAACCCCATAATGCATTTATTCATTTCCAGGAGGAATGACAGAGGAACAGCACAATGGAGAAGGCAGAAGCTGTATGAAGTTTTGAGAGTTATAAATCAAAACTCACTATCAGTCATAGTACCCCACTCACATTCAAGTCATCCCAGTATATGCGGTATATGCAAATATCTGGTGATATTGCTCACAAATTATTTGAAAGTGTTTTATTTCGTGCAGTTTAGTGAAGCAGTGTAATGGATATTGATTAAAATATTACGTTTCATACATTTGTAATCATAAGAACCGATCCAGGCTTCCAATTAAATAGTTAATTATCCAGCGGCATTCGTCGTTTAGCTCAGAGGATGTAGGGACATTTGGTTTGATGCATTGTTCTATTACATCGGGCAGCAATCGGCCGTAATTCTTACACTATGACATTAACAAGGCTGTGACATTAACAAGGCTGATTGGGGATAACAGTCAAGCGATGGTTTCTTCATCTCACATAGCTAGAATGTGCAGTCGCGGTCTGCAAGTGCCTATTCATAATTACTGTCAAATGCAATCAAGCCTAGTTGCTATGAGTGGTTCTTCCAGGCTCTCCCCCAGCCATATGTAGATCTTCTGAACTTCAAAGTATGCCAATATATCCAGCCTCGTATCCTAATCTTGCTTTGTCCGACTATGTACAAAACTTTACTGTCCTATTTTTTTAACATGTTGTCATGGTTACCTTAGCCAGCAAGATTGATGGGGGAGTAAAGGAACTGGATGCATTAATCTAGTTCTAGAAAGCAACTGGAATATAACATTCAACATATTTAAAAATTTCTCTCTAATACTCTTCAAATGTTATTGTTCTTTTGTTACTAAGGTCTCATGCACAAGACTATATTACAGATATGTGGGGTAGGTATCCATAGCCTGCTGACCCATACTGTAACTACATGCATTGCTTCCTTGGAAGTACACAGTGCCTCACAATGATACCATATGGCGGCATACTAAGTGCTATGGGTCTGTAGTACAGACCTGTAGGAATGCCATGTGCCATCATACATGCTCAATGTCACGACTGTGGGGTATGTGGACCCACTGGGCCGCTCCGTTATAGCAGAGTAGCAGCTGTTCTATGACAGACATTAGGGCGAGAGTACCTGGTTAGCTGGCTTGTACCGGACTATCAGAAGCAGGCTTGTGCCAAACTATTGGAAGCAGGCTTGTGCCGGACTATGAGAAGCTGGCTTGTACCGGACTATCGGAAGCTGGCTAGTTCCAAACTATCGGAAGCAGGCTTGTGCTGGATAACTGGATTTGAACATTAAAGTCATCTCAGACACTTGACTTGACACAGACACTGGACTTGAACACTGAAGTTGTCTCGGACACTTGATACGGACACTGGACTTGAACACTGAAGTCGTCTCGGACATTTGACTTGACACAGACGTTGGACTTGAACACTGAAGTCGTCTCGGACACTTAACTTGACATGGACACCGGATACTGATAGTGCAGTTGTCTCGGACACTGGACTTGGCTCGCACACAGATAGTGCCGTCGTCTCGGACACTGGAGTTGGCAAGGACACCGATAGTTGTCACGATCTGTGGGTATGTGGACCCGCTGGGCCATACCGCTGTAGCGGTATAGCAAATTGCCAATACAGAGTACCAAGTAAAGTCTATAGTTCAAGCAAGGGTACCTGTGGGGGTTCAGACAGTAACGATGACTAGGCTCAGATGGGACCTTGGCAGCACAACACGACTCCAACTCTTTAAGGCACATGAACATGGTAGCATGGAATACAGGATACAGGTAGCAGGTATGGGAACACTGGGAACTGGAAGACACTAAGGGACCATTTGCAAGGACTAACATGGGTAACACAAACAATGCTCAGGCAAGGAAGGAAGGGGCAGGGTCCTTCTTATAGTCCAGGGTGATCATGGGAGCAATCAGTCGATCTAAAACATGTTTGTGCTCTGGCCCATTAAGGCCTAGTGGTCACTGCAGGACAGGATGGCTGCATGTGCTGGCATCTCTGAGGAGGAAAACGTCTGCAGGATGATAGGAGTCTGCGGTCTGCGACCGCGGACGTTACAATAGTGCAGTCGTTTTGGACACTTGACTTGGATCGGACACAGGACAAGGGATACTGGATACAGGATACGAGATACAGAATATGGGACACAGGATACGGGATAAAGGATATGGGATAGAGGATACGGCTAGGGAACCTTTGCAGACAAACACTGGGTAAGACACAACATTGCTCAGGCAATGACAGAGTGGGCAGAGTTCCTTTTAGTCCAGGGTGTGCTGGGATAAATTGGTGTCAATATTCCTGGTGGACGGGCTTGCCCTTTATGAACGGGGCGGGCGCGTGCACCCTATGGGCTCACAGCGGTGGAGAGAGCAGAGTGCACTGGCGTCCCAGAGCAGGGAGACGCTGAGGCAGAGAACAACGGGGCTGGCGGCTGCTTGGGTGAGTGAGAGCAGTGGCCGCCGCCGCTACACTCAGTACACGTGGTTTTGCCATGTGCGTGAACATTTATGTTTATGCTCTACGGAGAGTTTACTTTCTTTTAACTACTCCCTCAGCACATTTTTCCCAATTATATTTATATATTATAGCTAAAACAGTGTTAGTGACCTCCTGTTTTCTTAAATGAGCTGAGTCTATTGGGTCAAAAATAGAAAACATGTAATCTTCATGCTTCGTAATAGAAAGAGTTAGATGATAGAAGACACAGTGCCCGTCAACAATGCAGGCTCTTATACTTGTCAAACTAGTGAGTTAAAGTACTGCAGCTCCATGATTGATGTCAACTGAGCTCAAATAATAGCACAGAGTAGTGCACATGCCGAAGTTTGTTATTTAATTATATCTTTTGTGCACCATAATAGCTTATTGAGCTTAGAGGTTTACTTGAATGATGGAAAGACACAGATAAACACATCAATAACCGATACCAATTGACAAACTCAACTCTGACCCTGACTTCACTTCCCAAGAATTCATCTTTCAGATTGATACAATGATCAGGAAAGTGAAGGTGAGATATTATAGTCTATAATAACTGTCATTTTCACAATTTTAAATAAATTGATGCCTTTGCCCTGGTGCCAAAGGCATACATTTCAAATGTTAAAAAATGGAAAGTGCCACTGCTCATGCTGTACACAAAGCGTGCTGCAGCGTAGAGCACCCTGCCCTATTTATACCCCCACAGAGTATCATACTGTAATGTCCGTGGCTGCGGGCTGTCAGCTCCAATCCCCTCCTGACAGCCAGAGCTACGAGTCGGCAAGCGCCAGCCCCAGCCACCTCCTCAGGCGACGCCAGTGCTCGCGTCCACTCACCTCAGCCGGAACCCGTAGGGTGCGCACACACGCTCGTGCCAGCTCTTAAAGGGGCAGCGCGCGCACTGGACCTTTTGATGAACTTTGACCCGTGAGTACCCTAGACTATAAGAGGGGTCCAGCCCCCTGCTTCTATGCCTGAGCGTTGTTGATGTTTCCTAGATTGTCTATGTGATGGCCTCCTAGTGTGTTTCCTGTTCCTGTACCTGTTCCAGTTCCTGTTCCTGTACCTGTTCCAGTTCCTGTTCCTGTTCCTTGCATTCCATACCATCCTGGTCTAGCACTGTGCTGTGCCAAAGTCGTGTCGTGCTGTATCCACTTCTGACCTGCTTCACCTCGCCTGACGTCTACCTACTGCCTAGTCCTAGCCGAGCCTGCCCTGCTGCTGTCTGAGCTGCCACAGGTACCTATACGAACTATAGACTTTTACCTGCTCCCTGTTGGCCAGCTGCCTTACTGCCAAGGCGGTATGGCCCAGTGGGTCCACAGACCCTTCGTGACACATACCCCCATAGTTCCCCCACTCAGTATCATGCCCCAGTAGTGCCCCCAAACTGTATCATGCCCAAGTAGTGCCCTCCACAGTATTATGCCCCTATGAGGCCCCACACACAATGTCATGCCCCAATAGTACCCTCACACAATATAATTTCCACATAGTGCACTCACACAGTTCCACGCCTTCATAGTGCCCCCACACAATATGGAGCCCCCATAGTGTCCTTACAGAGTATATTGCACTCATAGTGCCCTCACATAATATAAAGCCCACATAGTGCCTCCACACGTACAGCATATGCCTCCATAGTGCCTCACCAAACCGTATAATGCCCCATAGTGCCTCTTCACACAGTATAGTGCCACCACAAAGTATAATGCACCCATAGTGACTCCCCACAGTATAATTTCCCCCTAGTGCCCCCACACAGTATCATACCCCTATAGTGTACCACAAGGTATCATGCCCCCTAGTGCCACCTCACACACAGTATCATGCCCCCACAGTGCCTCCTTGCACACAGTATAATTCCCCTATAGTGCCTCCTCACGCAGTTTAATTTCCCAATAGTGCTCTACACACACCATAATGCCCCCATAGTCCTCCCCACACAGTATAGTGCCCCCATAGTGCCCCCACACAGTGTTATTCCTTCATAATAGCCCCAAACACAGTATAATGCCCACATTGTGCCCCACCACACAGTATAATGCCCCTGTTGTGCCCCCACATAGTATAATGCCCCTGTTGTGTCCCCAACACACAGTATAATCCCCACAAAATAGTAAAAAAAATACTCACCTAGCAATGTTCCCACTACGAATGGAGGAGAATCGTTGTGCAGGTCACGTCTGGTCTATTCTGTGTGTGTGGCTTGGCAGGTGTCACACAGTAAGGGTATGTTCACACTGTTTTCAGACGTAATTCGGGCGTTTTACGCCTCGAATTACGCCTGAAAAAATGGCTCCATTACGTCTACAAACATCTGCCCATTGCTTTCAATGGGTTTTACGGTGTTCTGTTCCCACGAGGTGTTATTTTACGCGTCGCTGTCAAAATACGGTGCGTAAAAAGACGCCCGCAAAAAAGAAGTGCATGTCATTTCTGAGGATGCTGACACAGTTGATACCTTGACATGCGGGACATCGCCCAATATCCGGGACTGTCCACTGGATCCAGGATGGCTGGGAAGCATGCCTGATGGGACCCAAATGCCCTTCTGCCACATAAGAAGACACCAGTATTATAAATGGCACATGGTGGTCGGGGATGGCCTGTTACAAATTTTGCATTGTGGTCCAAGAGCTTTAAGTTATGACTCACCTTTACTAAGTAGATTCCAATGTCTCATATAGTCGCACTGTTACTGGTATTCCACCATTATATTTAATAGATTACAAGTTATGTTGGCTCTAAGAGAAGTAAGCTGGCTATAAAAGTTGGGTGTAAAATATTTCAATAAATAAAATTATGAGTTTATTTTTTTAATTCAAATACATAGTGATAGGTCTTTGATTTTGCAATTATTGGGTTTATATGTTTCTAGCTAAGAAACTGCACATCTATTATATGCTCTACTACTTGAAGAAGATAATGCATGATAGATACTGCAACACAGAGACCAGACATTCCAACACACATTACCAGCCTATGTCACAGGAGTCAGTCACCACAACACAGATGCCAGTCTATAACATAAATGAAAGCCCTTAGGGTAGGGTCTCCAGACTTTTTGGGTCATGTGCCACTTTCAAAAGGGGCATAGATTGGAGGGGCAGACAAAAGCATCTAGGAGATAAGGAAAGGAGGAAGCGCAGCAATGCCGCTACTGACCAGGCATGGCCGGTACAGCTGCCCCAGTGGTGTAACTACCGCTATAGCAGCCATAGCAGCCCTGCGGCATGAGGGGACCCGTGCTGCCCGGCTCATAAGGTGCCCCCTCATTTCCGGTGGCGTCGCCTGCACTCGGCATTCGGGGCCCTGGGCAACAGCCACATTTAATTGTATCTGCGTCCGTATGACGCAGATACAATTGAATTCTATGATGGAGCAAGGAGCTAGCTCCCTGCTCTGCCATTCACTAAGGTGCTGGGACAGGGTCCCTGCACAGGCCTGGTGCGTTGACCTCAATGGATCACGCCAGCCTACACAAAGATCCCATCTCATAGGCTGCTGAGGATGCTGTGGAACTGCTCAGTTTGTCGCGAAAATGGGTCTAGGTGAGTACAAGTTTTTCTATTTGTTTGGGGGCTGTTTGTCACTATCTACAAGGGGGCTATGTGTCACTATCTACAAGGGAACTGTGTGTCGCTATCTACGAGGAGGACTGTGTGGCACTATCTACAAGGGGGGCTGTGTGGCAGTAGCTGCAAGGGCGGGTTGTGTGGCTTTATCTACAAGGGGGGGTTGTGGCACTATCTACAGGAGTGTATGTGGCACTATCTACAAGGCTTTATCTACAAAGGACAGAGTATGGCACTATCTACAGGGGGGTGTTTGGCACTATCTACATGGGGGTGTGGCACGATCTACTAGGGGGAGTGTGGCAATATCTACAGGGGGGCTGTGTGGCACTTTCTATTTTTTTAAATAATGATTTATTTTATTCAGCAAATGATTGTGTTACAACCACAAAAGAAAATAATACACGGTAACAATTCACACAATACGCTAAAGATTCCCACCCCACCCCCCGCCCCAACCTCCAGATTGCAATTTGTTGCAATAACGAATTTAGTGAGCAGTAAAACTCTGAAAATGGGCCGAATTTGCGTTTGCAAAATCTCTGTCATTACCAACTCTTTGGTACAATTCAGAAGCGCTAAATATGCAGATTTCGAGATCCCATGATCTAGCTTGGACGCCACTTCTTTAACCCTTTGACACATTATCACGTACATGTAAGTATGGAGGGCGCTCATGGGCTGAGTGTTTTACAGCTGACACTTGAGACTAATGGCCAGGAACAGCGACCGCAGCATCTGAAGCATTGAAAAGAGGAAGTGGCCCCTTCCGACAGCTCATCGGCGCCCCCACACCGCGATCAGAGGGTGCCGGTGGTTGTCATGGCAGCCCAGGGGCCTAACGAAGGCCCCCAGATCTGCCTTTTGTCTGACTCTGTTAAGCCGTGTCTCTGGCACAGCTTAATGGAAGCCTGTGAAAATGACAATATACTGCAATACATTAGTATTGCAGTATATTGTACTTGCAATCTAATGATCGCTGTTTCAAGTCCACTAGGGGGACTAATAAATGTGTACAAAAAAAGTTTAATGAAGTTATTAGTAGTGAAATTTTTTTAAAAAAAAAACCCTTTTCCCATTTTTCCTCTTATGTAATGTCAAAAAAATAAAATAAACAAAATTGGTATCGCTATGTCCGTAAAAGTCTGAACTATTACAATATACCATTATTTAACATTCACAGCTAACGCAGTAAAAAACAAAAAATGTAAAACGCCAAAATCGCTGTATTTTAGTCACCTTAGCTCGCAATAAAAGGTAAGAAAAAGTGATCAATAAGTTGTACTTAGGAAAAAATGGTACCAATAAATATTACAGCCGTAAAAACGAAAACGAAAAAACAATGTAGGAATTGCAGTTTTTTCCAATTTCAGCTGGCAAATTTTTTTCAGTTTCCCGATACATTATATGGTACTTTAAATGGTGCCATTAGAAACTACAACTCCTCCCACAAAAAAATAAGCCCTCACACAACTCCATTTACGAAAATATTAAAAAGTTATGGCTCTTGGAACGCGGGTGAAAAACGAAAAAATTAAAAATGGCTTTGTCCTTACGGGGTTAAATATCAAAGACCAGTATTAATCAATAGCTCGGCATTCCCATACCATATGTAGAACTCCACCACAGGGTATTGGCATATATGGCATTTTACACCCTCAGTTAATTTATTGTTATGTTAACTCCCTTATAGAACTATATTGCTTGTAAAATGTATAAATGGTTTTATGCTCGACTTACATGAAAAAAAAAATTTGAAAAAATAAATTTTACCTCATTGACTGGTAATCGAAGCAAACATGTTGAGGGGGAAGAAGTTGTCGGGAAAGGATTTGGGGGGGGGCCAAACTGAATCTTTGCCTCGGGTGCAGGAGAACCAAGCTACGCCTCTGCCTTTAATTACTACTGATGGTGCAAGGCCACATTTAATGTTAAAACAGAAAAAGCCTCTTAAAAATATGACTGAGTGGCATGTCTTTTACCCTAGTATTAACTGCTTGTGATATTATTTTGACCCTAGTGCGAAGTACTAGTAATGCTATGACCTCCCTTGTGCCACTAGTGCACCATAGTATTTGCTGCTACCATCAGCTGGGGAGACACATATGGAGGACTAGAGAGCCACTGGTTAGGAAACACTGGTTTAGTGCATAGTAGTGGGGAGAGATGTTATAAGAATGTTGCAGTGCTCTATCTGTTCTTTTATTATATTTGATTTTAATACATATCCTATACATTTGTAATAATTTTGTGAGATGTATGCAAAATTTGAATCTGTATACGCTTACAAACGTTTTATGAAATTAATGGTATAATATTTTTGTTGTTTATGCAATGTACTCTGATACTGCAGCCGGTGATATACTCTAGGGCTTATCCCATATTTCCAAACCAGCAGCTAAGCTAAGATTCGGACAGATGGCAAAGGGTCATGAGAGCTGCAGCAGTCATATGCCAACCTACTACATTACTGCATATGGTCTTCTGTCAAACTCAGCCAGTGTGCCGCCGCTGTTACCAGTGCAGTGCATTAATGTTAGCTGTTATATACAGCAAGCAGTATTGATATGGGATTTATTAAACACACCAGCTGTAAATATTAATGTATGTGTATTCCTTAAAGACTGTAAGTTCTACATACATATTCTCATACATAACGGATTGTGAAACCAATGCCAAAATCATGGTAACAATAAATTAGTTCTATTCATCAAAGTGCATTGATGTTAAAATGATGTAAAGTTATGCATTGAGTGTTAAGGTTGAGGCTAGGGACCATTTACTTTCCTAGGGTTCAGAAATGCAAAGATCATAGGAGTCCTTCTTGATAGTTTCACGACGTCATGGTGAGTACGTTTATTTCCTGTATACTTTTATCATTCATGTCAAGGTTTAGTGTTCCTTTAACTAGTTTGCAAGTGTAATTCAACTAAAGTTCTCCAGTTGCTGTGTATTGCTTCATGTTATAGAACATAATATTACATATGTATGCATTACATCAAACAGCTGATCAAAACAGGAACTTTCTTGTCAGATGGGAACTGAGAAAGTATACAAAGAACGAGTCAAGTCAGCAAACTTTTAGGCTATGTTCACACGGAGTATTTTGCAGGAGGAATATCTGCCTCAAAATTCAGTTTGAGGCAGATATTCCTCTCCCTGCACGCCGATTTTCGCTGAGTTTTTTGCAGCGTTTTTCGCCCGCGGCCATTGAGCGCCGCGGGCATAAAACACCGCAAAATACGCTTTCTCTGCCTCCCATTGAAGTCAATGGGAGGTCAGAGGCGGAAGCGCCCGAAGATAGGGCATGTCGCTTATTTTTCCCGCGAGGCAGTTTTACTGCTCGTGGGAAAAAGACGCCGACGCCTCCCATTGAAATCAATGGGAGGCATTTTCGGGCCGTTTTTGCCGAGTTTTGCGATGCGGTTCCCGCGTCAAAAAACTCGGCAAAATACTCCGTGTGAACCCAGCCTTATTATTTATCGTGTAATATAAAATTGAGTCAAAATATACAGAGTATCCATTCATCACAAATTATTTAGTTACTTGGGATTTTTCTTATGCTTTTAAAGAAGCAAATGCTACTAATTTCCACTAGAAAATGGAGAACTCTACATTTTTATAAGATTCTAGAGAACTATCTCATCTTTTTGCTACTGAATGTATATTATACAACCTTTAATCAAACATTACTATATGTACATATCTGCTGTATGTAACATAACAAGTGCAAAGGGTAAAAACACAGCTATCTGATAAAGAATTTCATTACAATTCATTGTAGGAATTCCTATGTCACACTAGCAAAACAATGCCTGTGAAATAAAACAATGTCAACTGAAAAACTGGAGATAGTTGCATTATTATAAGGTTCATATTTTCAGCCTAAAGTGAGATTAATTCATTTAGAGAGGTTATCTCTAATGTAGCTGGCGTGCGATCATATGATCGTCATGGGTCTGGATTCTCTTAACCCCAACGATCCACTGTTATCACCTAGAATGATAACAATGGAATAAATGGATAGGCTGAGTCTATTGGTCGGATTCACAATTCGGGCTCATAGAGGGAGTGTCTTGTGGACGGTACCCTATTCTATGTTGTCAACATGCCATAACAAAATATTTGGACAGGAGTTGTCTTTAAGAGACAACCACTTTAAGAAAAGAGAGAATCTAATGGCTTGAAATACTTAGTTGCATCTGCTCAACATACCGGTGAATTCAGCATGAGTCTGTTTTATTTTTGTTACCACCCCCTAACCCAGCCCACATTATCACAATGTTCTTCTATTTCCCCAAATTCCACCTTTAACTTGGTTTGCTACAATAGTAATGACAGAGGATTTCACTATACAAGCTGCATACATTATTAAATACATCTCTTAGACCTGCTGAAGCTTGTGTACTTACTTTGAAAATCTGTGTAAGAATGGCTGTATAATCCTTTCCCAAAGTTTTCCTGCCTGATATTAAAATGAGCATTTTAGGAGACCAAGAATATGCATGATGTAATCTCAATTTTCTCCCACCTAAAGCTAATAATCTACGACTCTGCAATATCACACATGCTGAGTACAAGCTGAAGTCTCCCTGGCTTTGTAGTAAAAACAGCAGATGGAGTTAGTAACTGTAATTCCACTCTAAAACTGCTGCTGGAAGACAGGCTCTCTCACTTAAGAACGGGGGAAACTGCAGCTTGTACTGAGCATGTGCGAGATTTCAGCATGGTGCGTGGGAGGAGGGACACTGATAGGAGATTGTCAGCACTAGGTGGGAGCTGATTGAGATTACATCATGCATATACTTGTTCTCATGCAGAGGGCCGTAATTGGAGTTGGTGCTGCCCTAGGCACTTTTAGTGCTGATGCCCCTGATAACGCAGCTTTTCCGCCGCAAATATCACAACATGTGCTAATTGTTGTGGGTTTTACCTTCCTAATGAATTAGATGGGGAAAACCTGCAACAGAAAACCAGCGATCCCACAGCAGATTAAAAAAACACACTGCAGGTCAATTTATGAAAGTTTTTTTTGATGGGTTATTTATGCAGCATGTGGATGAGATTTTTTCAAATCTCATCCACTTTGCTGCTACGGTATTACACCGAGGATTTTTCACAATGAAATCAGTTGCAGAAAATCCACAGTGTTTATGCTGCGTGTAAATTTACCCTAAAATAAATGCTCAGTTCTACTCCATTAATTCCCTCCCCTGCCCCTTACATGAACACTGGGTCCCATTTCCCCCATTATTGATCAGGTCAGAGTTTATTATTTTTTAGAAATATTTCCCGACTGGCGCAAATTACACTCTGACGGTTACATCAGCACATTGTTCTGCGTTTAAAGTAGGCCAATGAACTGAGGTAACCTGGGACCATGTGACGTAAACTAACCAATGACAGCTTAGATCTGTCTTTTTAGTTTTTTTTAAATGACTTATTTATGCTTTAAAAAAAACGATGTGAGGTCCCCCCTATGTTTCTTAACCAGCCAAATACAATAAAGCAGCAGCCTTGCATTACCAGGGTGGGAAGGCCCATTGTTTTTGGGCTTTCCCAGCCTAATAATACCAGCCTGCTTCCTCCCCAGTACACATCACTTCAGATGGTCGGGTACTGGATTGTACCCGGCTCCCCTGGTGGCGGTGGATATCGGGGTAATCATGGGGGGTTAGTGTTAGCCTCTTTTCTGGCTAGCAATAATCCCTTCCTTAGTAATGGACGCTGTCTATCAGACCGACACCATTTCTAAGGCAGTAGTAATAAAGACACCAACACAGAAAAAATATTTTATTGAAATAAAGCCCCCCACACAACCCTCGTTAACCATTTTATTGAAAATAAAAACGCCATCATTGAAGTAGTCATCGAATCCAACATAGTCCAACGACCGAACCCGTAAAACAACACACACACAGAAAAAAACATTAGTAGCACTAATGGTATTGTAAAGGATCTGCCAGGCACAGCTTCTGTGTCAACGCCCATAGGTAATCAGTCTGCACCTGCTTCTATGTCTGTGAGACTGACTCCATCTTCCACCACTCAGGATGGCAGGCTTAGGAGTGGGAGAGCCTATCACAGCCTGGCCAGACGGAGCTAGCTCCCGCCCTCTGTCTATTTATACCTGCCTTTCCTGTTCCTCCTTGCTTGTGATTCTTCTCGTTTGGTTTCCTGGCCCTGCTGCAGCTTCTGAACTATTTGACCCTACTTCATACTGACCCTGGCTTATTGACTACTCTCCTGCTCTGCGTTTGGTACCTCGTACACTCCTGGTTTGACTCGGCTTGTTCACTACTATCCTGCTTTGCGTTTGGTACCTCGTACACTCCTGGTTTGACTCTTGTTGCTCACGGTGTTGCCGTGGGCAACTGCCCCATTTCCCTTGGCTTCTGTGTACCCTTGTCTGTTTGTCTGTCGTGCACTTACTGAGCGTAGGGACCGTCGCCCAGTTGTACCCCATCACCTAGGGCGGGTCGTTGCAAGTAGGCAGGGACTGAGTGGCGGGTAGATTAGGGCTCACTTGTCTGTTTCCCTACCCCCATCATTACAGGTATATTAAAAAATTTTACCTTACATTTTTGCAAACTGCTGGAAAACGAATAAAAAAATAAATATTGATTAAACATAAATTAATTACATCAACAATTAGGTAAAAATAAATGAAGAACAAGAAACCTATTAAATATGGCCACTGTATTTCTTTACCGTCCTAAACAAAAGGGTTGACATCATACCCTTCCAGCAATAATACTCAAAATGAATTTATCAAAGAGGACATGGCCACCAGCACTGTTGGCAAAAGGACATTAATGCGTCAAGGTTTTCTAGATATATGGGTGATCTATGAAAGGTTGCACTATTCCAAGCAATAAGAGTTGACTTTAGGCTATATGTACAAATAAATAAAGCCTAGGAATGACTGCAGGAGAAGTTTCCTGGGAGGTTAAAATTATTTGGAAGACTTTACATAATAAAAGTCTGAAGTGGCTATTTTCTGTATTTTTGTAGAATATTGCTGTTAGTAAGACTACATCTCATCAATGATTAACAAAAATATTTATTTTATTTACTTGGTCTTATCCATGAGTCCAGAAACAACCCCATAATGCACATGTGGTCTCTTTTTGACCATTGGAGTTTAATTTTCTTGGGGTCTGTTTTTTTCAGTCCATGGACTCTTGTCCATGTACAGTTATTGCAGCTCAGCTTATTCACTGGGGCTACCACCATCAATAATGAGAAGCTTCATACAAATTGATTGACATAGTGCTATGACAATGGAGCCACCTACTTCCAGATATCCCCAAATTATAACATTAGACAAAGGAAACCTGAGAAAAGACATAATACAATGTAATACGGTATGTTCAAGTAAGTTTGTATGATTTTGCCTAGAGTGGAGACCTTACCTCGCCCAAAATGTATACTTACTGAATGGGCCCCAGATCAGGGGTGGATTGGCCATGTATTTTGCTGAAAATTTTCCAGGTGGATCCACTCAGGGGTCGCTCTCCTGTACAGTCCTGCTTAAACCTGTGTATGTGGGGACTGAACCGTTATATAAAGCAATCCCCACATACACAGATGTATGCAGGAGCCTCCGCTCCACTGTCTGGTTGTTACAGTGATTTCAAGACCTTTAGAAAGACCATCATGTGACCATCACATGATCAAAGGTCCTGACCAATCACTGCAACTTCAAGACTCCGGACACAGGAGAGAAGAAAACCTGAGAAAGGTAAGTGATAAATGAAGTGTGTATGTATGTATATATATACGTGTGTGTGTGTGTGTGTGTGTGTGTGTGTGTGTTTGTGTGTGTGTATATACAGTGAAGGAAATAAGTATTTCATCCCTTGCTGATTTTGTAAGTTTGCCCACTGTCAAAGACATGAACAGTCTAGAATGTTTAGGCTAGGTTAATTTTACCAGTGAGAGATAGATTATATTAAAAAAAAGAAAAGAAAATCACATTGTCAAAATTATATATATTTACTTGCATTGTGCACAGAGAAATAAGTATTTGATCCCTTTGGCAAACAAGACTTAATACTTGGTGGCAAAACCCTTGTTGGCAAGCACAGCAGTCAGACGTTTTTTGTAGTTGATGATGAGGTTTGCACACATGTTAGATGGAATTTTGGCCCACCCCTCTTTGCAGATAATCTGTAAATCATTAAGATTTCGAGGCTGTCGCTTGGCAACTCTGATCCTCAGCTCCTTCCATAAGTTTTCGATGGGATTAAGGTCTGGAGACTGGCTAGGCCACTCCATGACCTTAATGTGCTTCTTTCTGAGCCACTCCTTTGTTGCCTTGGCTGTATGTTTCGGGTCATTGTCGTGCTGGAAGACCCAGCCACGAGCCATTTTTAATGTCCTCGTGGAGGGAAGGAGGTTGTCACTCAGGATTTGACGGTACATGGCTCCATCCATTCTCCCATTGATGCAGTGAAGTAGTCCTGTGCCCCTAGCAGAGAAACACCCCCAAAACATAATGTTTCCACCTCCATGCTTGACAGTGGGGACGGTGTTCTTTGGGTCATAGGCAGCATTTCTCTTCCTCCAAACACGGCGAGTTGAGTTAATGCCAAAGAGCTCAATTTTAGTCTCATCTGACCACAGCACCTTCTCCCAATCACTCTCAGAATCATCCAGATGTTCATTTGCAAACTTCAGACGGGCCTTTACATGTGCCTTCTTGAGCAGGGGGACCTTGTAGGCACTGCAGGATTTTAATCCATTACGGTGTAATGTGTTACCAATGGTTTTCTTGGTGACTGTGGTCCCAGCTGCCTTGAGATCATTAACAAGTTCCACCCGTGTTGTTTTCGGCTGAGCTCTCACCTTCCTCAGGATCAAGGATACCCCACGAGGTGAGATTTTGCATGGAGCCCCAGATCGATGTCGATTGACAGTCATTTTGTATGTCTTCCATTTTCTTACTATTGCACCAACAGTTGTCTCCTTCTCACCCAGCGTCTTACTTATGGTTTTGTAGCCCATTCCAGCCTTGTGCAGGTCTATGATCTTGTCCCTGACATCCTTAGAAAGCTCTTTGGTCTTGCCCATGTTGTAGAGGTTAGAGTCAGACTGATTAATTGAGTCTGTGGACAGGAGTCTTTTATACAGGTGACCATTTAAGACAGCTGTCTTTAATGCAGGCACCAAGTTGATTTGGAGCGTGTAACTGGTCTGGAGGAGGCTGAGCTCTTAATGGATGGTAGGGGATCAAATACTTATTTCTCTGTGCACAATGCAAATAAATATATATAATTTTGACAATGTGATTTTCTTTTTTTTTATATATATAATCTATCTCTCACTGGTAAAATTAACCTAGCCTAAAAATTCTAGACTGTTCATGTCTTTGACACTGGGCAAACTTACAAAATCAGCAAGGGATCAAATACTTATTTCCTTCACTGTATGTGTGTGTATATATGCTTGTGTGTGTGTGTATATATATCGGGACCATCTTCTTCCGTGTTCAGTCCTATTGTATTGTATACACTTGCCAAAATAATGTACTCTTGCTGTCTTGTTTAGTCCCAATCTATTCCATATAAAGATAGCTTTTACTATATTTTTTTCTTGTCTCGTATGTGGATTGTCAGTAAATAATACTGGGCTGATTACCCAGATTCATATTCTCTTATTACAGACATTGTTTCTGCGGACTTGATATTACATCGACAATATAGGTCCGTTACACGTTCACGATCTCTTTGGATCCCCCATATACATTAAGTTGTGGTTGGAGTGATTCTGGAGTTTCTGGGGAACCGTTCCCTCCTGACCACGGAAGTGTGGCCAGGGATCGGGTTTACCCGCGTGTGGACTTTGTGGTGTATCTTGTCCTTTCGATATATACGTACTATTAGAAATACTGCTGCATCATTACTGACTACACCTACGAGCATATTTGTGATCAAGTTTTGATCCTTTTTCTATATGGACTACACCTGACAACAACGGTGATTGCGTCACTATATTTACCTTTCCAATCACATGGAGTCGTGTGATTGGATGTTACCTGGCAACGATGGACGTGCTGCGAGAGGGATGCCTTCGGCGAGATTACGTATCTGCCGCTATGTTCCTACAGCGTCCTGTTGCTAGGCCACGGTAATACTTCCGGTTTTATCAACCGGAAGTTGGCAATATATATACACACACCAGTGGCGTAACTACCGCGGTAGCAGCAGTAGCGGCTGCTACGGGGCCCGGGGCTTGAGGGGGCCCGGTGGCGCCGCTAGCAGCCGTTATGGCTACTACAGCGGTAGCGCCGCTACTGTGGGGCCCGCGCCAACGAGCCTTACACAGGCCCTCTCATGCCTGTAGGTGTCGCTAGCACCGGAGGGGGCCCCAGTGCTAGCGGCAGCCAAATACATGTATTAGCACTGAATGGCCGGGCATGTTCCGTGCCTGACCATCCAGTGCCTTACAATGACACTGATTGGCTAGTGGCGCGATGACATCATCGCGCCGCTTCCATGCTTGGAAGGTGCTGATTGGCGGGGCAAGTCATTCTGCCCCGCCAATCGGCGTCATTGGAGGACGCTCGTTCAGCTCCTGCAGACATGCTCAGAAGAGAGCATGTCTGCATCGCCAGTGAACAGCGTGGGAACCGGCGAATGTGAGTATGTCAAGTTTTTTTTTTCCCCTCATAAAAATGTGAATGGCATTATCTATAGTGGGGGGGGGGGGGTCATCTTTATGTGGGCTATTATATATAGGGGGTCTATATGTGGGGCAGTAGCTACAGGGGGGTCTATATGTGGGGCAGTAGCTACAGGGGGGTCTATATGTGGGGCAGTAGCTACAGGGGGGTCTATATGTGGGGTAGTAGCTACAGGGGGGTCTATATGTGGTTGTGTGGGCCATTATATACAGGGGGCTCTATATGTGGGCCATTATATACAGGGGGGTCTATATGTGGGGGTGGGGGCCACTATATACAGGGGGCTCTATATGTGGGCCATTATATACAGGGGGCTCTATATGTGGGCCACTATATACAGGTGGGGGTCTATATGTGGGCCACTATATACAGGGGGGTCTATATGTGGGCCACTATATACAGGGGGGTCTATATGTGGGACACTATATACAGGGGTGGGTTACCTGTGGGGCACTATATACAGGGGGGTCTATATGTGGGACACTATATACAGGGGTGGGTTACCTGTGGGGCACTAGCAACAGGGTGGCTATATGTAGTGCACAGTCTACAGGGGTGGGCTATATGTGGGACACTATATACAGGGGGAGCTATATGTGAGACACTATATACAGAGGTGGGCTATACGTGGAGCACTAACTATAGGGGAAGCTATATGTAGGGCAGCACGGTGGCTCAGTGGTTAGCACTATTGCCTTGCAGCTCTGGAGTCCATATGTGGGCACTATCTATAGGGGCTTCTATGTAGGTCACTATCTACAGGGGGCATGTTGTGTGTTTGTGACAGTTATATTTAGATGTGTTGAGAATTTTAACTTTGTTTATAGGAGCAGAAATGTTTTAAAAGTGAGAAGCTGAAGACATCTGAACGGAAAACTGCAGAAATGGGTCATGGCCGGGAGAAATCCATCATAGATGTCTGAACCGGAGGGAGAAGAAAAGAACTACAATCTGAGACGTCACCGGTGAGTCACTTAATGTAAATGTTTATTCTGCCTCTAATCAGTAATGTAGTCACTGTATGATCTGCAGCGAGATGATGGTGATAGGATTTTTTTTGTGAAACCGCATCTCCCAGCATATCCTTACCATTGTTCAGGCCATGCTGGGAGCTGTAGTTTTACGCCGTACAAACCTATACGCAGTGGCGTAACTACCGCTATAGCAGCCGTAGCGACTTCTACAGAGCCTGCAGCATGAGGGGGCCCGTGCCACCCGCCGGCACGGCCCCCTCCCATGGCCGCAGGCTCCGCTAGCAGCCGCTATAGCTGCTACAGCGCGACGCCACTGAAGGGGTTGTTCCTACATAAGACATGTATCCCCTATCCACAGGATAGGGGATACATGTGTGATCGCTGGCAGGGATGAGGAGAACAGGGGACCAAAAGTCCCCCCTAAGTTCTCCATGACAAACCTCAGACTTCCGGGGTCTGTGTCGGCAGCTCCGTAGAAATGAATGGAGCGCCGGTCGCGCTTGTGCGCATGCGTGACTAGCGCTCCTTTCATTTTTATTGAACTGCGCAGACGCCGGAAGTCCGAGGTTAGTCATGGAGAACTTCGGGGGACTTTCTGTCCCCCGTTCTCCTTATCGCTGCCAGCGATCACACATGTATCCCCTATCCTGTGGATAGGGGATGCATGTCTTTTGTAGGACAAACTATAGGCCGTTTTTTTTGGGGGGGGGGGGGGGGGGGGCTATATGGCGTTATCTACAGAGGGGTTCTGTATGGCGTTATCTACAGGGGGGGCTGTATGGCGTTATCTACAGGGGGGGTCTGTATGGCGTTATCTACAGGGGGGCTGTATGGCGTTATCTGCAGGGGGCTGTGTATGGTGCTATCTATAGGGGGGCGCTGTGTGGTGGAATCTATAGGGAGGCACTATCTACAAGGGGGGGGGTTGTGTGATTCCCAGCAGAGGGGGGGCCCCAGTCAAAAGTTTGCTATGGGGCCCAGTCTTTCCTAGTTACGCCCCTGACACACACACTCACACATGTTGCAAGACCGCATTTGGTGCATTTATTATTGCTATTTGGATAACCTGTATGTGTTTGCATTACGAAGGTCCTGAAGCTCTGATTGGTGAGGAAAAGCAACGTGATCTGTTTCAACACAACTGTTGCATATATGTTTATGCCGTAATTTTATATTTATATGTTTTTGCATGCGATATTTGTATTCTATGTATGTATTCACACTTGTGCTTCTTATGTGTCAATGCTTTGATCAGTCTTGATACTATTTAAACACATTGTGTTTGTTTTTTCTTGCACTTTGCACGTCACATGTATGCTATTGAGATTAATTATGCAAATGCTCTTTCACTCTTTATATACCATGCTCACTCAGTATGTTACCATGCTTGATAAAGGTCCTATTGTTGGACAGAAACGTCGCTGTTTGTTGGCTGAATAAACCACTTTATTTTCACCACTTTGAGTGCTGCAAGATCTCTACTTTTATATATACATATATATATATATAGGTACACAAAAAATGTCAACCACACAGTCCAGGTCTCATAAAAATGAGGGTGCAAGCCCGCCAGGGATACGGCCACAGTCTCCCAAGGTATATATTTTTCATAAAACAGGCAGCACTCAAAAAGTTGTAGCAAAATTAGAAAAGGTGCTTTATTCCATCAATCCAATACAGCAACGTTTCAGCTCTTCAATAGAGCCTTTTTCAAGCTAGTGAATGCACACTCAAACAGCATATATATAGGGGAAATACAATCAAGTGGGAGGTACTTGCATCACATGGCAATCCACCATGTGACCACACATGCAGTGAATAATGAATGAGCAATCATAAAAAGAGTTAACTACAACACATGCAATGTTATGACCTGCCAGTGTGCAGGTTCCAATTCACAAGTGACACAATAAAATTCTGAACAGAAAAGCAAAAAGCACGGCGCCACATAGTGCAGGTCAATGGGGTTTAAAAGGAGTGTTAGACGTAGTCTGTTATGCTCACCACGTTAGTGCTTGGAAAAGACAATGGATAAGTCCACAGGTGCTGCTGCCAGGATCCAAACAGGTAAACCGAGTGGTCACCACTAGTTAGAACATAAAGAGGTAGTGGAAAAAAGGGAGGATCCTATGAGGCGCTACTGCGTGGCTGTTGAAGGAACTCAGCGAAGATAGACAAAATGATATAAATAAATAAATGTTTATTGAAAACATTAATAATAATGGCTACGCGTTTCAACGCTGTACTAGCGTCTTCCTCAGGCCTTATTATTTATTTATTTATATCATTTTGTCTATCTTCGCTGAGTTCCTTCAACAGCCACGCAGCAGCGCCTCATAGGATCCTCCCTTTTTTCCACTACCTCTTTATACAATAAAATTCTGTGAATCTTCGTGATTGTACATAATCGGTTACAAAAATCACCTGTGAAAATAATACATAATAATATGAGGAAAACACTCACCATGATGTAATCAGCCATAATGTTTCAAATGCTGCCACGCTAATCGCTGCACCCTTCGTGCGCTACTGCGCATGTCCGGGAAGTAAAGTATGTCAGGAGTGTACTATTCCATTGCGCATGTCCGCGCATGCGCAGTCGCACCGACTACCTCAGGATCACCTTTTTTATTGTGGGAAAAGACGATATCCATCCATATCGTTAGATATTAGGACGGAGGAGAGCCCCAAAGATACAGCAGGCAAAGGTGTGGCACAAGGTATATAGTGTGAACAGCACCTTAAATGCGAGAGTCCACTAATTAAACTAAATTAGTAGTGCCACTACCTCCAATGTTCAATACATATATATAATTATAACATGTAGGAAGACAACCTATTTTTTAATTATGGATTCGCGCAACCTAGGTTATATCTTTTTGGGAAAAGAATATATAGGAGCACCCACAGGAGCGCACTCAAGTCTCAACCATCATTTAAAGAGGCTCTGTCACCAGATTTTGCAACCCCTATCTGCTATTGCAGCAGATAGGCGCTGCAATGTAGATTACAGTAACGTTTTTATTTTTAAAAAACGAGCATTTTTGGCCAAGTTATGACCATTTTTGTAGTTATGCAAATGAGGCTTGCAAAAGTCCAAGTGGGTGTGTTTAAAAGTAAAAGTCCAAGTATTATGTGCGTACATCGGGGCGTTTTTACTACTTTTACTAGCTGGGCGTTCTGACGAGAAGTATCATCCACTTCTCTTCAGAATGCCCAGCTTCTGACAGTGCAGACACAGCCGTGTTCTCGAGAGATCACGCTGTGTCGTCACTCACAGGTCCTGCATCGTGTCAGACGAGCGAGGACACATCGGCACCAGAGGCTACAGTTGATTCTGCAGCAGCATCAGCGTTTGCAGGTAAGTAGCTACATCGACTTACCTGCAAATCCCGATGCCGTCAGAGGAAGAGAGAATCGATACGTTAAATGAAAAGCAACGGCTCCATTAGAATTACCATTGCTTTCAATGGTAATTATTTTGTATCAGTTGCTTTCCGTTTGTCTCCGTCCGCTAGGTTTCCGTTCTTTTGAACGGAAATAAAAGTTCTGCAGACTGCACTTTTGTTTCCTTTAAAAAAAAACGGAAACTTAGCGAACGGAGACAAACGGAAAGCAACTGATACAAAAGAATTACCATTGAAAGCAATGGTAATTCTAATGGAGCCGTTGCTTTCCGTTTAACGTATTGATCCTCTCTTCCTCTGACTGAAGAGAGGTAAACGTATATTAATGCTAGTGTGAAAGAAGCCTTAGGGCCTGTTCACATCAGCGTTGGCTTTCCGTTCTGGGGTTCCGTCGGAGGTAACCCCGCAACGGAAAGTCAAACTGAAACCACAGCTTCCGTTTCTGTCACCATTAGCGCAGTCGACTGCGCTATTGATTACGTCACAAAAACGGAAACCTGCCGGAATGGTGACGAACGGAAGATTTCAATGGTGACTGAAACGGAAGCTGTGGTTTCAGTTTGACTTTCCGTTGCGGGGTTCACCCGACGGAAACCTCCCATGGAACCCCGGAACGGAAAGCAAACGCTGATGTGAACAGGCCCTAATCCTTCCACATAAACCTGCCCCCGCTAATGAAAATAAATATATTATATAATGTATATAGCTGTATCCTGTATCTGTCAGGTCAGCGGGACTGACTGATTCAGTGTCAGCGAGTCCTGCAGGATCGAGCTGTTACCGATCACATCTAAGTTCATAACTTAGATGTGATCAGTAATAGGCGACCTAATGCATTCAGGTCTCAGCGCTATATACAGCTGCTCTGTATACAGGATACAAAGCAGCTGTATCTCAAAAAGTGCAAATCATTTTCAATAAAAAGTAATTAAAACTTGCACCAATCGCATTAATAGATATCTTTATATATCATACTGACATGTCCGAAGTTTTCATCGGTGGGGGACCGAGCACTGAGGCCCCCACCAATCGCTAAAACGAAGCAGCAGAAGTGCTCGGGTGAGCGCTGTGCCGCTTCATTTATGATCGACTTTCAGCCGAGTGAGCGGTGTACGGACTCCTAGACTTTCTATTGAGCCCGTACACTGCTCCAAGGAAAGCCAAACAGAATTGAAGCGGCACACCGCTCACCCGAGCACTTCTGCTGCTTCGTTTTAGCGACTAGTGGAGGGTCTCAGTGCTCGGACCCCACTGATCAAAACTTCTGACATGTTACACTTTAAAGAGAATCTTTCACCTGCCCACAGATTTGCATTTGAGTGCATCAAGTAATGGTCAGGGCTGCACAAACTCTGGGGCACTTTACATTTTTTTTCCTACCCTCTTTCCTTACTTAGATATCGGTGCTGTAATACTTGGCGCCCAATATTTAAATAACCCCATGAACTGCCAATGGGGCGGTAATTGGCAAGGGGGCGTGTAACATCGCTGTGACACTGCCCAATCCGCTACGGACAATGTCAACATCATGAGCTGGAGAGAGGAGATCATGTGCGCACGCACGCTCTCACTCTTCAGCTCTTGGCAGGCAAGTACAAGACTGTGATCTCAGGTGAGAGATCAGTCTTGTCGTCCTTGTCTGCCGAGCTCCGATGCCATGGAACAGAAGAAGAAGAATTGACACTCTTCTTCTCCTCTTGTGTTCCTTAGTGGTGGCGGAGCTGCGCGCACGCGGTCTCTCTCTAGCTCTTGCTGTAACGCTGACCGTAGCTGATTGGACAGTGTCACAGCGATGTTACACACCCCCTTGCCAATTACCTCCCCATTTACAGTTCATGGGGTTATTTAAATATCGGACGCCAAATTTTACAGCACTGATATCTAAATAACGAAGGAGGCTAAGAAAAAAATGTCAAGTGCCCCAGAGTTTGTGCAGCCCAGACCATTGCATGCTGCACTCAGCTGTACATGTATGGGGAGGTGAAAGGTTCTCTTTAAAAGAAAGGTGTCCTCATTTTCTTTTTTTTATTTGATATGTTTTATTTTATGGGCCTAATTTTTCTAATTATTTTAATATGTTTCCGAAGGTAGCTATTTATTCATGTTTGTACGTCTGTGGGGGCAGCCAACTTTACTTTTATTTTTCATACTGCTAATTTTTGTTTTGCAGGTTCCGCTGGACCATTTGGACTACGTCGTAGATTCGTTGGACTACTTCGCTGATTTAAGCTTTATTTCTTTTTTTTTTTTAATAAAATGGTTAAAGTGGATTGTGTGGAAGAGTTGTCATTTCAATAAAATAAATTTCTTTATGTCTCTGTTTTTTAATACTTCATTACCGCCTTAGTAATGGCTGCTGTCTGATTGAGAGCGTCCATTACTAAGAAGGGGCTTAGTGTTAGCCAGTAATAAGGCTAGCACTAACCCCTATTATTACCCCGGTACCCACCACCACCAGGAGTACCGGGAAGAGCTGGGTATGATCCAGCATCCGACCGTCTGAAGAGAAGGGTGGGTACTGGGGTGGCCGCAGGCTGGTAATATCAGGCTCG
This sequence comes from Rhinoderma darwinii, assembly GCF_050947455.1. Lineage (NCBI taxonomy): Eukaryota > Metazoa > Chordata > Amphibia > Anura > Rhinodermatidae > Rhinoderma > Rhinoderma darwinii. The sequence goes on along the minus strand of NC_134687.1, from coordinate 571,519,925 downwards.
GAATGGCAAAAAACCATGGCCCTTCCCACCCTGGTAATGCTAGGCTGCTGCTGCTTTATTGTATCTGGCTGGTTATGAAAAATGGAGGGGATCTCACGTAATTTTTTTTCTATTTATTTTTTTAAAAAGACGTGGGGTTCCCGCTATTTTTCACAACCAGCCAGATACAATAAAGCAGCTGCAGCCTAGCATCACCATCGTGGGAAGGGCCACATTTTTTATCCCTTCCCAGCCTGGTAAAACCAGCCTGTGACCGCCCTGCTGCCTTACCGTCGCTTCAGATGGTCGGGTACTGGATTGTACTCCCCTCGCGGCAGTGAGAACTGGGGTAATAATAGGGGTTAGTGATAGCCTTTTTACTGGCTAACACTAAGCCCCTTCTTAGTAATGGATGCTCTTAATCAGACAGCAGCCATTACTAAGGCCATAATAAAGTATTAAAAAAAACAGACAAGAAAAACTTTTATTGAAATCTAAACTCCCCCATTCAACCCTCTTTCACCATTTTTTTTTTTTTTTTTTAAAAGTAGATCATTAGTTGTAGTTTTAGTTTTATTTATTTTTTCACTCATTTTGTCCTTTATTGCTTTTTACATCTTTTCACTGGCATTCTATATATATCACAATACATGGATATTATAATGTTCTCTTTATTATATTTTAATTTTTCAGTTTACAACACATATTGACATGTATTCCTTTTACAATTCAACATTGATCATGGTTAATAGAGGACATTTATGTTCGATGTACTCATAAGTGTATGTGCATGGCAATTTAAACTGTGGTTAGGTGCATATATGTATTTTTAACTGAATTTATATATATATATATATATATATATACATATAGGGTCACTCTGCTTATATATTCATTTACTAACATGGATCACATTTTTTGGCAGATTGAATCATGTGTATAGTTTTTAGACTTGTTATTTGTATAATACGTGGTCTCTACCGATAGACTATAATTTTGACAATTTAGACACGTGCATTTGCACCTATACAGCGTTTACATAGTATACATCATGGACTGTGGTATTTCTAACATTTCTGTATAGATTCTTCTTACATTTTGTTGTATTTACTGGTTTGTCTATATACACATACGTATTTACTCTTCTGTATATATAATATATATTACTTTTACTAATCATGTTTTTTGTACTGGTTGTGCTTTGTATATTGCTTGACTGTTATGTTTTTACATGCACATACAGGGACTAAGTGTGTATATATATATATACACACTAGTGTCCTGTGTGCACATTGCTTCTTTGTAAGCATTGGTTGTCTTCAAACATAAATGGTACCATTTTGTTGTGCTGGTGACGTGTACATCAAAGGTATATAATGTTCTATCACAAACTGCCTGGTGGTGACACATAGTCATCTATTTACTTATGCTGCTTGTTATCTCTTTTTTTCCTTTCCATATGCTTTAATCATCATGCATTTCTTATTGCATCTTCTCTATCATAAACTATGTAGGGATAGGTGAGGGACAGTTATTGTATCCATCTCATTGCAGCTGTCCTGCAACTTTTTCAATTCGGACGCCTTGCGCCCCTATCGGTAACTGTGTGCGTTGGTTTAGTGTGTTCTTCTCTTCTCGCTGTGCGGCTGCGCGGGGTCGCGGCTCGGCACTCGGTGTCCTGGTTCGGGTTCTGATGCGGGACGTGTGCTCATTGCACCTCCTGCTTCTGGTCTCGTGACCCGGATGTTGTTGTTCCGGCCCGCGATCTCACGCACACAGCTGTTTCTATTTTTACTTACCTGTTCTGTTCTTGCTGATTCGCTTTGTGGATTGGTGGGGGACCACTTAAAAGGCTGGAGAGTGGGCTATGACACCACCCCCAGACGAAGGCTTCCGGGCCGAAACGCGCGTCGGGGTGGACGCCAGCCACTCACACTCTGTCATGGGTAAGTGACATGTGCATATTATGCACAGTTCATTAGGATATACATTTATACATTTAGTTCCTGTCATTTGATGTACTGTACTCTTCTTTGGAACGGTGATGTACTACTGCCCTAGATATATTGGGTAGACTCATTACCAATGTATATATACCTTTGATGCATTTGTCTCCTAGTACTTCTTAGTGACCCATGTTTGGCTGTTCCTATAACATCATTACTGTTACTTTACACTGGTGTACTCAGTCTGTTCGCACAGTGCTGTGCTGTGTGATATGTGTTCTGGCTGTCCATTTTTTCTTGTGGTTTACATCTCTACTAATTTTATATATGTGTTTATTTTAATTTATTCAATAAACTTTCATATTTTTTAACTCATTTTTCGTGTGTCAGACTCCTAGTTATAGGTTTTGTTGTATATTTAGCGGGTCCACCGTTACCGCCATGCTTATTTTGGGCCTGAGGCTCAGTTCCCGACAAGGCCCGCACATTCTTGGGATGGGCCATTCACCATGAACTTTCTAGGGAACTGTTTGGTGTCCTCCATTTAGGTATAGAATCTATGACGTAGTCCAAACGCTCCAGCGGAACCTACCAAAAAAAAGCAGTATAAAAATGTAAAAAACTTAAATTTGCCACAATAGTCACTTGATATAACTATACTGTAATCACTTATATGGTCTGCAGATATCTTGTGTATAACTGGCATCTACCTCTATAAGGTCACTGTATGGTGGTAATATTGGTCTATATATAGTGTACCTCTATAAGGTCACTGTATGGGGGTATTATTCAGTAACAGTATGGAGGTATTATTCAGTAACTGTATGGGGATATTATTCAGTAACAGTATGGGGGTATTATTCAGTAACTGTATGGGGATATTATTCAGTAACAGTATGGGGTATTATTCAGTAACAGTATGGAGGTATTATTCAGTAACAGTATGGGGGTATTATTCAGTAACAGTATAAATGTATTATTCAGTAACAGTATGGGGGTATTATTCAGTAACAGTATGGGGTATTATTCAGTCACTATGTGATTATGGTGTGGGGGTATTATTCAGTAACTGTATGGGGATATTATTCAGTAACAGTATGGGGGTATTATTCAGTAACAGTATGGGGGTATTATTCAGTAACAGTATAAATGTATTATTCAGTAACAATATGGGGGTATTATTCAGTAACAGTAAGGGGATATTATTCAGTAACAATATGGAGGTATTATTCAGTAACAGTATGGGGGTATTATTCAGTAACAGTATAAATGTATTATTCAGTAGTAGTATAGGGGTATTATTCAGTAACAGTATGGGGGTATTATTCAGTAACAGTATGGGGGTATTATTCAGTAACAGTATGGGGGTATTATTCAGTAACAATATGGAGGTATTATTCAGTAACAGTATGGGGGTATTATTCAGTAACAGTATGGGATATTATTCAGTAACAGTATGGGGGTATTATTCAGTAACAGTAAGGGGGTATTATTCAGTAACAGTATGGGATATTATTCAGTAACAGTATGGGGGTATTATTCAGTAACAGTATGGAGGTATTATTCAGTAACAGTATGGGGGTATTATTCCGTAACAGTATGGAGGTATTATTCAGTAACAGTATGGAGGTATTATTCAGTAACAGTATGGGGTATTATTCAGTAACAGTATGGAGGTATTATGCAGTAACAGTATGGAGGTATTATTCAGTAGCAGTATGGCGGTATTATTTGTAATGTTGGTCTTACAATCTATGTAAATTACTGTGGTGGGGGCTGTGGGGAAGTGTGAGTGTGGCAGCAGATGATCAGGCTAAGAGACAGTCTGCAGAGTGGCATGTGATGTACTTTGACATGTAGGTGATACTTATGTGTGGGATGTGGGCCCATAACTTATGTACAGCCCAGGGCCAAAGATCATATTAATCCACCACTGGCATCAAGCCAGCACAGGCAGACCACTAAAATACAGCAAGTAGAGCAAAGAAACCAGCCCAGGACGTGCCGCTTCAAAACAGCGCTAAGCGCGATCCGTCCTGGACTGGCCTGAATGTAATAGTAGAGAGTGACGCCACAAATGAGACTGGCTGCCGAGGAGAGATATGGGGCCGTGCAGTGCAGACTGTACTATTTGCACTGCACTGATTGGCAGTAAGAATAATTCTTTCAATATTTTCCATACTTCAAACAGCACTTTAAGGCCGTGTTCACACTGAGTTTTTTGCAGGAGGAAAATTCTGCCTGAAAATTCTCTTTGGGATTTTGAGGCAGATTTTGTCCGTCCTGCACGTCGTTTGCCGCGATTTTCACCGCGTTTTTCGCTCACGGCCATTGAGTGCTACGGGCAATAAACTCAGCGAAATACCCTTTCTCTGCCTCCCATTGATGTCAATAGGAGGTCAGAGGCGTAAACGTGCGAAGATAGGGCATGTCCCTTCTTTCTCGGGAGGCATTTTCGGCCGGTTTTTGACGAGTTTTGCGGAGCGGTTTCCGCGCCCAAAAACTCGTCAAAATACTCAGTGTAAACAGGGCCTAACAAATAAACATCAAATGTTTTCCTGTTTAAAAAATTTATATATTGCGTGTTTGATGTGTAAAGTTTGGAATGAGAAAACTCCGATAGATTTGTGGGGGGGGCGCCTTTTTAAAGTTCGCCTCAGGCGGCAGACAGGCTAGGTTCACCCCTGGCTCTCCCACTCCTAAGCCTGCCAGCCTGAGTGGTAGAATATGGAGTCACTCTCTCAGACTTAGGAGCAGGTGCAGACAAATTATCCACGGGCGTCGACACAGAAGCTGTGTCTGGCAGATCCTTTACAGTACCCCACCTTTTATGAGGGGCCCCTGGACCCTTTCTAGGTGGACCTGGCTTATTGGGGAACCGAAGATGGAACCTCCTGAGCAATACCCCAGCGTGAACATCCCGGGCGGGTACCCAAGTCCTCTCCTCAGGCCCGTATCCTCTCCAATGGACCAGGTACTGGAGGGAGCCTTGGACCATCCTGCTGTCCACAATCTTGGCCACCTCGAATTCTACCCCTTCAGAGGTGAGAACAGGGACCGGAGGTATCCTCGAGGGAGCCAAGGACGGGGAGCAGCGTTTAAAGAGGGAGGTATGAAACACATCGTGTATTCGAAACGACAGGGGTAACTCCAGTCGGAAGGAGACAGGGTTAAATACTTCAATGACCTTGTACGGCCCTATATACCGGGGAGCAAATTTTTTTGACGAGACTTTAAGGCGCAATTTTTTTGAAGATAGCCACACCAGATCCCCGACTACAAACAAGGGGTTAGCAGAACGTCTTCTATCTGCCTGAGTTTTTTGTATGCTCTGGGACGCCTCTAGGTTCTTCTGAACCTGGGCCCAGGCTGTGCACAGTTCCCGATGAACGACATCTACCTTGGGATTGTTGGAACCACCAGGTGAAACGGAGGAGAACCGTGGATTAAGCCCAAAATTGCAGAAAAAGGGGGAGACCCCTGACGAGTTACTGACACGGTTATTAAGGGAAAATTCGGCGAGGGAAATGAAGGAGACCCAATCATATTGACAGTCAGAGATAAAACACCTGAAATATTGTTCTAGAGACTGATTAGTCCCCTCCGTTTGGCCATTAGTTTCAGGATGGAAGGCTGAGGAGAAGGAGAGATCAATCTTCAACTTTTTACAGAAGGCTCTCCAAAACAATGAAACAAATTGTACCCCTCTGTCAGAAACAATATTGACAGGAACCCCATGGAGACGCAGGATGTGTTTGACAAATAAGGTAGCTAACGTCTTAGCATTTGGTAGTTTCTTGAGGGGCACAAAATGGCACATCTTACTGTAGCGGTCTACTACAACCCACACCATCGACTTGCCTTGAGATGGCGGCAAATCAGTGATAAAATCCATGGAGATATGGGTCCAAGGTCTCTGAGGAATGGGCAAAGAACATAGTAAGCCCGCTGGTCGGGATATGGGAGTCTTGGACCTAGCACAAATTTCACAAGCGGTGACGTAGGCCTTAACGTCTCTAAGCAACCCAGGCCACCAATAGTTTCTGGCAATGAGATGCTTGGTACCCAGGGTGCCTGGATGGCCAGTGCAGAGTCATGATTTTCCCTGAGTACCCTTAGCCGGAATTGCAGGGGAACAAACAGCTTGTTCTCAGGAAGGTTCCCGGGAGCTGAACCTTGATCAGCCGCAATTTCGGAGACTAGGTCAGAATCAACAGAGGAAATGATTATACCTGGGGGAAAAACACAAGCAGGATCTTCTTCCGAAGGAGGGCTGGCCATGAAGCAACGCGATAGTGCATCAGCCTTAATATTTTTAGACCCAGCCCTATAGGTGACCAAAAAGTTGAATCTAGTAAAAAATAACGCCCATCGAGCTTGTCTCGGGTTAAGCCTTCAGATTCTAGGAAAACCAGATTCTTGTGGTCGGTAAGGACCGTTACCTGGTGCCTATCCCCCTCCAGGAAGTGGCGCCACTCTTCAAATGCCCATTTAATGGCTAAGAGTTCGCGGTTGCCAATATCATAGTTACTCTCAGTGGGCGAGAACTTCCTGGAGAAGTAGGCACAGAGACGGAGATTGGTGAGGGACCTGGTACCCTGGGACAAGACAGCACCCACTCCCACCTCGGAGGCATCAACCTCCACGATGAATGGCTCCATTTGGTTGGGCTGAACCAGCGCTGGGGCCGAGATAAAGCACTTCTTAAGGACCTCAAAAGCCGGGACAGCCTCAGGAGGCCAGTGGAGGAGATCAGCACCTTTGCAAGTGAAATCCGTAAGAGGCTTAGCGATGACCGAGAAGTTAGCAATAAATCTCCTGTAATAATTAGCTAACCCCAAGAAGCACTGTAACGCCTTCAGGGAGGCAGGTTGGACCCATTCCGCCACAGCCTGGACCTTGGCGGGGTCCATGCAGAATTCATGAGGAGTGAGGATTTGACCCAAAAATGGTAGCTCCTGCACCCCAAACACACATTTTTCGGTCTTAGCAAACAGTTTGTTTTCCCGAAGGGCCTGGAGCACCTTCCTGACATGCTCAATGTGGGAGGACCAGTCCTTGGAAAATACAAGTATGTCATCAAGGTATACTAGAAGAAATACCCCCAGGTAGTCTCTTAAAATCTAATTTATAAAATTCTGGAAGACCGCGGGAGCATTACACAACCCAAAGGGCATGAAGAGGTATTCGAAAAGACCTTTGTGCGTGTTAAACGCAGTCTTCCACTCATCCCCCTCTTTGATGCGGATAAGGTTATAAGCCCCCCGTAAATCAAACTTAGAGAACCATTGGGCCCCCTGAACCTGATTGAAGAGATCAGGAATCAAAGGAAGGGGATACTGGTTCCTTACAGTGACCTTATTCAAGTTTCGGTAGTCAATGCACGGCCTAAGACCACCATCCTTCTTCCCTACGAAGAAGAAGCCAGCACCTACCGGAGAAGTAGAGGGGCGAATGTAACCCTTGGCCAGGCATTCCTGGATATATTCTCTTATGGCCTCACGTTCGGGACAAGAGAGATTAAATATCCTACCCTTAGGGAGCTTAGCTCGTGGTACCAACTCGATTGCGCAATCGTATTCTCTATGAGGAGGTAACACTTCGGAGGCCTTTTTAGAAAAAACATCAGCGAAGTCCTGAATAAACTCAGGTAAAGTGTTCACCTCCTCAGGGAGAGAAATAAAATTAACAGAAAAACATGACGTCATGCATTCATTACCCCATTTGGTAAGATCCCCAGTGTTCCAATCAAACGTGGGATTATGCATCTGCAACCAGGGAAGGCCTAAAACCAAATCGGACGATAATCCCTGCATCACCAGTACAGAGCACTGCTCCAAATGCATGGAGCCAACAAGGAGTTCAAAAACAGGGGTATGCTGCGTAAAATAACCATTAGCAAGAGGAGTGGAGTCGATACCCACTACCGGGACAGGTTTACGCAAGTCAATCAATGGCATAGCTAGAGACATAGCAAATTCCACAGACATAATATTAGTATAAGTCCCTGAATCCATGAAAGCACTGCCGGTAGCAGACCTATCACCAAAAGAGACCTGAAAGGGAAGCAAGATTTTATTAGGTTTCATATTTACGGGAAATACATGTGCGCCCAAGTGACCTCCCCGATGATCACTTAGGCGCGAAAGATTTCCGGCTGCTTATTCTTACGCCTAGGACAGTTGTTCACTTGATGCTTGTCATCCCCACAATAGAAGCAGAGACCATTCTTCCTGCCGAACTCTCTACGTTGTTGGGGAGACACAGAGGCCAGCAAAGGCCAGCCCAGTTGTACCCCGTCGCCTAGGACGGGTCGTTGCAAGTAGGCAGGGACTGAGTGGCGGGTAGATTAGGGCTCACCTGTTTGTCTCCCTACCCCGTCATTACATAATCACAGGCCAATAAACCTAGTCTAGTAAACCTACAAGAGACCTCTAAAAGGGGAAGTGGGGGGTTCCCAAAAAACTATAGAGACAACCAAGAAGCAATTAAGCACAGGGGACAACACACCCCAATAAATGATATTATAAATATAGTAGTCACGTATTGTAAAAGAATATATAGATCTTTATTGATAAATAACAATACATGGTATCACATAAAATACAATAAACATACAAACAAACAAACACATGGAGAGCAGCAGCACGGTAGACTGATAAGTGTACCAAAGGGTTAGCAGACCTGACCCAGCTCAGAGTCTAACATCCAAAGTCAAATCTCAAAATGGAAAATAAATAATGAATATGTGTTGTAGAAATAAATATACCAAGAGATGCTACGGAGACTGCATAGTGTATAAAGAACAATAATCTGGAAATATGTAAGGAAAACTATGAAGAGAACCAAGCAAAGGAATGGGAGTAACAGCAAAATCTAATGATAGCCTAATAATAAAGGAAAAAACACATACCTAAGGACATGATGGAAGAGAACTGAGATGGGACACAGGAGCAAAAACGCCTCGACGCGTGTTTCGCCACGGACTGACTTCGTCAGGAAGCTGACGATATTAAAATAAGGGGGACTATATAAAGGGTAGCTGGCACTAGTAATAATACACACCTGTGGATGCTGCGCAGATCGACGCTCACACCGCATGTTGTGAGACTCTTCATCACCAGAAGCGCCAGAGTGATGACGCGTCACGTCAGATGACGCAAGGCACACATCACCAAGGCGATGCGAACAAACAAAATTGGCACCATGGAATGAGGGAATCACAGCGCATGCGTAGAGGAGCGTGCATACACACCAACACTAGGTGAGTAGGAGAGCAAATGGATATGTACCGAGCAACTCAAATTAAAGAGAAGCTCATGGGGACGATATAAGCAGAATATAATACGAATGACAGATACCAATGTTCAATTTATGAAGGATATATAAATGTATATAGAAGTAATAATAATAGTAAACATAAATAACCTATATGCGACTAATAGCTCAGATTAGACGCTATAACAAGAAAACAGTTATAATAATATATGTTATATACATAAAAAATATAAATATAAATATATAGACAATATAAAAAAATATATATATAAAAGATTTTATATAAACATTAATTAATTAATAATGCCTAAGATTTCATTATGGATGACACCTATATACACTCTGTCAAATAATTGTGAATAGTCGTGAAAAGAACAAGTGAAAAATTAAGAAATACATAAAATAAATTGTGAAAAAAATCTGAATATAAAAATTTTATGGAGCAAAAGAGTTTTAATGCAATAAAAAGTGTGTAAATAAAGAAATATATTTGTGAAAATAGATAGATATACAATATACAACCAGAAACACAGGTAATATATAAAAAATATATATGTATATGTACAATTTTAATAAATAGTGCAAAGATAAATAAGAGACAAGTGTTACAAGGAAATATGGACAGAGTATACACAATGATATCACAATAGGCATAAACATCCAAATCACATACATGTAAAAACATATAAATAGCAAATACATACGGAAAATAATAATGACATAAAATGGAAAATATAAATAATAAAAATGAAAATAAAGCTAATAAAAGTATAAATAAAAATAATGAAAATAATAATAATAAATAAAGATAAAAATAAAAAATATATAAACAAAATACAAAAAGTATATAAAAATTATAATAATGAAAAATATATGAAAAAATAATAAAGAATAAAAAATATATATTCAAATAGAAATAGAAATAATACATAAAGATATGTAAATAAAGATAAGAAAATATACAATTGAACAGTATATGTATAAAGGAATATAAAACAGAATAGATTAAGGCTGTATATTCTAACTTGATTGAAGAAATCATCCACCGATGCTCAATAATTCATGATATATAGAATATTCATGAACTAGGTATTCAGCCCAGAGGGACATCACAATAGAATAGGCCAACAGAACTATGAACAGAGAACATAAAAAACAAAAATTAGAACAAGTATACAGACAAAGTCCCCCCGAAGAACATTATTAATAAAAAATAATAAATAAAAAATAAAAAATAAAGAATGGTTAAAATTCACGCAAAAAGGTGACAGTTACAGAAAGGGTTTGAAGCTAGTGGCCTCATTCAGGCCAAAAGGTGTGGTGGTATTTAAAAGTGTGATCCACTTCATTTCTTTTTTCAAAAGGGCCTTACGGATGTCGCCACCCCTATACCCCAAATGGACCCTGTCAATACCCCGGACTCTTAAGCCTCTGGGGTCACAAGCGTGGAATTCTCGAAAATGACGAGGAACAGGTTGAAGTTGATCAAACTCCTGGGCATTCTGGGCCGACTGAATCTTACTTGCATGTTCGAGTACACGTATCTTCAATGGTCTACTGGTCATTCCGATATAGATCAAGTCACAAGGGCATGTGGCAAAATATATCACAGCTTCTGTTTTACAAGTGATGTTGAAGACTATCTTGTATTCCTTATCCCTCTTTGAATTAAAGAAGGAAGATGCTCGCAGGATATATTTGCAAGCTGCACAACTACCACAGTTGAAAGAGCCCCATGGAGGACCACGACTACCAAAGGGATTACTTGGGGTCTTAGAAATATAATGGCTAGCTGTCAAAAGGTTGCGTTGATTCTTAGATCTCCTCCACGTAATGGAGGGATTTTTGGGTAAACAAATAGACAGATCCTGATCCGTAAGAAGTACATTCCAATGTTTCTGTACGATTTTACGGATTTCGAACCATTGGGAATTAAAGGTGGTAATAAATCTTACGTTCTGATCCAAAAATTGTTTCGATTTGGGCTTACTTACCAAAAGTGCCTCTCTTGATGCTTGCTTGGCTCTCAGATAGCCACGTCTAATATCTTTATGATTATAGCCACGGTCACGAAAGTGTTTTGACATATCGGAGGCTTGGTGTTCAAAATTGCTGAAGTTAGAACAGATACGTCGAGCCCTTAAGAACTGTCCCGTCGGTATTGATTTCTTAACTAGTGGATAATGAAAAGAAGAGGCATGTAGAAGAGAATTTGTCGAGGTCGCTTTTCTAAAAATGTCTGTAGAAATAGCGTTATTACACTCTCTGGAAATCAGAATGTCAATAAATTCTACACATGATTTACTGAACTTCCATGTCAGTTTGATGTTCAGATCATTGACATTTAAGGCAGATAAGAAAATCTCCAGATCTTGCAAAGAGCCCTGCCAAATAAACAGTATATCGTCTATGTATCGAGACCATAGGAGTACGGCGTCATGACCAGGAGTATTCAAAACTATATCTCTCTCCCACAGCCCCAGGAACAGATTGGCATAGGAAGGGGCACAGGAGGCCCCCATAGCCGTGCCCTGGAGCTGTAGGAAGAGGCGATCCTTAAAAGTAAAAAAGTTATGAGTGAGAGAAAACTCAAGCAGAGTTATAATCAACTCAATAAAATCAGGATCATAATTGGTCATCTCCAAAAAATATTTAGACGCTCGTACTCCATGGTCATGATGAATAGACGTGTAAAGGGACTCGACGTCGCAAGTGACTAAGAACATATTGTCTTCCAAATATAAGCCATCCAATCGTCTCAGGACATCAGTGGTATCCTTGACGAATGATGGCAGGGTCTCTACACACTTCTGGAGAAAGAAATCAATAAATCTACATACATTCTCACAAAGACCACCGATGCCCGAGACGATAGGACGACCGGGGGGATTTGTGTCATTCTTGTGGACTTTAGGTAGCAGGTAGAAAGTTGGTATAATCGGGAAGTCCACTACCAGTGCCTCTCTCAATTTAGAGCTGATTATGTGCTCTTCCACAGCCCTTTGCAATAAACTATCAAGTTATTTTTTAAATGGCATGGTGGGGTCACAAGGTAAGCGACGATAACAATGTGACATGTTTAACTGTCGAAACGCTTCACCCTCATACATCAATGCCGGCCAGATCACAACATTCCCCCCCTTATCAGCAGGTTTAATAACAATCTCCTTGAGATCACGAAGTTGTTTAATAGCCTGTCTTTGATTGAAATTAAGGTTATAAGTCAAACCAATATCAGTAATGGATTCCAAATCTCTTTTGACTAGCTTGAAGAAAATATCGATTGGAGGACACAACGAAAAAGGAGGGAAATGTTGTGACCGCCGGCACAAATGCATGGGTAATTTAGGATCAATATCAGCGTCCTGTTCGTCAAGGAGGGATAATAGGGCATCCATAGCCTGTCTTTCAGCAAGTGAATCACCCTGATATGGATAATCGCGCCTACTGAAATGCTTTTTAAAAAGGAGTTTGCGCGAAAATAATGCAAGATCTTTAATAGCGGTAGATAGATCAAATTTACCCGTGGGTGAAAATGATAGACCTTTTTGCAAAACCTCAATCTGAGGAGATGTAAGGACAAGAGAAGATAAGTTAATTATCTTTAAAATCTCCTGTTTTTCTTGTCCCTGTTGAAATTGCCTCCCGTTTTTCTTTTTACTGAAGGGGTTCTCAGGTTGTAATTGCGGTCTCGATCCAAGGGGACCCGGGGTCTGCCTAAAAAACCGCATTCCTCCTCAGATGCCAAAGATATCGAGGATGATGAGCGCGAGAAAGACCGAGTTCTCTCTCTGTTGTTTTTCCAGCGATAGACTTTATTAAATTGAAAATCACCCAGATCGCGTTGGAATTTCTTAATCTTGATGTCCTGAATATTCTTTTCCCACTTAAAAAGATCTTCTTCTAATGATTTATCAAAAGTTACAAGATCATCCTTAGTGAGGGTTTGTTGAATTTTATCCTTAAGGACATCAATCTCCTTCTCTAATAGCTCCAATCTTTTGCGATCAGCGCCTATAAGTAACTCCAATAGAGTACGGGAACATTTAGTAAGGGTATCCTCCCATTTAGAGACAAAAATAGGATCCTCTACCTCTAAGGTAGGAAAAACCTGGGCACGCAAACCTCTTGGCAAAATATTTTTTTGAAGATAATTTTCAAGTGTGACCTTATTCCACCACACCTTAGTACGTTTTTCGAGTAATTCTCGAATTCTAAGCTTCAAACCCTTAATGTCACCATTCTCTGAAACCCCTACTGAGCGCTCTCCAAATATAGAACCAAGACGTGTAATCCAGTCCTTATCACGTTTTCTAAAGTCCATGTATCCAGAGGCAATATCTGTGAACACAGACAAACAAATTATAGTAAACCTACAAGAGACCTCTAAAAGGGAAAGCGGGGGGTCCCCAAAAAACTATAGAGACAACCAAGAAGCAATTAAGCACAGGGGACAACACACCCCAATAAATGATATTATAAATATAGTAGTCACGTATTGTAAAAGAATATATAGATCTTTATTGATAAATAACAATACATGGTATCACATAAAATACAATAAACATACAAACAAACAAACACATGGAGAGCAGCAGCACGGTAGACTGATAAGTGTACCAAAGGGTTAGCAGACCTGACCCAGCTCAGAGTCTAACATCCAAAGTCAAATCTCAAAATGGAAAATAAATAATGAATATGTGTTGTAGAAATAAATATACCAAGAGATGCTACGGAGACTGCATAGTGTATAAAAAACAATAATCTGGAAATATGTAAGGGAAACTATGAAGAGAACCAAGCAAAGGAATGGCAGTAACAGCAAAATCTAATGATAGCCTAATAATAAAGGAAAAAACACATACCTAAGGACATGATGGAAGAGAACTGAGATGGGACACAGGAGCAAAAACGCCTCGACGCGTGTTTCGCCACGGACTGGCTTCGTCAGGAGGCTGACAATATTAAAATAAGGGGGACTATATAAAGGGTAGCTGGCACTAGTAATAATACACACCTGTGGATGCTGCGCAGATCGACGCTCACACCGCATGTTGCGAGACTCCTCATCACCAGAAGCGCCAGAGTGTTCGCATGGTGATGACGCGTCACGTCAGATGACGCAAGGCACACATCACCAAGGCGATTCGAACAAACAAAATTGGCACCATGGAATGAGGGAATCACAGCACATGCGTAGAGGAGCGTGCATACACACCAACACTAGGTGAGTAGGAGAGCAAATGGATATGTACCGAGCAACTCAAATTAAAGAGAAGCTCATGGGGACGATATAAGCAGAATATAATACGAATGACAGATACCAATGTTCAATTTATGAAGGATATATAAATGTATATAGAAGTAATAATAATAGTAAACATAAATAACCTATATGCGACTAATAGCTCAGATTAGACGCAATAACAAGAAAACAGTTATAATAATATATGTTATATACATAAAAAATATAAATATAAATATATAGACAATATAAAAAAAAATATATATAAAAGATTTTATATAAACATTAATTAATTAATAATGCCTAAGATTTCATTATGGATGACACCTATATACACTCTGTCAAATAATTGTGAATAGTCGTGAAAAGAACAAGTGAAAAATTAAGAAATACATAAAATAAATTGTGAAAAAAATCTAAATATAAAAATTTAAAGGAGCAAAAGAGTTTTAATGCAATAAAAAGTGTGTAAATAAATAAATATATTTGTGAAAATAGATAGATATACAATATACAACCAGAAACACAGGTAATATATAAAAAATATATATGTATATGTACAATTTTAATAAATAGTGCAAAGATAAATAAGAGACAAGTGTTACAAGGAAATATGGACAGAGTATACACAATGATATCACAATAGGCATAAACATCCAAATCACATACATGTAAAAACATATAAATAGCAAATACATACGGAAAATAATAATGACATAAAATGGAAAATATAAATAATAAAAATGAAAATAAAGCTAATAAAAGTATAAATAAAAATAATGAAAATAATAATAATAAATAAATAAAGATAAAAATAAAAATATATAAACAAAATACAAAAAGTATATAAAAATTATAATAATGAAAAATATATAAAAAAAATAATAAAGAATAAAAAATATATATTCAAATAGAAATAGAAATAGAAATAATACATAAAGATATGTAAATAAAGATAAGAAAAAATACAATTGAACAGTATATGTATAAAGGAATATACAACAGAATAGATTAAGGCTGTATATTCTAACTTGATTGAAGAAATCATCCACCGATGCTCAATAATTCATGATATATAGAATATTCATGAACTAGGTATTCAGCCCAGAGGAACATCACAATAGAATAGGCCAACAGAACTATGAACATAGAACATAAAAAACAAAAATTAGAACAAGTATATAGACAAAGTCTCCCCAAAGAACATTATTAATAAAAAATAATAAAGAAAAAAGAAAAAATAAAGAATGGTTAAAATTCACGCAAAAAGGTGACAGTTACAGAAAGGGTTTGAAGCTAGTGGCCTCATTCAGGCCAAAAGGTGTGGTGGTATTTAAAAGTGTGATCCACTTCATTTCTTTTTTCAAAAGGGCCTTACGGATGTCGCCACCCCTACACCCCAAATGGACCCTGTCAATACCCCGGACTCTTAAGCCTCTGGGGTCACAAGCGTGGAATTCTCGAAAATGACGAGGAACAGGTTGAAGTTGATCAAACTCCTGGGCCTTCCGGGCCGACTGAATCTTACTTGCATGTTCGAGTACACGTATCTTCAATGGTCTACTGGTCATTCCGATATAGATCAAGTCACAAGGGCATGTGGCAAAATATATCACAGCTTCCGTTTTACAAGTGATGTTGAAGACTATCTTGTATTCCTTATCGCTCTTTGAATTAAAGAAGGAAGATGCTCGCAGGATATATTTGCAAGCTGCACAACTACCACAGTTGAAAGAGCCCCATGGAGGACCACGACTACCAAAGGGATTACTTGGGGTCTTAGAAATATAACGGCTAGCTGTCAAAAGATCGCGTAGATTCTTAGATCTCCTCCACGTAATGGAGGGATTTTTGGGTAAACAAATAGACAGATCCTGATCCGTAAGAAGTACATTCCAATGTTTCTGTACGATTTTACGGATTTCGAACCATTGGGAATTAAAGGTGGTAATAAATCTTACGTTCTGATCCGAAAATTGTTTCGATTTGGGCTTACTTACCAAAAGTGCCTCTCTTGATGCTTGCTTGGCTCTCAGATAGCCACGTCTAATATCTTTATGATTATAACCACGGTCACTAAAGCGTTTTGACATATCGGAGGCTTGGTGTTCAAAATTGCTGAAGTTAGAACAGATACGTCGAGCCCTTAAGAACTGTCCCATCGGTATTGATTTCTTAACTAGTGGATAATGAAAAGAAGAGGCATGTAGAAGAGAATTTGTCGAGGTCGCTTTTCTAAAAATGTCTGTAGAAATAGCGTTATTACACTCTCTGGAAATCAGAATGTCAAGAAATTCTACACATGATTTACTGAACTTCCATGTCAGTTTGATGTTCAGATCATTGACATTTAAGGCAGATAAGAAAATCTCCAGATCTTGCAAAGAGCCCTGCCAAATAAACAGTATATCGTCTATGTATCGAGACCAGTACGGCGTCATGACCAGGAGTATTCAAAACTATATCTCTCTCCCACAGCCCCAGGAACAGATTGGCATAGGAAGGGGCACAGGAGGCCCCCATAGCCGTGCCCTGGAGCTTTAGGAAGAGGCAATCCTTAAAAGTAAAAAAGTTATGAGTGAGAGAAAACTCAAGCAGAGTTATAATCAACTCAATAAAATCAGGATCATAATTGGTCATCTCCAAAAAATATTTAGACGCTCGTACTCCATGGTCATGATGAATAGACGTGTAAAGGGACTCGACGTCGCAAGTGACTAAGAACATATTGTCTTCCAAATATAAGCCATCCAATCGTCTCAGGACATCAGTGGTATCCTTGACGAATGATGGCAGGGTCTCTACACACTTCTGGAGAAAGAAATCAATAAATCTACATACATTCTCACAAAGACCACCGATGCCCGAGACGATAGGACGACCGGGGGGATTTGTGTAATTCTTGTGAACTTTAGGTAGCAGGTAGAAAGTTGGTAAAATCGGAAAGTCCACTACCAGTCCCTCTCTCAATTTAGAGCTGAATATGTGCTCTTCCACAGCCCTTTGCAATAAACTATCAAGTTCTCTTTTAAATGGCATGGTGGGGGTCACAAGGTAAGCGACGATAACAATGTGACATGTTTAACTGTCGAAACGCTTCACCCTCATATATCAATGCCGGCCAGATCACAACATTACCACCCTTATCAGCAGGTTTAATAACAATCTCCTTGAGATCACGAAGTTGTTTAACCCCTTCCCTCTTTAGCCACTTTTGACCTTCCTGACAGAGCCTCATTTTTCAAATCTGACATGTTTCACTTTATGTGGTAATAACGTCGGAATGCTTGTACCTATCCAAGCGATTCTGAGATTGTTTTCTCGTGACACATTGGTCTTTAAGATAGTGGTAAAATTTGGTTCATACATTCAGTATTTAATTGTGAAAAATACCAAAATATAGTGAAAAATTGCACAAATTAGCATTTTTATCAATTTAAATGTATCTGCTTGTAAGACAGGCAGTTATAACACACAAAATTGTTGCTAACTAACATCCTCCATATGTCTACTTTAGTTTGGCATCGTTTTTTGAACATCCTTTTATTTTTCTATGACCTCACAAGGCTTAGAACTTTAGCAGCAATTTCTCACATTTTCAAGAAAATTTCAAAAGGCTATTTTTACAGGGGGCAGTTCAGTTCTGAAGTGGCTTTGAGGGCCTTATATATTAGAAACCCCCAATAAGTCACCCCATTTTAAAAACTGCACCCCTCAAAGAATTAAAAACAGCATTTAGAAAGTTTCTTAACCCTTAAGACGTTTCACTGGAATTAAAGCAAAGTAGAGGTGAAATTTACAAATTTCGTTTTTTTTTGCAGAAATTCATTTTGAATCCATTTTTTTTTGTAACACAGAAAGTTTCAACAGAAATATGCAACTCAATATTTATTGCCAAGATTCTGCAGTTTTTAGAAATATCCCACATGTGGCTGTAGCGTGCTTATGGACTGAAGCACCGGCCTCAGAAGCAAAGGAGCACCTAAAGGATTTTGGGGCCTTGTTTTTGTTACAATATATTTTAGGCACCATATCAGGTTTGAAGGACTCAAAACAGTAGAAACCCCCCACAATTGACCCCATTTTGGAAACTAAACCCCTTGAGGAAATTATCTAGGGGTATAGTGAGCATTTTGACAACACAGGATTTTTGCAGGAATGATTGGAAGTAGGACGTGAAAATGAAAATCTACATTTTTCCCAATAAAACGTAGGTTTAGCTAATTTTTTTCATTCCCACAAGGACTTAAGGAAAAAAAGCACCACAAAATTTGTAGAGCAGTTTGTTCCGAGTAAAACAGCACCTCACATGTGGTCATAGACTGCTGTTTGGACACACGGCAGGGCTTAGAAGGGAAGGAACGCCATTTGACTTTTGGAGCTCAAATTTAGCAGGAATGGTTTGCGGAGGCCATGTCGCATTTGCAAAGCACTGAGGGGACAAAACAGTGGAAACCCCCGACAAGTGACCCCATTTTGGAAACTACACCCCTTCAGGAAATTATCTAGGGGTATAGTGAGCATTTTGACCCCACAGGATTTTTGCAGAAATGATTGGAAGTAGGACGTGAAAATGAAAATCTACATTTTTCCCAATAAAACGTAGGTTTAGCTAATTTTTTTTCATTCCCACAAGGACTTAAGGAAAACAAGCACCACAAAATTTGTAGAGCAGTTTGTCCCGAGTAAAACAGTACCCCACATGTGGTCATAGACTGCTGTTTGGACACACGGCAGGGCTAAGAAGGGAAGGAACGCCATTTGACTTTTGGAGCTCAAATTTAGCAGGAATGGTTTGCGGAGGCCATGTCGCATTTGCAAAGCCCTGAGGGGACAAAACAGTGGAAACCCCCCACAAGTGACCCCATTTTGGAAACTACACCCCTTCAGGAAATTATCTTGGGGTATAGTGAGCATTTTGACCCCACAGGATTTTTGCAGAAATGATTGGAAGTAGGACGTGAAAATGAAAATCTACATTTTTCCCAATAAAACGTAGGTTTAGCTAATTTTTTTTCATTCCCACAAGGACTTAAGGAAAAAAAGCACCACAAAATTTGTAGAGCAGTTTGTTCCGAGTAAAACAGCACCTCACATGTGGTCATAGACTGCTGTTTGGACACACGGCAGGGCTTAGAAGGGAAGGAACGCCATTTGACTTTTGGAGCTCAAATTTAGCAGGAATGGTTTGCGGAGGCCATGTCGCATTTGCAAAGCACTGAGGGGACAAAACAGTGGAAACCCCCCACAAGTGACCCCATTTTGGAAACTACACCCCTTCAGGAAATTATCTAGGGGTATAGTGAGCATTTTGACCCCACAGGATTTTTGCAGAAATGATTGGAAGTAGGACGTGAAAATGAAAATCTACATTTATCCCAATAAAACGTAGGTTTAGCTAATTTTTTTTCATTCCCACAAGGACTTAAGGAAAAAAAGCACCACAAAATTTGTAGAGCAGTTTGTTCCGAGTAAAACAGCACCTCACATGTGGTCATAGACTGCTGTTTGGACACACGGCAGGGCTTAGAAGGGAAGGAACGCCATTTGACTTTTGGAGCTCAAATTTAGCAGGAATGGTTTGCGGAGGCCATGTCGCATTTGCAAAGCCCTGAGGGGACAAAACAGAGGAAACCCCCCACAAGTGACCCCATTTTGGAAACTACACCCCTTCAGGAAATTATCTAGGGGTATAGTGAGCATTTTGACCCCACAGGATTTTTGCAGAAATGATTGGAAGTAGGACGTGAAAATGAAAATCTACATTTTTCCCAATAAAACGTAGGTTTAGCTAATTTTTTTTCATTCCCACAAGGACTTAAGGAAAAAAAGCACCACAAAATTTGTAGAGCAGTTTGTCCCGAGTAAAACAGTACCCTACATGTGGTCATAGACTGCTGTTTGGACACACGGCAGGGCTTAGAAGGGAAGGAACGCCATTTGACTTTTGGAGCTCAAATTTAGCAGGAATGGTTTGCGGAGGCCATGTCGCATTTGCAAAGCCCTGAGGAGACAAAACAGTGGAAACCCCCCACAAGTGACCCCATTTTGGAAACTACACCCCTTCAGGAAATTATCTAGGGGTATAGTGAGCATTTTGACCCCACAGGATTTTTGCAGAAATGATTGGAAGTAGGACGTGAAAATGAAAATCTACATTTTTCCCAATAAAACGTAGGTTTAGCTAATTTTTTTTCATTCCCACAAGGACAAAAGGAGAAAAAGCTCTACAAAATTTGTAAAGCTATTTCTACCGAGTAAAACAGTACCCCACATGTGGTCATAAACAGCTGTTTGGACACACGGCAAGGCTGAGAAGGGAAAGAACGCCATTTGGAGCTCAAATTTAGCAGGAATGGTTTGCGGAGGCCATGTCGCATTTGCAAAGCCCTGAGGGGACAAAACAGTGGAAACCCCCCACAAGTGACCGCATTTTGGAAACTACACCCCTTCAGGAGATTATCTAGGAGTATAGTGTGCATTTTGTCCCCACAGGATTTTTTCAGAAATTATTGGAAGTAGGTCGTGAAAATGAAAATCTACATTTTTTCAAATAAAATGTAGACTTAGCTATATTTTTTTTCATTTCCACAAGGACAAAAGGAGAAAAAGCTCTACAAAATTTGTAAAGCTATTTCTACCGAGTAAAACAGTACCCCACATGTGGTCATAAACAGCTGTTTGGACACACGGCAAGTCTGAGAAGGGAAAGAACGCCATTTGGAGCTCAAATTTAGCAGGAATGGTTTGCGGAGGCCATGTCGCATTTGCAAAGCCCTGAGGGGACAAAACAGTGGAAACCCCCCACAAGTGACTGCATTTTGGAAACTACACCCCTTCAGGAGATTATCTAGGAGTATAGTGAGCATTTTGACCTCACAGGATTTTTGCAGAAATTATTGGAAGTAGGTCGTGAAAATGAAAATCTACATTTTTTCAAATAAAATGTAGACTTAGCTATATTTTTTTTCATTTCCACAAGGACAAAAGGAGAAAAAGCTCTACAAAATTTGTAAAGCTATTTCTACCGAGTAAAACAGTACCCCACATGTGGTCATAAACAGCTGTTTGGACACACGGCAAGGCTGAGAAGGGAAAGAACGCCATTTGGAGCTCAAATTTATCAGGAATGGTTTGCAGCGGCAATGTTGCATTTGCAAAGCCCCTGAGGGGACAAAACAGTGGAAACCCCCCAAAATTGACCCCTTTTGGGAAATCATGCCGCTCAAGGAAATTATTTAGGGGTATAGTGAGCATTTCAATAAATGATCCAATTAAAAATCCATGGATGTGTGATAAACTTTGAAGCACTCCTTTATACACAGGGCAGGTTTGTCGGGGCAGGTTTCACAGTGATAAGTTGTGTCTCGTCTTCTCCCCCTTTTGTAACAGACTTTGCACCTTTTTTGGCTCCTTCCCTTTTTACCAGTGGAGGGGATTTCGCCGGGAAAGTGTTGCCCTGGTACAATACGTGGACCATCGCATCTAGAAGTACTGGGGCCCTCCCCTTCCTGGTTCCCAAATACAAGGGCCTTGATAACCACCTCTTGAAAATTAAGGAATGTCCCTGTCCGGCCTGCACATTGGTATAGCACGTAAGCGTTATAAAATGCCATCTGTACCATGTGCACGGCCAGCTTTTTATACCACACCTTTGTTTTCCGCATGGCACTGTATGGCTTTAGTACTTGATCAGAGAGATCAACCCCTCCCATGTACTTATTGTAGCCGAGGATGCAGTCTGGCTTGGAGGTCATTGTGGTGGTACCTCGGACAGGTACAGAGGTGCTGCCGCAACCATGTATTGTGGTCAACATAAGGACATCCCTCTTGTCCTTATACTTGACCAGCAACAAGTTATCGCAGTGTAGTGCCCTACTTTCTCCCTTTCTTAGTGGTTGCGCAATCAGATATTTAGAGAGGCCTCTCTGGTTTTTGCGCACGGTGCCGCATGCTGAAGTATTTCTGGTGGAGAGGCATTTAAATAGTGGGATGCTGGTGTAGAAGTTATCCACGTAAAGGTGATAACCCTGGTCCAGCAGTGGGTGCATCAAATCCCACACTATTTTCCCACTAACTCCCAGGACAGGTGGGCATTCTCGGGGTTCTATCCTGGTGTCCTTCCCTTCATAAACCCTAAACCTATAGGTGTACCCTGAGCTGCTCTCGCACAGCTTGTACATTTTAATTCCGTACCTCGCCCTCTTGCTTGGCAGGTATTGGCGGAATTTTAGTCTCCCCTAAAAATGTACAAGGGACTCGTCTATTGCTATATTCTTTTCGGGGGTGTACACTTCAGGAAATTTGGTGCAGAAATGATCAATGACTGGCCTGATTTTGAAAACGCGATCGTATGTGGGGTCATCACGGGGTGGGCACTGTGCATTATCACTATAATGCAAAAATTTCAGAATGATTTCAAATCGTGTCCGGGTCATTGCCATGCGGTATAATGGGGTGCTGTATAAAATGTCCGCACTCCAGTATTGCCTAATCTCTGGCTTTTTTACTAGGCCCATATGTAGAACAAGGACCCAAAATGTCATCATTTCTGCTGCTTCTATGGGGGTCCACCTAGCAAATGATGAAGTGGGGTTTCGGGCTAAAAATTGCTGGGCGTATAAATTTGTTTGGGCCACCATTAAATTAACCAAATCCTCAGAGAAAAAGACCTTGAAAAAGTCAATTTCCGTGAGGCCTGCAGTCTCTAACCGAATTCCTGAGCTTCCTGTGAAATCCGGAATGTGAGGCTCATAATTATCAGGGGGTGGGTTCCACACGATATCACTAATTTGGGGGGTTGCCTGAGCTGATGCCCTGGGGCGCCTTTGTGGGGGTTCCTCATCACTGGATGAGGATGATGAGGAGGAGGTCAAGATGAATGGGGAAATTTCCTCTTCTCCCTCGCTGGCCGATTGAGTGTCAGAGGCCAGGATGGCGTATGCCTCCTCAGCGGAGTAGAGCCTTTGGGATGATTGGGACATTTTTATTAGGGGGGTATGTAGTGCTTCAACACGTGTAATAATTTATTTTTAGAGGTGGTTGTGTGTTGTGCTTTTACACGTGTATATGAAATTTATTGAAAAAAAAAAAAAGGAAGAGAAGAAAAAGAAAAATTCCTGACTACCTGACACTAACAAATAAATAACTAACTCTAACTATAACGCTGTAAATTTACTCTAAAACTGTCGCTACGCTATCAAAAATTTAGTGAACGGACTGAATGTCCGTCACTAAACGGACGCTGACTATAAGATATAAATTTATACTAAAACTGTTGCTACGCTATCAAAAATGTAGTGAACGGACTGAATGTCCGTCACTAAACGGACGCTGACTATAAGATATAAATTTATACTAAAACTGTCGCTACGCTATCAAAAATTTAGTGAACGGACTGAATGTCCGTCACTAAACGGACGCTGACTAGAAGATATAAATTTATACTAAAACTGTCGCTACGCTATCAAAAATTTAGTGAACGGACTGAATGTCCGTCACTAAACGGACGCTGACTATAAGATATAAATTTATACTAAAACTGTCGCTACGCTATCAAAAATTTAGTGAACGGACTGAATGTCCGTCACTAAACGGACGCTGACTAGAAGATATAAATTTATACTAAAACTGTCGCTACGCTATCAAAAATTTAGTGAACGAACTTCAGTTAAAAAAAACTGAATGTCCGTCACTAAACGGACGCTGACTATAAGATATAAATTTATACTAAAACTGTCGCTACGCTATCAAAAATTTAGTGAACGGACTGAATGTCCGTCACTAAACGGACGCTGACTAGAAGATATAAATTTATACTAAAACTGTCGCTACGCTATCAAAAATTTAGTGAACGGACTGAATGTCCGTCACTAAACGGACGCTGACTATAAGATATAAATTTATACTAAAACTGTCGCTACGCTATCAAAAATTTAGTGAACGGACTGAATGTCCGTCACTAAATGGACGCTAACTATAAGATGTAAATTTATTCAAACTGTATAAAAAAATATATAGCTATAACTTCTGCTATATATTTTTTTTACAAAACGGTCCGCTACTCTAATGCTACTCTTTTTTACAGTTTTATAAAAAAAAAAAGGCCAGAAAGAAACCTGCGTAAACAAATTACCACTGAGGCTGATTATTAGACTCAGCACTCAGTAGCCGCAGGGCGCACACAAAAAAAAAGGTGCAGTAATAAAAAAAGGCCAAAAAATAAAAAAAATTACCACGGATGCTGATCAGTGATGGCAGTCACTGATCAGCACTCAGTGGCCGCAGGGCGCACACAGGGAGGTGCAAAAATGCAAAAAAAAAGTAAGTCCTGTGCCAAAAATTGGCGGTCAGTGATGGCGGTCACTGATCCGCAGCCGCAGGACGTAAAAAGGGAAAGAGGGGGAGGGTACAGGGATAAGACGTTTAGGAAAAAACAAGTGCTGCAGCAAAAAATAAAAAAATAAAAATCAGCAGCAGCACAGATGATGATGATGACGGTTCACTCTGCAGCAGGAAGCCGTCGGGTGAAGACGTCACAGCAGGATCGCAGCACAGAAGGCCTCAGATTCGGTAAGTTGGCTTCACAGACGGTCACACCAGCTCTGCTCACCGTTTCTAACCGGAATGAGGTGGGCAGGGCTCGTGAAGGGTGTTTCAAACACCCGCCATGGCTGCGATTGGTCGGTCGGTGCAGACCGACCAACCGTAGCGATCGGGGGGCTGGCATCACCGCCATTTTTTACGTGGAAGATGGTAGTGATTGGTGCTGTCCCAGACAGCACCAATCACCACCATATCACTGTGCCCTGTGGCACAGTAATAGGCTAAAGCCTCAAACGGCCGGAATTGGCCGGTCTGAATTGACCGGCCAATGACGGCGATCGCCGATGCGGGGGGGAGGCGACACCCCCCTGGGCATCGTGTACAGATGGCCTGCTGTTATGAACAGCAGCCATCTTTACTTTAAAACCTTCTCATTTTTTTTTATAACTGTTTTCCCGTTTGCCGTACATGTACGGCATTTTGCGGGAAGTCAATGCTTTCCATGACGTACATGTACGGCAAATGTCGGGAAGGGGTTAATAGCCTGTCTTTGATTGAAATTAAGGTTATACCTAGTCTACCCTGGTCCCTGACACAACTATGGACCCCCTTGAGACCCTGGCTCAGCAAATGCAGGGCCTCTCCCTACAGGTCCAAGCCCTGTCTCAGAGGGACAACCAGCATGATGCTACCCTAGCAGTGCCCCCCACCTCACCTCTTGAACCCCACCTCAAGTTGCCTGACCGGTTCTCAGGGGATCGGAAGACTTTTTTCTCCTTTCGGGAGAGTTGTTGGCTCTATTTTCGCTTAAAGCCCCACTCCTCAGGTTCTGAGAGCCAGCGGGTGGGTATAATTATGTCCCGGCTCCAGGATGGGCCCCAAGAATGGGCCTTTTCCTTGGCTCCTGACGCCCCTGAACTTTCCTCCGTTGATCTTTTCTTTTCTGCTCTCGGGCTCATTTATGACGAGACTGACAAGACTGCCTTTGCCGAGAGTTAGCTGGTGACCTTACGTCAGGGTAAGAGACCTGTTGAGGAGTATTGTTCTGACTTTAGGAAGTGGTGTGTAGCTTCTCTGTGGAATGACCCTGCCTTGAGGTGCCAGTTTAGATTGGGTCTGTCGAACGCCCTGAAAGACCTGCTAGTTAGCTATCCCTCTTCTGACTCCCTAGATCAGGTTATGGCTTTAGCGGTACGACTTGACCGACGTCTCAGGGAACGACGACTTGAACGTTTTTGTGCCTTCTCCTCTGACTCCCCCATGATGCCTCCCGAGGTTCCGTTGCTTCGTTCTTCCACGAAGACTCGGATGAACCTATGCAACTCGGGGCCTCTGTGTCTCCCCAACAACGTAGAGAGTTCCGCAGGAAGAATGGTCTCTGCTTCTACTGTGGGGATGACAAGCATCAAGTGAACAACTGTCCTAGGCGTAAGAATAAGCAGCCGGAAAACTTCCGCGCCTAAGTGATCATCGGGGAGGTCACTTGCGCACACAGGTATTTCCCGTAAATATGAAACCTAATAAAATCTTGCTTCCCTTTCAGGTCTCTTTTGGTGGTAGGTCTGCCACCGGCAGTGCCTTCGTGGATTCAGGGTCTTCTGCTAATATTATGTCTGTGGAATTTGCTATTTCTCTAGCTATGCCATTGATTGATTTGCCTAAACCTGTCCCGGTAGTGGGTATCGACTCCACTCCACTTGCTAATGGTTATTTTACACAGCATACCCCTGTTTTTGAACTCCTTGTTGGCTCCATGCATTTGGAGCAGTGCTCAGTACTGGTGATGCAGGGATTATCGTCCGATTTGGTTTTAGGCCTTACCTGGTTGCAGTTGCATAATCCCACGTTTAACTGGAATACTGGGGATCTTACCAAATGGGGTAATGAATGCATGACGTCATGTTTTTCTGTTAATTTTATTTCTCTCCCTGAGGAGGTGAACACTCTACCTGAGTTTATTCAGGACTTCGCTGATGTTTTTTCTAAAAAGGCCTCCGAAGTGTTACCTCCTCATAGAGAATACGATTGCGCAATCGATTTGGTACCAGGAGCTAAGCTCCCTAAGGGTAGGATATTTAATCTCTCTTGTCCCTGAACATAAAGCCATGAGAGAATATATCCAGGAATGCCTGGCCAAAGGTTACATTCGCCCCTCTACTTCTCCGGTAGGTGCTGGCTTCTTCTTCGTAGGGAAGAAGGATGGTGGTCTCAGGCCGTGCATTGACTACCGGAACTTGAATAAGGTCACTGTAAGGAACCAGTACCCCCTTCCTTTGATTCCTGATCTCTTCAATCAGGTTCAGGGCGCCCAATGGTTCTCTAATTTGATCTACGGGGGGCTTATAACCTTATCCGCATCAAAGAGGGGGATGAGTGGAAGACTGCGTTTAACACGCCCGAAGATTTCGAATACCTCGTCATGCCCTTTGGGTTGTGTAATGCTCCCGCGGTCTTCCAGAGTTTCATAAATGAGATTTTAAGAGACTACCTGGGGGGATTTCTTGTAGTGTACCTTGATGACATACTTGTGTTTTCCAAGGACTGGTCCTCCCACATTGAGCATGTCAGGAAGGTGCTCCAGGCCCTTCGGGAAAAAAAACTGTTTGCTAAGACCGAAAAATGTGTGTTTGGGGTGCAGGAGATACAATTTTTGGGTCAAATTCTCACTCCTCATGAATTCTGCATTGACCCCGCCAAGGTCCAGGCTGTGGCGGAATGGGTCCAACCTGCCTCCCTGAAGGCGTTACAGTCCTTCCTGGTGTTCGCTAATTATTACAGGAGATTTATTGCTAACTTCTCGGTCATCGCTAAGCCACTTACGGATCTCACTTGCAAATGTGCTCATCTCCTCCACTGGCCTCCTGAGGCTGTCCAGGCTTTTGAGGTCCTTAAGAAGTGCTTTATCTCGGCCCCAGTGCTGGTTCAGCCCAACCAAATGGAGCCATTCATCGTGGAGGTTGACGCCTCCGAGGTGGTAGTGGGTGCTGTCTTGTCCCAGGGTACCAGGTCCCTCACCCATCTCCGTCCCTGTGCCTACTTCTCCAGGAAGTTTTCGCCCACTGAGAGTAACTATGATATTGGCAACCGCGAACTCTTAGCCATTAAATGGGCATTTGAAGAGTGGCGCCACTTCCTGGAGGGGGCTAGGCACCAGGTAACGGTCCTTACCGACCACAAGAATCTGGTTTTCTTAGAATCTGCCCAGAGGCTAAACCCGAGACAAGCTCAATGGGCGTTATTTTTTACCAGATTAAACTTTTTGGTGACCTATAGGGCTGGGTCTAAAAATATTAAGGCTGATGCACTGTCGCGTAGCTTCATGGCCAGCCCTCCTTCGGAGGAAGATCCTGCTTGTGTTTTGCCTCCAGGTATAATAATTTCCTCTATTGATTCTGATTTAGTCTCTGAAATTGCGGCTGATCAAGGTTCAGCTCCTGGGAACCTTCCTGAGAACAAGCTGTCTGTTCCCCTGCAATTCCGGCTAAGGGTACTCAGGGAAAATCATGACTCTGCATTATCTGGCCATCCAGGCATCCTGGGTACCAAGCACCTCATTGCCAGAAACTACAGGTGGCCTGGTTTGCTTAAAGACGTTAAGGCCTACGTCGCCGCTTGTGAAGTTTGTACTAGGTCCAAGACTCCCAGGTCCCGACCAGCGGGCTTACTATGTTCTTTGCCCATTCCCCAGAGACCTTGGACCCATATCTCCATGGATTTTATCACCGATTTGCCTCCATCTCTAGGCAAGTCGGTGGTGTGGGTTGTAGTAGACCGCTTCAGTAAAATGTGCCACTTTGTGCCCCTCAAGAAACTACCCAATGCTAAGATGTTAGCTACCTTGTTTGTCAAACACATCCTGCGTCTCCATGGGGTTCCTGTCAATATTGTTTCTGACAGAGGGGTACAATTTGTTTCATTGTTTTGGAGAGCCTTCTGTAAAAAGTTGGAGATTGCTCTCTCCTTCTCCTCAGCCTTCCATCCTGAAACTAATGGCCAAACTGAGAGGACTAATCAGTCTCTAAAACAATATTTAAGGTGTTTTATCTCTGACTGTCAACATGATTGGGTCTCATTCATTCCCCTCGCCGAATTTTCCCTTAATAAC
The DNA here is from genome assembly GCF_050947455.1 of Rhinoderma darwinii. Taxonomy (NCBI): domain Eukaryota; kingdom Metazoa; phylum Chordata; class Amphibia; order Anura; family Rhinodermatidae; genus Rhinoderma; species Rhinoderma darwinii. The sequence goes on along the minus strand of NC_134687.1, from coordinate 571,490,827 downwards.
CAGGTCAGTAACTCATCAGGGGTCTCCCCCTTTTTCTGTAATTTTGGGTTTAACCCACGGTTCTCCTCCGTTTCACCTGGTAGTTCCAACAATCCCGAGGTAGAGGTCGTTCATCGGGAACTGTGCATAGTCTGGGCCCAGGTTCAGAAGAACCTAGAGGCGTCCCAGAGCATACAAAAGACTCAGGCAGATAGAAGACGTTCTGCTAACCCCTTGTTTGTGGTCGGGGATCTGGTGTGGCTATCTTCAAAAAATTTGCGCCTTAAAGTTCCGTCCAAGAAGTTTGCTCCCCGGTTTATAGGGCCGTACAAGGTCATTGAAGTCCTTAACCCTGTCTCCTTCCGACTGGAGTTGCCCCCGTCTTTTCGAGTACACGACGTGTTTCATGCCTCCCTCCTTAAACGCTGCTCCCCGTCTTTGGCTCCCCCGAGGAAACCTCCGGTCCCTGTTCTCACCCCTGAGGGGGTAGAATTCAAGGTGGCCAAGATTGTGGACAGCAGGATGGTCCAAGGCTCCCTCCAGTACCTGGTCCATTGGAGAGGATACGTGCATGAGGAGAGGACTTGGGTACCCGCCCGGGATGTTCACGCTAGGGTATTGCTCAGGAGGTTCCACCTTCGTTTCCCCAATAAACCAGGTCCACCTAGAAAGGGTCCGGTGGCCCCTCATAAAAGGGGGGGGGGTACTGTAAAGGATCTGCCAGGCACAGCTTCGGGGTTAATGCCCATAGATAATCAGTCTGCACCTGCTTCTATGTCTGTGAGACTGACTCCATCTTCCACCACTCAGGATGGCAGGCTTAGGAGTGGGAGAGCCTATCACAGCCTGGCCAGACGGAGCTAGCTCCCGCCCACTGTCTATTTATACCTGCCTTTCCTGTTCCTCCTTTGCCTGTGATTCTGCTCTGCTTGTTTCCTGGCTCTGCAGCTGCTTCTGCTTGAACTACTGATCCTCTGCTTGTTATTGACCTTGGCTTACTGACCACTCTCCTGCTCAGCGTTTTGTACCTCATGCACTCCTGGTTTGACTCGGCTCGTTCACTACTCTCATTGCTCACAGTGTCTCCGTGGGCAGCTGCCCCATTTCCCTTAGCTTCTGTGTACCCTTGTCTGTTTGTCTGTCGTGCACTTACTGAGCGTAGGGACCGTCGCCCAGTTGTACCCCGTCGCCTAGGACGGGTCGTTGCAAGTAGGCAGGGACTGAGTGGCGGGTAGATTAGGGCTCACCTGTCTGTCTCCCTACCCTGTCATTACACAGACAAACACTATAAAATCAAGATACCTCCAAAGAGGCTGACATCAGTGCAGTACAAAGGGACATAGAGGGAAGAGGCAAGTTATATAGCATTACCCAAAGGGAAATCAATATTTAACCCAAGTGGTCTTTAATCTATGTATCCACTGTAATTCCCTCATCTTCAATATTTTAATACGATTACCACCCTGTCTGAGCGGAGGAATGTGATCTATGATACAGAATTTGAGGTCTCGTACGTTGTGTCTCAATTCAGTAAAATGCTTTGATATCGGAAGATCCAGTCTCTTTTTACGTATTGTGTACCTGTGTTGATTTAAACGGGTTTTAACATCCAAAGATGTTTCCCCCACATATAACAGGTGACACGGACATTGGAGTACGTAAATAACAAAGGTGGTATCACATGTAAGGAAATGTCTGATTAGAAATTCTCGACCCGTATCTGGATGTTTAAAGGAATGACCCTTCAACATAAGTGTACAATTCGTGCAGTTGAGACACGGAAAACTGACCTTTTTAGGGGGATGTAAAAACATTTGCTGACCTACCCTAGTGGGACCCATATCTGATCTCACTAGCTTATCCTTTGGTGGTCTCCGATAGGAGAACATAGGCATATTCTGGAACTCCACTACCGTTTGCAAACACCTAGCCAACATAGGCCAATGTTTTCGGACAATATTATTTACCTGACTACTCATCTCAGAAAACGTTGAGATGAAAGGAATGCGTTTAACCTGTGGTTTACAGTTTTTATTTTTAAAGGGAATGTGTTGCCAGAAAAACATGTTTTTTTTTTAAAAATTAAACATTTAGTGTGTGGGTGATTAAACATTGTTCAAATTTTTTTTATTTTTTTCGCGAGTCAGGAAATATTATACATTTTTTCTAATTTATAATACTACCCATTTTTGGTCACTAGATGGAGCTAGTTCCCAAAATTGCAGCATTGCAACATTGGGTTAAAAGCCCTCGCTCTAGTGAGCTCTCAGCATCCCCCCCTCCTTTATCCTGGCTAGTGCCGGGATAAACGAGGGGTTTGAAAGGTTTAACCTCCTACACTGTGTGTCGCCATTTTTTGAGGTAACCCACAGTGTAGTAGGTTTACATACAGTAGTAAACACACACAAACACTAACATACATTGAAATCTCTTACCTGCTCCTGCCGCCGCGGCTCCCTCCGGCCCGTCCGCTCCCTTTGCTGCCGCTGTTCCATGTGCACAAGTCCGGAAGCCGCGACCGGAAGTAGTAATATTACTGTCCGGCCGCGACTTCCGGTCCACAGGAAAATGGCGCCGGACGGCGCCAATTTCGAATAGGACTGTGTGGGAGCGGCGCATGCGCAGTTCCCACACAGACGCCGTACACGGCAGTCAATGGGACGGGAGCCGTTCGCAGTCCCTATGGGACTGTGGCTGCCGTATTCCATGTCTGTGTGTGTCGTTAATCGACACACACAGAAATGGAACAAAAAATGGCAGCCCCCATAGGGAAGAAAAAGTGTAAAAATAAGAAACAGTAAAACACAAACACACAAATGAAAATAAACGTTTTTATTAAAGCACTAACATCTTTAACATATAAAAAAATTATTTGTGATGACACTGTTCCTTTAAGAAGATCTATTCTGGGAGTCAATTCTACCCTTTGTCTGTGCTGATCCAATAGTCGACTCGGATAACCACTATCCCTAAACTTCTCAGCCATTTTATCAAGGCCAGAGGCCAGTCTATCTGGTTTATCTACAATCCTTTTAGTTCGTAAAAATTGGCTAACTGGTAAATATACTGTTTCTATGGTAGTTACAGCCAAGGAAGCGTGATCTCGTTGTAACCTGTCATTTACAGAGTAATCTTGCGAGATTACGTGTCCTCTGCTGTAACTACCACAGACAGAGTAACGAAAGTGCAGAGATTGTGAATAGACATCCCGTGGAATGTCTATTCACTGTCTAAACACTTCAGTATTGTTAATGTGTTAGTATAAGACAGCACATAAGGATCTAACAGGATCCCTATGCGCTGTGTAAATAAATGGAGAGGAGTGCATGATGCTTATTGGTCAGCGTCATACACTCCCCTGTACACTTGGTCTAAAGTAAAAATACGCCCACTTGGGCATTAAGCAAATCATTAGCATAAATCTAAAAATGCTAATAAAGTGGTAAAAAATAGATTGTTTTTTTAAATAAAAAGCATTACTGTCACCTACATTATAGCGCCAATCTCCTTATCTAGGCGATAGGGCACTTATAATGTGGTGACAGAGCCTCTTTAAATACAGAGACCTTAAAACAGGGGTCTCAAGCACGCGGCCCCTGGGGCTGTCATCTACGGCCCGCAGGACACAGAGCCGCTAGTACAGACTCTGCTCTGGGACTCTGAAATTCCCTGACATCGCTGTCCACATATGGACAGCGATGTCTGGGGCTTCCCCAGAGCCGGAGTCCCGTGCAGAGTGCTAGTATAGGCTCTGCTCCGGTACTCTGTGGAATTCCCTGACATCGCTGTCCATATGTGGACACTGTGTCAGGGTCTTCCCCAGAGCGGCGTCCGGGGAAAAGCGCTAGTATAGGTTCTGCTCTGGGACTCTGTGTAATTCCCTGACACCGCTGTCCATATATGGACAGTGTGTCAGGGTCTTCCCCAGAGCGGAGTCCCGGGCAGAGCGCTAGTATCGGCTCTGCTCTGCTCCGGGACTCTGTGGAATTCCCTGACATCGGTGCCATGTATGGACACACGATGTCTGGGGCTTCCCCAGAGCCGGAGTCCCGGGCAGAACGCTAGTATAGGCTCTGCTCCGGGACTCTGTGGAATTCCCTGACATCGCTGTCCATATATGGACAGTGTTGTCAGGGTCTTCCCCAGAGAGGAGTCCCGGGCAGTGCGCTAGTATAGGCTTTGCTCCGGGACTCTGTGGAATCTTCTGACATCGCTGTCCACATATGGACGGCGATGTCTGGGGCTTCCCCAGAGCTGGAGTCCTGGGCAGAGCGCTGTTATAGGCTCTGCTCTGGGACTCTGTGGAAGCCTCTGATATCGCTGTCCATACATCGACAGTGATGTCAGGGGCTTCCCCAGAGCAGGAGTCCCAGTGATGACAGGAGCACAGCTGGAGTCCCAGGAAGAGCCTACTAGTGCGCTGCCCAGGACTCCAGCTCTGGGGTTGCCCCTGACATCCATGTCCATATATGGACACTGATGTTAATGGCTTCCCCAGAGTTCCGGCGCAGAGCCTATACTACTGCTCTGCTCCGAGACTACGGCTCTGGGGTTGCCCGTGATATCACATTCCGGTCCAGGAGGATCCCCTGAGGTCACTGTGTATGGTATGTATGCAACAGTAGAGGAATCCCCAGCCAAAGCGTCGGCAACTCTCTGGCTGGGGATTCCACTTCTAGAGGGAGCCCCAATGGAGCTATCTACTTGGGGTGTGTGTGGCATTATCTGCAGAGGGCAATGTGGCACCATCTGCCGAGGGCACTGTGGCAGCATCTGCGGAGGGCACTGTGGCAGCATCTACGGAGTGCACTGTGGCAGCATCTATGGAGGGCACTGTGGAAGCATCTACGGAGGGCACTGTTGCAGCATCTACAGAGGGCACTGTGGCAGCATCTACAGAGGGCACTGTGGCAGCATCTACAAAGGGCACTGTGGCAGTATGTACAGAGGACACTGTGGCATTATCTAGGGGTGTGTTGTATTATCTACAGACGGCACTGTGGTATTATCTACAGAGGGCACTGTGGCAGTATCTACAGAGGGCTTTGTGTCAGTATCTACAGAGGGCACTGTGGCATTATCTACAGAGGGCACTGTGGCATTATCTGCAGAGGGCACTGTGGTAGCATCTACAGAGGACTCTGTGGCACCATCTACAGAGGACTCTGTGGCACCATCTACAGAGGGCACTGTGGCAGCATCCACAGAGGGCACTGTGGCAGCATCCACAGAGGGCACTGTGGCATCTAAAAAGGGTCTGGCCAATCGTGACATGTGTGTCTGCCAAACACTGCCAACTGAGCCGCCGGACTGCATTTAGCGACACTTAAACTGGAAAACTGGATTGTTGAAATAAGCACGTGGAGAAATATCTAAAATTTTAAACCTAGCGGTATTATTATCGTATTGTATTATTATTATTATTATTATTATAGTAATATAGTGTTATAGTATATCAAATAACTAATTGATTAACTGTAAAGGATCTGGCAGACACAGCTTCTGTGTCGATGCCCATGGTTAATCAGTCTGCATCTGCTCCTAGGTCTGATAGAGTGACTCGATCTGCTACCACTCAGGCAGGTAGGCTGAGGAGTGGGAGAACCTATCACAGCCTGGCCAGACAGTTCTAGCTCCCGCCCTCGGTCTATGTATACCTTCATTTGCTTCTTGTCTTTGCCTGTGATTCTCCCTTGTTTCCTGGCTCTGCTGTTCCAGCTATTACTATTGACCTCAGCTTCATTTTCAACCTGGCTTTTCTGACTACGCTCCTGCTCTGCGTTTGGTACCTCGTACACTCCTGGTTTGACTCGGCTCGTTCACTACTCTTGTTGCTCACGGTGTTGCCGTGGGCAACTGCCCCCTTTCCCTTAGCTTCTGTGTACCCTTGTCTGTTTGTCTCTCGTGCACGTATTGAGCGTAGGGACCGTCGCCCAGTTGTACGCCATCGCCTAGGACGGGTCGTGCAAGTAGGCAGGGACTGAGTGGCGGGTAGATTAGGGCTCACCTGTCTGTCTCCTCACCCCGTCATTACATAATCACAGGCCCATATACCTTTTCTACCCTGGTTCCTACTACAATGGACCCCTTGAGACCCTGGCTCAGCAAATGCAGGGTCTCTCCCTACAGGTCCAAGCCCTGGCTCAGAGGTGCTACCAGCATTATGCTAACCACCTAGTGCACTCCACCTCACCTCTTGAACCCAATCTCAAGTTGCCTGACCGATTCTCAGGGGACCGGAAGACGTTTTTCTCCTTTCGGGAAAGTTGTAGACTCTATTTCCGTCTAAGACCCCACTCCTCAGGTTCTGAGAGCCAGCGAGTGGGTATAATTGTCTCCTGGCTCCAGGACGGCCCCCAAGAATGGGCCTTCTCCTTGGCTCCTGACGCCCCTGAACTTTCCCTTGTTGACCCTGAACTTTCCCTTGTTTCCCTTGTTGACGCCCCATGATGGCTCCCGAGCTTCCGTTGCTTCGTTCTTCCACGGAAAACTCGGATGAACTAATGCAACTCGGGGCCTCCGTATCTCCCCAACAACGTAGAGAGCTCCGCAGGAAGAATGGTCTCTGCTTTTACTGTAGGGATGACAAGCATCAAGTGAACAACTGTCCTAGGCGTAAGAATAAGCAGCGTGAAAAGTGACCATCGGGGAGATCGCTTGGGCGCACAGGTATTTCCCGTAAATATGAAACCTAATAAGATCTTGCTTCGCTTTCAGGTCTCTTTTGAGGGTAGGTCTGCCACTGGCAGTGCCTTTGTGGATTCAGGGTCTTCTGATAATATTATGTCTGTGGAATTTGCTATGTCTCTAGCTATGCCATTAATTGATTTGCCTAAACCTGTCCCGGTAGTGGGTATCGACTCCACTCCACTTGCTAATGGTTATTTTGCGCAGCATTCCCCTGCTTTTGAACTCATTGTTGGCTCCATTCATTTGGAGCAGTATTCTGTACTGGTGATGCAGGGATTATCGTCCGATTTGGTTTTAGGCCTTCCCTGGTTGCAGATGCATAATCCCACGTTTAACTGGAGTACTGGGGATCTTACTAAATGGGGTAATGAATGCATGACGTCCTGTTTTTTCTGTTAATTTTATTTCTCTCCCTGAGGAGGTGAAGACTCTACCTGAGTTTATTCAGGACTTCGCTGATGGTTTTTTCTAAAAATCTCTTCAATCAGGTTCAGGGGGCCCAAAAGTTCTCTAAGTTTGATCTTCGGGGGGCTTATAACCTTATCCGAGTCAGAGAAGGGGATGGGTGGAAGACTGCGTTTAACACGCCCGAAGGTCATTTCGAATTCCTCGTCATGCCCTTTGGGTTGTGCAATGCTCCCGCGGTCTTCCAGAATTTTAAAAATGAGGTTTTAAGAGACTACCTGGGGGTATTTCTTGTAGTGTACCTTGATGACATACTTGTGTTTTCCAAGGATTGGTCCTCCCACATTGAGCATGTCCTGAAGGTGCTCCAGGCCCTTCGGGAGAACAAACTCTTTGCTAAATCCGAAAAATGTGTGTTTGGGGTGCAGGAGATACCATTTTTGGGTCAAATCCTCACTCCTAATAAATTCCGCATTGACCCTGCCAAGTTCAGGCTGTGGCTGAATGGATCCAACCTGCCTCCCTGAAGGCGTTACAGTGCTTCCTGGGGTTTGCTAATAATTACAGGAGATTCATTGCTAACTTCTCGGTCATCGCTAACCTCTTACGGATCTTACTCGCAAAGGTGCTGATCTCCTCCACTGGCCTCCGGAGGCGGTCCAGGCTTTTGAGATCCTTAAGAAGTGCTTTATCTCTGCCCCAGTGCTGATTCAGCCTAACCAAATGGAGCCATTCATCGTGTAGGTTGACGCCTCCGAGGTGGGAGTGGGTGCTGTCTTGTCCCAGGGTACCAGGTCCCTCACCCATCTCCGTCCCTGTGCGTACTTCTCCAGGAAGTTCTCGCCCACTGAGAGTAACTATGACGTGGGCAACCGCAAACTCTTAGCCATTAAATAGGCATTTGAAGAGTGGCGCCACTTCTTGGAGGGGGCTAGGCACCAGGTAACGGTCCTTACTGACCACAAGAATCTTGTCTTCCTAGTATCTGCCCGGAGGCTAAACCCGAGACAAGCTCGATCGGTGTTGTTTTTTACTAGATTCAACTTTGTGGTCACCTATAGGGCTGGGTCTAAAAATATTAAAGCTGATGCACTGTCGCGTAGCTTCATGGCCAGCCCGCCTCCGGAGGAAGATCCTGCTTGTGTTTTGCCCCCAGTTATAATAATATCCTCTGTTGATTCTGACTTAGTCTCCGAAAATGCGGCTGGGTTGGCCTGGGTTGCCTAAAGACGTTAAGGCCTACGTCGCCGCTTGTGAAATTTGTGTTAGGTCCAAGACTCCCAGGTCCCGACCAGCTTTGCCCATTCCCCAGGAGACCTTGGACCCATATCTCCATGGATTTTTATCACCGATCTGCCTCCATCTCAAGGCAAGTCGGTGGTGTGGGTTGTAGTAGACCGCTTTATTAAGATGTGACACTTTGTGCCCCTTAAGTAACTACCCAATGCCAAGACGTTAGCTGCCTTGTTTGTCAAACACATCCTGTGTCTCCATGGGGTTCCTGTCAATATTGTTTCTGACAGAGGGGTACAATTTGTTTCATTGTTTTGGAGAGCTTTCTGTAAAAAGTTGGAGATTGATCTGTCCTTCTCCTCGGCCTTCCTTCCTGAAACTAATGGCCAAACTGAGAGGACTAATCAGTCTCTAGAACAATATTTAAGGTGTTTTATCTCTGACTGTCAATATGATTGGGTCTCCTTCATTCCCCTCGCCAAATTTTCCCTTAATAACCGGGTCAGTAACTCGTCAGGGGTCTCCCCCTTTTTCTGTAATTTTGGGTTTAATCCACGCTTCTCCTCCATTTCACCTGGTGGTTCCAACAATTCCGAGGTAGATGTCGTTAATCGAAAACTGTGCACAGTCTTTGCCCAGGTTCAGAAGAACCTAGAGGCGTCCCAGAGCATACAAAAGACTCAGGCAGATAGAAGACGTTCTGCTAACACCTTGTTTGTGGTAGGGGATCTGGTGTGGCTGTCTTCAAAAAATTTACGCCTTAAGGTTCCGTCCAAAAATTATGCTCCCCGGTTTATAAGGCCGTACAAGGTCATTGAGGTCCTTAACCCTGTCTCCTTCCGGCTGGAGTTACCCCCGTCTATTCAAATACACGACGTGTTTCATGCCTCCCTCCTGAAACGCTGCTCCCCATCCTTGGTTACCTCGAGGAAACCTCCGGTCCCTGTTCTCACCCCTGAAGGGGTAGAATTCGAGGTGGCCAAGATTGTGGACAGCAGGATGGTCCAAGGTTCCCTCCAGTGCCTGGTCCATTGGAGAGGATACCGGCCTGAGCAGAGGACTTGGGTATTGCTCAGGAGGTTCCATCTTCGGTTCCCCAATAAGCCAGGTCCACCTAGGAAGGGTACAGTGGCCCCTCTTAAAAGGGGGGGTACTATAAAGGATCTGCCAGACACAGCTTCTGTGTCGACGCCCGTGGTTAATCAGTCTGCATCTGCTCCTAGGTCTGATAGAGTGACTCAATCTGCTACCACTCAGGCAGGTAGGCTGAGGATTGGGAGAACCTATCACAGCCTGGCCAGACGGTTCTAGCTCCCGCCCTGGGTCTATGTATACCTTCATTTGCTTCTTGTCTTTGCCTGTGATTCTCCCTTGTTTCCTGGATCTGCTGTTCCAGCTATTACTATTGACCTTAGCTTCATTTTGACCCTGGCTTTTCTGACTACGCTCCTGCTCTGCGTTTGGTACTTCGTACACTCCTGGTTTGACTCAGCTCGTTCACTACTCTTGTTGATCACGGTGTTGCCGTGGGCAACTGCCCCATTTCCCTTAGCTTCTGTGTACCCTTGTCTGTTTGTCTCTCGTGCACGTATTGAGCGTAGGGACCGTCGCCAGTTGTACGCCGTCGCCTAGGACGGGTCGTGCAAGTAGGCAGGGACTGAGTGGCGGGTATATTAGGGCTCACCTGTCTGTCTCCTCAGCCCATCATTACATTAACAATCATTTTGTATTGTGTCAAATTTGAAAGAAATGCGGCCCGTCAACTTCCCATTTATTCTATACGTGGCCCACTTACCCGGCCGAGTTTGAGACCCCTGCCTTAAACTAATATAGACCCCAGATCAGACCCCCTAAATACAGACCCCCAAACCAGACCACCTAATTACAGACACCAGACCACCTAAATACAGACCCCCTAAACACCCCCTAAACCCCTAAACCCTAGACCCCTTAAATAAATCCATGATCTCCTTAAACTTACTTCGAACCTCACCTCACCTCACGGTCTTCTCTCTTTCTGCTGTTGTAGGACCTGCGATCATGTGACCAGCAGGTCTCTAATCAGTAACAAGAACTGCAGACATAAAGTCATGTGACCTTTATGTCTGCAGGTCCTTCACAAGACATATACAATGCCGTTTTGAAGCCGGCCCCGGGCGACTGCCCAATGATGATCCGCCATTATGTGTATATACACTACCGTTCAAAAGTTTGAAGTCACCAAGACAATTTTGTGTTTTCCATGAAAACTCACACTTATATTTATGAAATGAGTTGCAAAATGACTAGAAAATATAGTCAAGACTTTGCCAAGGTTAGAAATAATGATTTTTATTTGAAATACTAATTTTCTCCTTCAAACTTTGCTTTTGTCAAAGAATGCTCCATTTGCAGCAATTACAGCATTGCAGACCTTTGGCAGTCTAGCTGTTAATTTGCTGAGGTAATTGGGAGAAATTTCACCCCATGCTTCCAGAAGGCCCTCCCACAAGTTGGATTGGCTTGATGGGCTCTTCTTGCGTACCATACGGTCAAGCTGCTCCCACAACAGCTCTATGGGGTTGAGATCTGGTGACTGCGCTGGCCACTCCATTACAGATAGAATACCAGCTGCCTGCTTCTTCCCTGAATAGTTCTTGCATAATTTGGAGGTGTGCTTTGGGTCATTGTCCTGTTGTAGGATGAAATTGGCTCCAATCAAGCGCTGTCCACAGGGTATGGCATGGTGTTGCAAAATGGAGTGATAGCCTTCCTTATTCAAAATCCCTTTTACCTTGTACAAATCTCCCACTTTACCAGCATCAAAGCGACCCCAGACCATCACATTACCTCCACCATGCTTGACAGATGGCGTCAGGCACTCTTCCAGCATCTTTTCAGTTGTTCTGCATCTCACAAATGTTCTTCTGTGTGATCCAAACACCTCAAACTTTGATTCGTCTGTCCATAACACTTTTTTCCAATCTTCCTCTGTCCAATGTCTGTGTGCTTTTGCCCATATTAATCTTTTCCTTTTATTAGCCAGTCTCAGATATGGCTTTTTCTTTGCCACTCTGTCCTGAAGGCCAGCATCCCGGAGTCGCCTCTTCACTGTAGACGTTGACACTGGCGTTTTGCGGGTACTATTTAATGAAGCTGCCAGTTGAGGTCCTGTGAGGCGTCTATTTCTCAAACTAGAGACTCTAATGTACTTGTCTTGTTGCTCAGTTGTGCAGCGGGGCCTCCCACTTCTCTTTCTACTCTGGTTAGAGCCTGTGTGTGCTGTCCTCTGAAGGGATTAGACAAGAAGTCTCACAGGACACATAAGTATCTGGGTGGGAAGCAAATCTCAACCACCCACTCAAGTTATTAGAGATAAGGACTCTAATAATGAAATATACAAACTAGAGAACAAAAGAGTCCATAGTTATCGCGTATGAAAAATAGAAAATCTTTATTAATACCAACAAAAACAGAGAATCTAAAACAAGTCTGTATCTGGATCACCAATATACATGTACATTAATTAGAGATATGTACACACATTATATATAGCATGAGAGGTCAAATGTTAACTCCAATATGGGATATATCTACATAGGTAGGCATGAATCAGGATAACACAGAAACAAAGTGTAAGAAGCTCAATGTAGAAGCTTATGTATACTTAAAGTGACTAGTGCATTCGATATATATACATAAGACCTGACAGAGCCTAGCTAGTGCACTTACCCATGCTTAGAAGAGTACTGGTGTGACCCGAGGTGTGAGGTAGCACCCCGACGCGCGTTTTGCATGTAGCTTTATCAAGGGGTAGTACACACCGTTGTAGGAAATCTTCAGTTTCTTGGCAATTTCTCACATGTAATAGCCTTCATTTCTAAGAACAAGAATAGACTGTCGAGTTTCACATGAAAGCTCTCTTTTTCTAGCTATTTTGAGAGTTTAATCGAACCCACAAATGTAATGCTCCAGATTCTCAACTAGCTCAAAGGAAGGTCAGTTTTATTGCTCCTCTAAACAGCAAAACTGTTTACAGCGGTGCTAACATAATTGCGCAAGGGTTTTCAAGTGTTTTCTAATCATCCATTAGCCTTCCAACACAGTTAGCAAACACAATGTACCATTAGAACACTGGAGTGATGGTTGCTGGAAATGGGCCTCTATACACCTATGTAGATATTGCATTAAAAACCAGACGTTTGCAGCTAGAATAGTCATTTAGCACATTAACAATGTATAGAGTGTATTTCTGATTAATTTAATGTTATCTTCATTGAAAAAAACTGTGCTTTTCTTTCAAAAATAAGGAAATTTCTAAGTGAACCTAAACTTTTGAACTGTAGTGTGTATATATATATATATATATATATATATATATATATATATAAAATAGTAAGGCAGGTAGGAGCAGCACAAGTGCAAATTACCAAATAAATGGTCGGTGCTAAGCTTCAAATGATAGGAGTGGCTTCTCCCCATATGATGTACAACAAAAAGACAGGAGCATGGAAGCAGCACTCACGGAAAAAAGTGAAGTTTATTCACCCAACAAATGCAACGTTTCACTTCCTCAATGGAATTGAGGAAAATGCTTGATTATGCTTCCATTGAGGAAGTGAAACGTTGCATTTGTTGGGTGAATAAACGTCACTTTTTTTCGTGAGTGCTGCTTCCATGCTCTTGTCTTTTTGTTATATATATATATATATATATATATATATATATATATATACACACGAGTGTGTGTGTGTGTGTGTGTGTGTGTGTGTGTGTGTGTGTATGTGTGTGTGTATGTATATGTGTGTGTATATGTATGTGTGTGTGTGAGTATGTGTGTGCATATATATGTATGTGTGTGTGTATATTAATGTGTGTGTGTTTGTGTGTCTATATATGTGAGTGTGTGTGTATATATATATATATATATATTTATATGTGTGTGTGTATATATGAGTGTGTGTATATGCGTGTGTATATAAATGTGTGTGTATACATGTGTGTTTATATGGGTGTGTGTGTGTTGTGAGTCTGAGTGTTGTGTGTGTTACACAGGGGCATAGCTGGGAGGGGACTTCAAAGGCTTTCAAAGACTAGACTGCGTGCAAACAGTGGGGAGAGGCAGTTAGTTAGTCCAAAACATCTAATGATTTTCAGTGCACCCTTAAGGCCCTATTTTTTTGAAAGGCCATCACATGGCTGCATTAAAATCCAATCGGGCTATTCACGCGGCCTGAAGTCACGAGCAGAGCCTCTAGTAGCGCTCTGTCCGGAGACTCCAGCACTGCTTCTGACGTCACTATCCATATATGTCGTCAGAAGCTTTTCCTGGACCGTAGTCACGGGTGAGAGCCTCTACTAGCATTCTGCTCGGGGACTCCAGCACAGCTCCTGACGTCACTATCCATATATGGGCAGTGACATCAGGCGTTTCCCATCGCTCCAACGCTAGACCCAGGAAAGGGAAGTATAATAATTGTTTTGTGTTTGTGTGTTACAGATTTTTTTTTTTCAGGCTGCTGCTATGCTGTATCTGGCTGGTTATGACAAATAGGGGGATCCCATGTCATTTAAAAAAATAATAATTATAATCAGAAAAAAATGACGTGGGGCACAACCCCATTTTTCATAACTAGCCAAATAAAACATAGCAGCAGCAGGCTAGCATTACCAGGACGGGAAGGGCCACGGTTTTTGGGCATTACCAGCCTAATAATACCAGCCTGCTGCCGCCCCATTACCCGACTATGGCTACAGAGGGTCGGCTACTGGATAATACCTGGCTCTTCCAAGTAGCCCTGGTGGCGGTGGGTATCATGGTAATAATTGGAGTTAGTGTTAGCCTTTTCACCAGCTAACATTAAGCGCCGCCTTAGTAATGGACGCTGTCAATCAGACATCGGCCATTACTAAGGCAGTAGTAATAAAGTAAAAAAAAAAAAGACATTAAAAATAAATATTTTATTAACCCCTTCCCGACATTTGCCGTACATGTACGTCATGGAAAGTACTGACTTCCCGCATCTTGCCGTACATGTACGCCAAATGTTTGGGACCGGCTCAGAAGCTGAGCCGGTCCCATCATCACCGGATCTCAGCTGTATCTTACAGCTGACATCCGGCTGTAACGGCGGGGACCGAAATTAGCTTCGATCCCCGCCATTAACCCCTTAAGTGCAGCGCTCAAACGCGATCGCTGCACTTAAGGTGTTTGCAGCTCATCGGAACCCCAGTAATGAAATTGCCGGGGTTCCGGTGGCTGCAATGGCAACCGGAGGCCTAATACTGGCCTCCCGGTCTGCCTAGCACCGAAGCCGGTCAAGATCCGCCCGGCGGCGGAGCCTGATCGGCTTCCGTAGCTGTCGGCAAGATGGCGCCGGGTCAGGAGCTGATCCGGCGTCATCAGCGGTGGAAGTCAGCTGTACTGTACAGCTGACATCCACCTGTAACGGCAGGAACCGGAGCTAGCTCCGATCCCTGCCATTAACCCCTTCGATGCAGCAATCGAAAGCGATTGCTGCATCGTAGCGGTTACTAGCAGATCGCCAGCCCTGACAGGCAATCGGGACTGGCGACTGCTGTTATGGCAACAGGAGACACAATGGTCTCCTGCTCTGCCATTACGGAAGCCGATTTAGGCCCCGCCGGGAGGCGAAGCCTAATCGGCTTGCTGTCAGTGAATGACTGACAGATCTAATACATTGCACTACATAGGTAGTGCAATGTATTAGAAAAAAAAAAATCTGACCGTTGGAACTTCAAGTCCCCTAGTGGGACTTGAGAAAAAGTGTAAAAAAAGTATAAAAAAGTGTAAAAAAAAGTGCACAAAATAAAAGTTTGAAAACAGTAAAAGTTTCAAGTAATCAAATAAAACACAATCCCCCTTTTACTCTTATCAAGTCCTTTATTATTGAAAAATAATAATAAACCATATGTATTTGGTATCGCCACGACCGTAACGACCGGAGGTATCAAAATATTATATTATTTATTGCACGCGGTGAACAGCGTAAAAAAAACCGTAAAAAACGTTACCAGAGTTTCTGTTTTTTGGTCACTTTGCCCTACAAATATTAGAATAAAAAGTGATCAAAAAGTCGCACGTATCCAAAAATGGTACCTATAAAAACTATAGCTCGTCCCGCAAAAAACAAGCCCTCATACACCTCCGTCGACAAAAAAATTAAAAAGTTATGGTTCTCACAACTTGGCGACAGAAAAAATACATTCTTTTTACAAAAGTAATTTTATTGTGCAAAAAGTTGTAAAACATGAAAAAGTTCTATAAATTAGGTATCGCCGGAATCGGACTGACCCGCAGAATAAAGTTAACATGTAATTTATAACGCATGGTGAACGCTGTATAAAAAAAAAAAGAAAAAAGCTGTGCCAGAATTGCGTTTTTTTGTTTACCTGGCATCCCAAAAAATAGGATAAAAGGTGATCAAAAAGTCGCATGTACCCCAAAATGGTACCAATAATAACTACAGCTCGTCCCGCAACAAACCAGCCCTCATAGCTACGTCTATGAAAAATAAAATTAGTTATGGCTCCAATAAGTCAGGAAATAAAAAAATATGCAGTTGTGCCCGAGGGGAACATTTCTTCTGTTTGAAGAGGCGATTTTTCAAGGACCTAAAATTAGGGAACCAGGAAAGGGAGGGCCCAAACATATCCGCTGGAAGCGACGGTGCCCGTATTATACCAGGACAACACTTTCCCAGCAAAATTCCCCAAACTGCAAAGGTGCGGAGTGTGGACCAAAAGGGGGATAAGAAAGGACGCCATATATCAGTGCGACACCGGCCTGTGCAGAAAGGATTGCTTCACAGCGTAACACACATCTATGGATCATTTTGTTTTTTTTTACTCCGTTATTATACCACCTGACTATGCCCCTTATATACTCCGCCCGGCTTACAGATGCCCTACATTATAAACGGAAACACCAGTAAGACTCCAAACAAAACTACTACCAAGCAAAATCCACGCTCCAAAAGCCAAATGGCATTTCCTCCCATCTGAACCCTACAGCGTGCCCAAACAGCAGTTTCCTTCCACATATATGGCATAGTCATACCCGGGAGAACCCTTTTAGCAATTTTTGGGGTTTGTGTCTCCAGTGGCATAAGCTGGGCACGACATATTTGCCACTGAATGGCATATCTAGGGAAAAATATAAATTTTTAATTTGCACCATCCACAGCGCATTCATTTATGGAAAAGATCTGTGGGGTGAAAATGCTCACTACACCCCTTAATAAATGCCTTGAGGGGTGCAGTTTCCATAGTGGGGTCACTTCCCAGGGGTTTATTTTTATTATTTCACATCTGAGCCTCTGCAGTTGTGAACCAATACTTTGTAAATCGCCAAATTAGGCCTCAATTTTACATGGTACCCTTTCACTCCTGAGCCTGGTCGACTGTCCAGGCAAGAGATTAGGGCCACATGTAGGGTGTTTCTAAAACCAGGAAACCCAGCATAATAATTAGAGAGCTGTCTCGTTATGGTGGCACAAGCTGGGCACCACATATTGTCCACATATCTGTGGAAAAAATCCCATTTTCACTCTGCAACATCGAGTTCACACTAATTTCTACAAAACACCTGCAGGGTTAACATGCTCACTACACCCGTAGGTAAAAGCATTGAGGGGTGTAGTTTCCAAAATGGGGTCACTTCTGGGGGGTTTCCACTGTTTTGGGCCCACAGGCGCCCAGAAACCAATCCAGAAACATCTGCACTCCAAATGGCGGTCCTTCCCTTCTGAGCCCTGCCGTGTGCCCAAATAGCAGTTTATGACCACATATGGGGTATTGCCGTACTCGGTAGAAATTGCTTTACAAATGTTGGGTTCTTTTTTTCCTTTATTTGTTGCGAAAATGAAAAAATTTGCGCTAAAGCTACGTCTTATTGAAGAAAAAGGATTGTTTTTATTTTCACTGCCCAATTCTAATAAATTCTATGAAACATCTGTGGGGTCAAAATGCTC